>NC_090762.1:30531954-30569454 GCF_036898095.1 Palaemon carinicauda
TCCAGGGTATTACTACTCTCCCTCTTCCCCATAAACGTGCCAGGATATATATATATATATATATATATATATATATATATATATATATATATATATATATATATTATTGTTATCATTACTTGCTAATCTACAACCTTAGTTTGAAGAGCAGTATGCTATAAGCCCAAGGGCTCCAACAAGGAAAATAGCCAAGTCCGGAAAGGAAATAAACTACAAGAGGTGTTTAAGAATAACAACATTAAAATAAATCTTTCATATATAAACTATGAAAACTTTAGAAAAACAAGAGGAAGAGAAATAAGATAGAATAGCGTGGCCAAGCGTACCCTCAAGTAAGGGAACTCCAACCCAAGAGAAGTGGAGAATATGACACTACCCATGACGCTTGTTCTTTTCATCCATTCTATGTGAACATCGCGAGTATGGATACCTAGGGGAGTAAAAAACGTGTGGGGGGATATTGCATGCAATTCTCAAACTTGTCAGGGAGATATTGCAGGCAATTCTCAAACATGTCGGGGGAGATATTGCATGCAATTCTCAAACATGTCGGGGGAAATATTGCATGCAGTTCTCAAACATGTCGGGGGAAATATCGCAAGCAATTCTCAAACTTGTCAGGGAGATATTGCATGCAATTCTCAAACATGTTGGGGGAAATATTGCATGCCGTTCTCAAACATGTCGGGGGAAATATTGCACGCAATTCTCAAACTTGTCGGGGAAATATTGCTAGCAATTCTCAAACTTTTCGGGGAAATAATGTACGCAATTCTCAAACTTGTCGGGGAAATATTGCATGCAACTCTCAAACTTATCGAGGAAATATTGCATGCAATTCTCAAACTTGTCGCGGAAATATTGCATGCAACTCTCAAACTTGTCGAAGAAGTATTGCATGCAACTCTCAACCGTCCTTTTTTTCATTGCAGCTTTAATTTCATTTTTCCTTTAGTTTTACGTGTGTTTTTTGTATGCGCCCTATTTTCAGTTCGAATGTGTTAGGGACGAATAAAATTTCGAGGGACACTGGATGATTGGCTGATGACGATGCAAACACTGAAGTAAACAAGGTTGAAGGGGAAATCGTTGATATTGTCTCTGACGAGGGGAAAAAATGGTCAAATATGAACAGAGTTCAACGGATGCCATCCTTTTTCATTAGAACTCATTTCCCTTCATTCCTGGAATGCTTTGAAATTTTAACCGGGCCTCTTTATTGTCACAAAAAAAAGGCCATACTTAGTTAAAAGGGTTTTACTTGTAAGAGATATGTTACCATCATTGGCTTCTCACCTCCAGGATATACACAGTTAATAATTTGCCGTTAAAATACTGTAAAAATCCTGGAATAAATGTTGCCAGGCATTTACCGTTTTAAAAACGAATATATTGACGTTAAGGAGTGATATTACAGTGAATAACCTATTCAAATTACGGTTTTTTAGCAGTGTATATATATATATATATATGTGTGTATATATATATATATATATATATATATATATATATATATATATATATATATATATATATATATATATATGTATATATATATATATATATATATATATATATATAGATATAGATATAGGTATATATATATATATATATATATATATATATATATATATATATATATATATATATATATATATATATTATGTGTTTTACCAAACTTGGAACTAGACAGTTTTTACCCTAATAGAAATATCCTATCTTCCTTGGGGTAGTCTTGCTAATAGGAAGTAGGCTATATAGTCTAGTTGGTAGAGGGGGTCTGCGTGCACCCCCCGGAAATCAATTTCTAATTGATGTCTTCCTATGGGGAAAAATGTGTAGAAAACAGTTTGCTATGTTAAAAATTTGAAATATTGTCCCACGTGCCTATTTTATGCAAATTAAGCCGCCATTACATGAAAATACTAAAATCGCTATAACTCCGCCAATGCAACAGATAACTGCAAAAATAAGGTGTCTAGACCCAGGTTTTGAGGGTCTAGCATCAATATAAGACCAGTCTCATAGTGACCACATGTGTTCCTGACATGTAAGATATGCAAATTAGTGCCGCCATTACTGAAAAACCTATTTTTACCATATCTTTGCAAATGTTATAGCAATCGTGAAGAACGTGTTGTCTGTACCCTTGTTTTATGGGTTGATGTTTATTATTAGACTATATTTGAATGTGCCTTTTGCTTATTTGTTTTATTATAATGAGATATAGTCAGGTAATGAGAGATTCTGAGGGTACTTACCAATTAGTGTTTATTAAGCAGTGAAATATTTTTTATCATTTCATCATAGGTGGCAACACTTTACTGAATAGGAGAGGATGTGATTCATTGAATCCGTGTCATTTATATTGGATGAAGCAGTGTGTTTTTCAGCAATTTATGAATCATTCTAGGTTTATCTTTTCTAGGTTTATCATAATTTAGTCTGCTTATAGTCAGATAGGTAAAAGGTGTTTATATAATCTCTCAAGCTCTATTTGATAAGACAATTAATGCAATTACTTGCATGACTTAGTGTCATTGGTAGTAATATTTCAAAACACTTCATCATGTTGGTTATAGGCCTATACTTCTCATTTCAGAGTAATAGTTTTGGTATAAGTTCGCCATCATGCCAAAGCGAAGGAATGCTGAATCTGCCAGCACTGAACGCACCAGCCTGAGCAAAAAGCCTGCTTCACCTGCACCTGTATGCATGCTTCATGTGTTATCCATCTCTGATCATGGGCCTTTTACCCCACTCAGTAGAATCAAAGGAACTACATTTGATAAACTAAAGCACCTTCATGAAATCCGGGACCTGCGGCTCTGTCAGCCACATGCATCTCCCTATCGTATGCAGTCTGTATGCGACCAGATTCCTGAGACTGTCCCCGAGGACCTTGAAAATAATGGGTATCACCGTCAGTGTTATCAGCGGTTCTCTGGCAATCTGCATCTTATAGAAAATAATTTGGGGCATACCAGAGGTGGTGTCGCACAACTTCCACGCGGGCCCAGTTTCATGAAAAGACCCTTGAAATGGCTGGCCTTCTTGACGATCCTGACTGCCCAAGGGCTGGGAGGCATCGCGAGCTTGAGAAGGCAGAGATAAAGAAGAGTGAGAAAGCTGTTCAAAGAGTCATCACTGCTGTCAGAAACTTCACGAATCCATTCACAATCCCAGATAAGGACAGGCTCTACTCCTTAGCCTCTGGTTCTCCTACATCCAAGGATGTTGAGAGGGATGTGCTGGAAGCTGACGCTGTAGGAAAAGCTGCAAAGGCTGACTTTATTACACGTTTGCAGAGCGGCCACCAAGGAAGCTTCTTCGACCTAATCAAAAGGAAGAAACTCAAGACCATGGAGGCATGCAACAAGAAGATCAAGCTCACATCATCGCAAGGAAAGGTAAGTTTATATTTCATTGAGCAAGTTATGTATTGTTAAGGGACTTTTGTACAATCTGTATTACAATATAAAATTATAATATATATTGTTATTTCAGGTCATACAGTATCAGGAGCAAAGCAATGTTGCATTCCTTCTCCTTGTGAAGTCACAGTGCCTAGATGAACCAATTGACTTGGATGAACTCATGAAGTACAGCCTGATGCCAGTGCCTCCAAGTATTGGAACATCAGATGGATTTTTTGCGAAGACCAACAAAGCCACCATTCTGCACTACCTGATGGAAGAGTTCAACCAAGATGAGCTGCCTTATCCAAAGGATGCCCTATTCATCCAGGATGGAATGGCACTTCTCCATGTCCTTTCTAACTTGCCCCCGACCTGTGGGGAGATCTGCCTTCAGATACTTGACCAGATGATTGCCAAAAAACATTTCTTGTTCTCAACTGACAGCTATTTTCCGGGATCCATCAAAGCTCAGGAAAGACTTCGACGTGGCAGCTCAGAGAGGATCATTCTTGCCGGACCAGCAACAAGAAAGCCATACGACTTCAAGGTGTTCCTTGCAAATGACGACAACAAGAAGCAGCTCTGTCAACTCATGCTGCAGGTTTGGAGTGGCCAACAGGCGGCATCTAGACTGGAGAGAACCGAGATGGCAGTACTGATTGTCGAGGGGAGAGCTCATCAGTTCGTTTCCAAAGAAGGCAAGGTATGTGAAATTGCACCTTTATTTTTAGGATGACTACATTCATTTACATGTTAATCCAAAATATGCTCAATGACCTTTTTTGTTTCAGGTCGAGGTGCTTGAGATGCCCACTATATACAGTAACCAGGAAGAGACAGATACGAGAGTGGTGTTGTACCTACATCATGCTGCTGCTCTTGGTTACAAGAATGCTGTGGTTAGAACCCCTGACACGGATATCTTCGTGATTCTACTCTACCATGCCCATGCTATCAAACTGACTGTGTACCTTGATACAGGATCAGGAAAGCAACGTCAGCTCATCAATGTATCTGAGCTTGCACAATCATTAGGGGAGGACTACTGTGCTACCCTTCTTGGCTTCTATGTCTTCACTGGGGAGGATTGTACCAGTGCTTTCAAAGGAAAAGGGAAGGTCGGTCCACTAAAAAAGCTTGAGAAGAACCCGAGATTCCACAAGGTGTTCAGAGAACTTGGGAATGACTGGAGCATAAATGGCCTAATGTTGAACCAGTTAGAACAATTCACTTGCTTGATGTACAGCCAAAGTCGTGATTTGTCTGTGGATGCCGTCCGATCTAAGATGCTTCGGAAGATGGTAGGAGAAAATGAAAAATTAACATTGAAATTTAAGGTGGACTTTGCTCGCCTCCCTCCATGTCTTTCAGCATTGAAGCCCCATGTCCAGCGTGTGAACCACCGGGTTTGTTTGTACAAACGAGCTAACGAACCCATTTGTGAAAAGCCAAACCCCTACGACGAGGGCCAGGGATGGATAAAGACAGAAGAAGGCATGCTGGAACCATTGTGGTCATGTGGTCCAGTACTACCTACCTCACTAGTTGATCTCCTTGAAACTATTGATGATCAGGAGGAAGCAGAAGATAATTGCGAAGACGAAGAAACAGATTCATTTGACTTCGACAGCGATGAAAGCGATGACGATTGAAGCTTGTGATGACAGGGAACATTTAGATGATTTCCAGAAGCATCTATATCTTAATATTTTTTTCTTCTTAATGTGCAAATGACACTTGTGATGAAAAAACGACTGGTCTTATGATGTTCTTTCACCCTTAAAATACGAGTACAGGCAACACGTTCTTCACGATTGCTATAACATTTGCAAAGATATGGTAAAAATAGGTTTTTCAGTAATGGCGGCACTAATTTGCATATCTTACATGTCAGGAACACATGTGGTCACTATGAGACTGGTCTTATATTGATGCTAGACCCTCAAAACCTGGGTCTAGACACCTTATTTTTGCAGTTATCTGTTGTATTGGCGGAGTTATAGCGATTTTAGTATTTTCATGTAATGGCGGCTTAATTTGCATAAAAAAGGCACGTGGGACAATATTTCAAATTTTTAACATAGCAAACCGTTTTCTACACATTTTTCCCCATAGGAAGACACCAATTAGAAATTGATTTCCGGGGGGTGCACGCAGACCCCCTCTACCAACTGTACTAATACTTAAATTCGAAATATCTTCACGTCACCATGAAAAAAAAAAATCTAAAAAAAAAATCTAAAAAAAAACAAAAAATCATATTTAAACGTTGCTAACATTGAGAATTCTAACCGATCTGTGCTTTTAGAATCTTTTAGTATTTTACAGATTGAGAAACGTGTTATTATCTTATCTTAGAGTTCTCTTACTTGAGGGTACACTCGGACACACTACTCTATCTTATTTGTGTTTCTCTTGTTTTGTTAAAGTTTTTATAGTTTATATAGAAGATATTTATTTTAATTTTACTATTCTTGAAGTATTAAATTTTCTCTTAAATTTCATTACCTCACTGGGCTATTTTCCCTGTTAGAGCCCCTGGGCTTATAGCATTCTGCTTTTCCAACTAGGATTATAGCCTAGCAAATAATAATAATAATAATAATAATAATAATAATAATAATAATAATAATAATAATAAAAACGTATTTATAAAATCTATGATTCTTGCATCTCCTGTAAGGCAATTTAAGATACTGCAATCTTTCCAAGCCCAATTTTTGTTCATTACCCCATTGATTATGTATTGTTATATCGTCCCCAATCCGGTGATGTTCCAATTCCATTTAACTGTCGTTCTAACTTGGCTTGGCAGGAAGTTAAGCGCGAACTTCCTTCGCAACTGTCTACCTTCTGTTGCAAGTGTCTCTGCATTAGGAGGAAGTTGCGAATCTCACGTCAAGGAAACCAGAGCAAGAGAGCTAAAAAAAAAAAAAATGGTGCAACGCAGATTTTCCGACTTGCAGCATCTTATTCGGGGCAATTAAACTGGCAGAGCGAGTTACTATACTCTATTTTTTTTTTAATGAGTCGCATTTGCACTGACTCGCAGCGGTGCCCTTTTAGCTCGGAAACGTTTCTTGCTATCTGATTGGTCAGAATGATCTTATCCAACCAATCAGCGAACAGGAAACTCTTCCCGAGCTAAAAGGGCACCTCTGCGAGTCGGTGCAAATCTGCCTGACTTAAAAGAATTGACTATAGTTTACGGAAACGACGTGGAAAAATAAAATCACTCGCAGCTAGCTCCGTCAGACAGACAGACAGACGGACAGACTGGTTGGAAAGACAGACGTTTGCTCGCCCCCACTGCTTGTGGGGATCCAGAGGAGAGTGGGGAGCATTGGAAATTTTGGGGATTCTCTCCTGTTTGTGTTAATTCTTTAGAGAAGATTTGGGAATAATTAGCGGGAGTTTCATGCACCAGCAGCTGTTGGACAAACTTAGATTGCTTGCAGTTGTTTAGAGGAATGTTTCCAATCTCTCTCTCTCTCTCTCTCTCTCTCTCTCTCTCTCTCTCTCTCTCTCTTGTTGGTTAGGGTTTTATCTTGGTAGGAAGGATGAGGTAAATTATGATGAGGATGACGTCAACTTATTATTATTATTATTATTATTATTATTATTAATATTATTATTATTATTATCATTTATATATTTATACGATAGCTGTACAAAATATTAGTTATATTTTCTTTTTTCTAACTTTTAAATTTGTAATTGTTCTACAAAAATAATATAAGCAATATAAGTGTTCATATTTTTTCTAGATATTTGTTTCAGTTAACTTCATTAAAGGCCATTATTACCTTACAGTGGCTGCAATGCCTTTTAGCTCCCCGAACCGGCTAATTTAACTAGTCACTGCCGAAGAATTCCCCTTTTACAGAATAGTGCTGGGATCTTCGGTAGAGGTGAAAGTTTTCTTTTTCTTGAGAGCTACTAAGTTAAGCCGTGGCAGACCAGACTCGGTCGAAAAATGAAGTGCACACACTAAGAAACTTTGAAGATACAAACCCTTTCGAGCAGGACAGATTTCGCCGCCGCTAGGTTTATTTGTATTATTTGGCAACACCTTTAAGATGATTTACAGAGAGTAAATACTTTATGGGACCCACATCAGGACGGAGACTATTGCATAACATCGCAGACGAACAGCTTGCTGGTGGATATAAGATGCAGGTTAGCTAATTGTAAGGTTACCCGGTGTAGCAGGAAATTTTTCCCCCCTGACTGAAATTCCCCCCGGGAAAAATAGCCTAGGATCAATTCCCCCCCCCCCCCCCCCCGGGAAAAGCAGCCCGGGCTGTTATTCCCCCGGGGTTAATTTCAGCCCTAGGATATTCCCCCCCCCCCCCCCGTCATATAACCCCCACCCTCCCTTACAGAGAAACTATTTTGATGAATTAAATAATCAACGGTAATTTTGACAAAATATTAGGATATATATATATATATATATATATATATATATATATATATATATATATATATATATATACATATATATATGTATGTATATATATATATATATATATATAGATAGATAGATATATATATAGATATATATATATTGTGAAAACCTTACTCTTCTTTTGTACTGTCCAGCACGAAATAAAAAGTACACTTGATGCTAAGAAGCACTATGGATGAGAAAGGAGATGATACCAATTCAGTTGTGTTACCAGAGATTATGGGGGAACCGAGAGGGAAACCGGGGTTTTTAGGTTGGGGAAATGTCATAAACGAGTGATTTACAACAATAATAATGGTCAGAAATGCTAAATAAGAACAAGATAACCAGTTGGTAAAATATATGGATCATGTAAGTGGCTGAACATAGGCCAATCATGATCATTTAACACATTTGAGATTTGTAAAAGGGTACAGAACCTAACAAACCCACCTAACCTAACCTAGTAGTTCCCAGGTCACAACCCCTAGCCGGGGGGCAAGCCCCCGGACCCCTTTCCCAGGTCACAGCCCCTTGCCGGGGGCAAGCCCCCGGACCCCCTTCCCAGGTCACAGCCCCTTGCCGGGGGCAAGCCCCCGGACCCCCTTCCCAGGTCACAAACCTTCCCAGGTCACAACCTCTTGGACTATCCCAATATCAGCCTTCATCATAAATCCTTTAAACAAACAGGCATGTTTTTTTCGTTGCATTTGGAGATTTAAAGTTACGTCTGCACAAATTTCTTGAATTGAGGATATTTATACTAAAGAATTTCATTGTTCCTTTACATCCTTCGAAATGGTGTCAGGCAAATTTCTCGCAATCAATTGCGCGAAGGTAAATTTCTCGAATTCAATTGACCGAAAAATAATTTCTCGAACTATCATTTTTCTCGAATGTCAATTACTCGAAAACAAACAAGTAAATTTCTCGAACACAATCGAAAGTATCCCATAAGCGCCAAAGACCATTTTAGAAAGAGGCTATTAGCATTCCGTGATGTCCTATATGTACGGGCGTACGTATAATGCACGATACACTGCGTACCTATTTGTAATCACACTTTTGCGTCATAAAAGATATTAACTTTATTTTTTTTAGATAAAATAATACAGTATGGAAAAACAAAATAGAAAGAAAATGAGTGAGACTAAAACAAGTGAAAATCGGAAAATAAAAAGAAACGAAGAGAGGCCTGTAGAAGAATATCTACGAAGTGTAGCATACAACATTTCATTTTGATTGATTAAATTCTAATACTGTATTTCCTTCTAAATTATAACATTTTTATACATACAATAAAATTATAACTTTTGTATTTTTTTCATTCCTTCATTTACAATAAATTTTTAACATTTGTGTTTGTCAACCGAAAAGGATATATTTTTCCTTGAAATACATGAAAATTTTTCCATTCAATTTTCTCGACAAAATAGATATCATTTTTCGAGAAATATGGGATTCGAGAAAATGATAGTTCGAGAAATTATTTTTCGAGCAATTGAGTTCGAGATTTTGACTTTCGAGAAATTGCATTCGGGAAATTTACCTAAAATCCTTCGAAATCAGCAAGCCTTTTTTCTAAGCAATATTGCATGGGGTTTGATACGGATTCACCAAGAAAGTGAATAGCACGTTTAAAATTCATTGGCCTTTTTTATCCAAGCAACATGTTGTGACCTCAATTTATTGCCTAAATGTAATCTTTCATTGTCTTACAATTTGTGCAGCTTTTCTATGAAATCCCATTGAATTTGATTTCCATGGCAAACAAAAAAAAAAAAAAAAAAAATAATGGTTACTTCCACCAAGCAGAGAGGGAATCTTGGCCCAGAGGGGGGAATATTATCCTGGGACAAAGTTCCCCCGGGGGGATATATATCCTGGGCCATATTTCCCCCGGGGGGAATTTCGGATGGGGGGAAAACCAGACCGTTACACCGGCCTTATTTATTGGTTTGTGTTTTTTTTTTCCTCAACCATTCGAGTAATCCATAATTAATTTTTTAAATCCTGCTAATATTATTTTTTAGAACGGTAGATTGGCCTATTTCTTTGGCTATAGTTTTTGCCATATTTAATAGCGTAATTTTCGTTGACTTGGTAACATTTGTAAATTGAGTGATTTGTTTAAGTTTGGAATCTTAAGACTTTTATAATTTTAGTGTAACATTTTTTGGATGATTTCACAAGTTTGGTTTACGTTTTTTATAGTGCTTTTCTCTCGATCTATGATGCAGGTGACGCGGAATGGTCCGTTTCTGGGTGCACTTCTTGTAACGTCTTAATTTGGAAGTGCAACGGATGTCTCCCTTATTGTTTTCGTTCCAATACAAAGACGAAGTGTACATTGGGGAGCTTACTTTTTGAGGTGCTGAAGCGATGTATTATGATATATAGATTTTTGGGCTCAAGCCATGACGTCCTGATGGAAGGTTCCTTCAGTAACTTCCTAGGGTATATTTAACTACAGGGATATTTAACTACAGGGATATTCCCAGAGAATTAAACTAAAGGTTATCACAGAATTCTAACTTCTGGTGCGAGTACCCTAAAGGTTTCCCTCTAGGATATCGTATATCAACAGGGGACGCATGTATTAACACGCCAAATAGCTATATGCACCCCATATAGAGTTAACACTTCGATATGAAAGGTGGAGAATAACTGGGGAGCCGTTCCACAGTTACACTCGTCCGTTGCTGCTTTTGGTACTCGAAACGTAAACAAACGGGCGCCATTGCTAAATGACGTCATGTCCGTCCTCTTCCTTCAGCCTGTAGCTCCTTGCTTTGGTCGGATTTTCCTTGAGTGCGTTTTTCATCTGCTTACATCGCCGTTATGTCGCTACCTTCAGCCTCGCCTTCTTCTGGAAAGTTGAGTACCAGGTCCCAGTATTGTTTAAATAAGCTCTAGCCGTAAAGTAACTTCTACTTTTCGTAAAATATTGAGTTTTGTGGCAGAGCTGTGCCGATCCCGGACGCGCCATTTTATGGCGTCGCTGTTCATATCGCATGCCTTATTTAGTTAGCCAGAACAGCCTTATCCGGTCACTTAACTAATTAATATTATTAGTTATTTAGTCTTCATAGCTAGGAATTACTTATATCGTGTTTTAGCGCTCATCAGACTCGGTCGCCGTTCGACCCCATACTAGATAGCTAGCTTAGCCCCTAGGCTGGATAGCCTAGTGCTTGTTTTCATGCATGATATATACCAGTGTTCCTAGGTTAAGTTATGAAGATTGTGGCATTATTAAACATACTATTAACTGTGATGTAAGTGTTTTCGCCTTCGGGGACCATATAGGGGACCGGGTTGATTGCGTATCTTTCCACCCTAACCTAATGTAGGAACCCCTATATGCTCCCTAATCCCCTGCCTGTGGGCATTCCCTCTGTGTGGCCCTGCTTTCCCTTCTATATAGGGGAATCTTGTCTACAAACAGAGTATTTATGGCTTCTCTGTCTACCCTAAGGGAATGATCCTCCCTTAGGGTCGTGACCGAGAAATAAGGAACGGCTCTGCCCTTCCTCAGTTGCACCTGGTTGGGTTACTCCTCCCTCCCTGCAACTTGCGATGTGTCTTTCAGCTTACCTAGCCTAGGAGTTAGCCCTCCTTCTCTAGGTTAAGCTCTGGGGGTTGACTCTGCTCTATTATAATTTGAGATGGTACTCCCGTACCATTCTCATTCTGGGTTACCTAACCTAGGTTAGGAAGCGTTCTCCCTCTCCTTGGTGGCCGTTCTTATACAGTCTCCCCTATAGAAAGACCCCTCATCTTCTCCTTCCCCACCTATCCCTTTGGTGTAGGCTTGCCTATACACATCTTTCCTTAGTCCTACAACTCCTCCCTTGGGTGGAGTGGTAGGGCTAACTTGTTCTCCTGCTGAGCTGGCCACTCTGGTACACATACCCTTCATAGCGTTCTATGGGGGTAGTTGCCGGCAGCGGTCCGGCCGGCGGGGGTTTCCCCCTTCTTGAGTGCCCCAGGCACCCGGCCGACTGCCGGCCCCCTGCCGCCGGATGCTAGGAGTAGAGTGCACTCTCTCCGGAGGGATGCCGGAGGGGTATGAGATCTTACCCCTTCCATCACTCCTTACCTTTCTCTCCGTCTATCCTGGTGCCGGTCCCTTGCCGCCTCCACCGCCGGCGATACCGCCTTTACCTCTGGTGACATTCTTTCATAAGATGCCCTCCCCCCTCTAAGACGTCAGCCTTCCGTGTGCCGGAGGCTGCCGCCTTCCAATCGACTTACAGCCGACGTCCCACCCCCCCATTTTACCTAGTAACAGCTGGCCGACCTTCCGTGCCGGCCACCGGCGTACTGGCATTGATTGCCGGCGGTCTAGGTATACAACCATATACATATCCATCTTATGAATTGATCCAAGCTCACCAGTTCGTCAGCCTTCGGCTGCCGGAGCCGCCATCTCCTGCCGGCTACCCGCCGCTGTGCCGGCGGTCGCCACGATGGTATTATATTCTAGATACTCAATGTGTCTGTCTTGATGCCTTCCACCCTGCAGGACCGGCCTCCGGCGTGTCGTCGATCTGCCGGAACCCCCTGGAGACGTTAAGGGACATGCACCCCTTCTCATACCTGCCGACTACAGTGAACCCTCGCTACTTCGCGGTTCGACCATCGCGGATTCACCACTTCGCGGGTTTTTTTCATAACCCATATATATATACATATCGCGGATTTTCCGGAAATTTCGAAAATACCGCGATACCTGAAGACCCCAAATACGGTATTTCGTTACCTGTAATTCCATTAATACTGTAATTAGTAATATCTGCTCTTACTGATTGTTCATTGCATTACATATGACATATAATTCAGCACAGAAAGAAATAAAACACGAAAAGAGAATGTGATCATACGATAATTCAGTACTGTATACAGTACGTAGTAAAATTAAATCGAACATGAAACGCAAATCAGATGCAGTCATACCATATTAGAATGGTGTAAGGCTGCTGATGGCTACTACTGTACTACAAATGTAATGGATGTGCTTCTTTTCCATGAATCTTTTGTATGTATACGTACGTAGTACTGCATCCAATAATATTCTTTGTTGCAAAAATCACATTTCGAATAAGAGTACGAGAGAGAGAGATAGAGAGAGAGACAGACAGACACACACACATCCTACAACAAAAGCGTAAAATAGCGTACGTAAAGCTGTATTATTATTATTGTTATTATTATTATTGTTGTTGTTGTTATTAAAATTATTGTTATTATTATTATCATTATTATTATTATTATTATTATTATTATTATTATTATTACAGTATCATTATTTATTATTATTATTACAGTATCATTATTTATTATTATTATTATTATCGTTACTGTACAGTATACGCAGGGTATCTTGTACTTTGAATTGGTAACCTACGTAGCATATAAGACGGGTTGTGATTGGTTCAAGCGCTGATAGATGACGAATCAGAACTCAAGTTTTGTTATCTAGCCTGTGATTGGTGTTTTGCCCGCATCTCCAACTTCCAGCATCTACGTTTTCGCGGCCAATTTCTCTCCCGCCGTATCGCTGTGTAGACGTTGTTAAGTTTGTGAACTTTAATCTGTGCTGTGCGTGACTGTTGTAAGTTGAACTTTTTGTTGAACTTTCTGTTAAACCCTACTGTACAATGGCTCCCAAGCGTTCTGCTTCTACTAAGGCTGGTAGTGAGCCTAAACGCCACCGAAGGATGATGACGATTGCTGAGAAGGTGACGCTTCTCGATATGTTAAAAGACGGTAGAAGTTACGCGTCCGCAGCCCGCCATTTCAGAATCAATGAATCCACCGTTCGCTATATCAAGAAGGACGAGGCGAACATTAGAAAGACGGCTGCAATCACCTTTAGCAGATCAGTGAAGCGAGTCGTTACCATGCGTAATAAAACGATCGTACGCATGGAAGGTGCTTTAGCTGTGTGGATTGCCGACTGCCGGAAGAAGAACATAGCCTTGGATACGAACACCATCCGAACAAAGGCTTTGAGCTTGTATGAGAATTTTGCGGCAAAGGAACCTCAAGACGACGATGGCGACCATGCTGAAGAAGATGATGATGTAGATGAACCTCAACCAGGGACATCCACTGATTCCCAGCGTCAGAAACAACGTTTTTCCGCCAGCAAAGGATGGTTCGCGAAGTTTCAGAAACGCTTCGCCCTGAAAAGCTTTTCCCTGCATGGCGAGGCTGCATCCGCTGACGCTGCCGCTGCTGAAACTTACGTGAACCAGACGTTCAAGAATATTATCGCCGAAGGTGGATACAAGCTGGAACAAGTCTTTAATATGGATGAGACCAGCTTATTTTGGAAGAGAATGCCGTCGCGAACTCTCCTGTTCAAAGAAGAAGCCAAAGCCTCTGGCTTTAAACCATTCAAGGATTGCGTTACCCTTGTGATGTGTGGCAATGCTGCTGGATTTTTGCTAAAGCCGGGGCTTATTTATAAGTCGAAAAATCCTCGCGCTTTGAAAAATAAAAACAAGAATCTCCTTCCCATGTATTAGATGCATAATCCAAAAGCATGGATTACGAAGATGCTGACCTCCAACTGGTTCCACCAGTGTTTCATCCCGCAAGTCAGTGAATATCTCTTAAGAGAAGGGCTTGCCATTCAAGATCCTTCTCCTTATGGATAACGCTGGTGGACACGCAACTGACCTGTCGCGTGAGGGTGTTCAGGTTGAGTTCCTACCACCCAACACCACGTCATTAATTCAACCGATGGACCTGGGGGTTATCAGGGCGTTCAAGGCCCTCTACACGAAGAATACCTTGGCGGACCTCGTTGCGTGTGTGGATGCTGCCCAAGATGATGAGGATGAAGATTTTAACTTGAAGGCGTACTGGCGGCAGTACACTATAGCCACGTGCCTGAAGAATATTCAGAAGGCACTGCAAGAGATGAAACCTGCAACCGTGAATGCGAGCTGGAAGAAGTTGTGGCCCCAGATTGTTTACGACAACGAGGGATTTACTCCGTCTGAAATCCAACACTCTGCAATACGCAAATCTGTGCATTTGGCTGCCATAATTGGAGGTGACGGGTTTGGCGATATGACGACTGAAGACGTCGATGAGTTGTTGGACTGCAATTCCCAGCCGCTAACTGACGCAGACCTAGAAGACCTGACGAAATCGGCAAGAGAAGAAGAGAGTGAAACGCAGGAAGAGACCCAAGAAAATATCGAAGAAACGGGCTTAACATTAGAACGGCTTGCCAAGTTTTGCAACCATATGAAGGAGGCGAAAGAAATGTTGCAAGAGTGGGATGAGGATATGGTTCGGTCTATGCAATTCTCCAACAAGGTCGATGACATCATGACTCCCTACAGGATGCTCTTAGAGCGAAAAAAGAAGTAGCGGCAGCAACTTCCGATCACAATGTTCTTCCAGCCTCGCAAAAAAGAGCCAGTTCCTCCTGCTAGTACGCCTTCGGAAGAAATTGAAGAAGTTTCCCAGGAAGAAGTTGAAGAGGTGTCCCAGGAAAAGACACCTCCGTCTGAAGAGACGTAAAATACTATCATTGGCTGCACAGTAGAAGACATCATCAGCTTCATCATCATCATTTCTACTGTGCAGCAAATTCATCGCCATCATCATTCAAGTTTTTCTTGAACTTCTTTCGTGGTGAGTACAGTAACAATCTTTATTTTTTACTTTAATATTCTAACATTTTAATATTTCTGCCTGTTTTAGTTTAGTACTGTATGCATTAAGTTAAAGGGAAGGTTTTAAAAGTCTGAAGAGTATACATGTTGTAACCTATCATATTTTTTTTTTAAATTTACATTTACGTACGTAAAACAATCTCTCTCTCTCTCTCTCTCTCTCTCTCTCTCTCTCTCTCTCTCTCTCTCTCTCTCTCTCTCTCTCTCTCTCTCTCTCTCGTAAATTGTTTTCCTGGTTTGCTACGTACAGTATGTACTGTATGATTTTATATACTGTAGATACGGTAAATAATATTTGTAATACTGTAACATATTTTCTAAAAGCTTTTACTGTAAATATCATTATTTATCACTTTCATCATGCGCGTTAAATGCCTTGTTTGTTCTGAGCGTGGTTGTTTACTGAGCGTACTTTATGACGCCGTTGTTTCAGGTGGCGTCATAAAGAAAAACATTTCATTTGGAAGTCCTAAGAAAAATTAAGTAAAACATTGGTAATAACAAAATCAACATACTGTACTAAATAATCAATATAATCGATGCAAAAACTAACCAATACACAGATGTGTAAATGCGTTTGTTTCTTCATTATGATCAGAGATAAACGTAAACAAAACATTGGTTGCCATTTTTATCGTGCTTTTTGGCGTGTTTAGGAAACGCATGATATAAAATCGCCTTTAATATTTGTGCCTGTTTTAGTTTAGGGTACTGTAGTACATGCATTAAGTGTTCTGTACATTAAAGGGTAGTTTGTTAACAGTACTACGTACAAGGGAAGGTTTTAAAAGTCTGAATACATATGGTCAATAAATAGGTAAATATGGTGTCACTACTTCGCGGATTTTCACCTATCGCGGCCGGGTCTGGAACCTATCTACCGCGATAAACGAGGGTTCACTGTACATGCCGACAGCCAACATACTGCAGCCAGATAGCTTAGCCACTTCCATATATAGGTATTGTCTTACCATTTAAAATTGTGGCTGTGCTGTCTGATTGCACATTACAATATTCCAGCATACTCTGTGTGTCTTAGTGCAGCCAATTGCCGGAACTTATATCTATTAAGGGGTTTCTCCTATTCCCCTTCTACCCAGGGATCTGAGTGGTCTCAGTCTTTGCTACACCTCGCGGGCAATTTCTGTTAGAGGCTTAGCTTCTACCCACCACGGCTTATCCATATGGATTTCCGTTATGTGACCTTCGGCCACAAAAGAAATTGCCTACTGATAAGGTTACGGTAACCGACTGGGCGGGATTCACAAGTATGTGTCTATCTACTTCCTTTCCCGCTCACTACTCTCAGGCATTATATTACCTTGTGAAGTACTTTAATGCTTAATAAAATTAAGTTATCTTAATTTTAGAGTAATGTAAGTCATTCTTATGCCTTCCATGTACTCATGATCTCTTTCTTTTATAGGAGGAGTATATGAAGTGTGAAAGCAACTTCTGTGGAGTGAAGTGCCCGGACTTCTACGGGCACAAGGCGAGCCGGACCCACGCCCCCTGCGCCGCCAAGAGAGGCGACCTGAAATACTGGGACCCGCAGCACTGTACAGTCTGCAAGAGTCGTTTGGCCGAGGCGTTCGATGACCCTCCTTCAGCGGAGGCAAGGGACAACGCTCGAGAGAAGCTACGCAAGTGGGTGCGTGGCTTCCAGAAGAACGCCACCGGACTGTATCTCGCCAGCGAAGATTTGAGGGCCTTGCTTTTCCCAAAGGCATCCAAAGGCTCTGTGATCCCCAGTGATCAGATCCCCACCGTCCAGCTCGTGATGGAACCTGATATCGTCATGGCCCAGTCCATGCATGAGTGCCACTTGGATTCTGATAACGTGGAACGTATGTCGGAAGTGTCAGAAGAGACGGAGAAGAACCTCATGGGCGAGGAACTCGACTATGAGGAAGATCAGGTGGAATATCCTGATTCGGAGACCGAGGTCGCTCCCGCTCTTACTCCCGCAGTGACTCCTGCACCGTCCGAGGACCCTGTTCCTTCGACTTCCGCCACCCCGGACCCTCTTCCATAGGGCACTCAGGAGGTCTTCAAGATGCTTGAAGCCCTCATGGAAAGAAAGCTACGAGAGACCCAGGAGCAATTCCGGTCTACTCTAGTTAACTTTAAACAACCGAAACGGATTTCGGTTAAGGACCTCCCCTCATGCTCGGATACTAACCCATGGAGATATGCCGAGCATATGCCGATCACGACTGGTAAGATCTTCATCAGTGAGAAGGTTGGCTCTATCTTGTTGGAAGAAGTGGAATTCTTCCCGAACTTCGAGGCTTATCCAGACTGTTAGGTCCGGCTCAGGTCCGAACCAGCCTCAATGGAAGAGACTGAACCGTAGGAGGTAATCGTGTTCGATCTCGCGAAGGCCCAGGCTATGCTAGCCAATGCGGTGAAGACTAGGGGTTTCACCAACTCCAAGATGCCGGCGCTTAGTAAGAAGCACCCAACCTTCGTTGCGCCGAATGCTGCGACTTTCCCCTTTATCGAAAAGGCCTTCACAGCGGTCTTAAAGGCAGTGGAGGAAGGGAAACCTTGCCCCGCACTGGAGGAGTGCAGACCCTTCTCCCTTACCGTTCCTTCCGATGATAGGCACTGGAGAGACATCCAGTCAACCTTCACGGTCGGGAAGTTAGAGCCTGACGTAGCCGGTCGTCAATTCAATGAGGACCTCCCAAGGCTAAATGATCACCTCCTTCGTAGGGAACAGGATACGAAGGAGAGGCTTGCCGCATCGCTGTCCCTCCAGGTACAGCTAGAACTTATGGCCGGGGATACTAGAGTCCCGGACTTTTACATGGTACTAGCCAAAACACACTTGGCAACGGTGACTAAGGACCTGTATAGCTTCACTAAGGCTCGCAGAGCCTATCGTGAATTCGTGTTTGCCAACGCGACGGTAAAACACGAACCCCAGAGGCTGATTTCCTCCAGTATCTGGGGTAAATATCTCTTTCTCTCCTCCCTGGTGAAAGAGATTGCAGACAAGGCCGCCACGGAGAATAGGAACCTTCTCCACAAGTGGGGCATGTCGAGAAAAAGGAAATCCTCTCAGGACGATGGCCCTCAACCTAAAAGGAAATCTCAGAAGCCAAAACCCCAGCAACGTCAACAGAGACGGCAGTTTCTGGGTTCCGCTACTCCCCAAGTGGCCACACAGCCACAGCAGACCTTTCAGTTGGTCCCCCAACGGGTGGTGTCGCAGTCACCGGTCTTTACCCCTACGTTTGAGCAACATGCTACCACCTTTTGTCCCAGAGGTAGGGGCTCAAGCAGAGGTTCCGGCAGAGATTCGTCTCGCCGCCCCTCCAGAGGCAGAGGAGGAAGGGGAGCTAGCGGCCAAGGTGGCAAACCCTCGGGACACCAGAAGCAATGAAGTGCTTCCGGTGGGAGGAAGACTCCACCAATTCCAGGATCGTTGGACCTTCAATCCCTGGGCACACAGCATCGTCAAGAAGGGACTAGGCTGGAGCTGGACGCAACCACCCCCAGCCTTCCAGCAATTCTTTCAACAGTCAACCCCCTTCCTGGAAGAATATGTCCTAGAACTCTTGAACAAGAAGGTTATCAGGAGGGTAAAGTCAACCAGGTTCCAAGGGAGACTATTTTGCGTTCCCAAGAAGGACTCAGACAAACTCAGAGTCATTCTAGACTTATCACCTCTCAACAAGTTCATTGCGAACAACAAGTTCAAGATGCTGACTCTGCAACAAATAAGGACCCTTCTGCCTCAAAGAGCCTATACGGTCTCCATAGACCTGGCGGATGCCTACTGGCACGTTCCAATGAATCATCACGCTTCCTCCTACCTAGGATTTCGACTCCAAAGGAAAAGTTACGCCTTCAGGGCCATGCCCTTCGGGCTCAACGTGGCTCCACGGATCTTCACCAAGCTGGCAGACTCCATCGTCCAACAACTCCGCTTTCACGGTGTCCAAGTGATGGCCTACCTAGACGACTGGCTAGTCTGGGTCACATCGCCCGAAGATTGTGTAAGAGCCTGCAACAAAGTCACCCAGTTCCTAGAGCATCTGGGATTCAAGATAAACACCGAGAAATCTCTCCTCTCTCCAGCTCAGAAGTTCCAATGGTTGGGAATCCATTGGGATCTTCGGTCACACCGCCTTTCCATCCCGCAGAAGAAAAGGAAGGAAATAGCAGGGTCTGTCAGAAGACTTCTGAAATCCAAACGGATCTCAAGACGACAGCAGGAACAAGTTCTCGGCTCTCTACAGTTCGCCTCTGTGACAAACCCAGTGCTTCGCGCACAGCTAAAGGATGCCGCGGGAGTCTGGAGACGTTTCGCATCCATCGCTCGAAGAGACCTCAAGAGACGGCTTCCAAACAGACTTTGCTTACTATTAAAGCCGTGGTCGGAAGCAAAGGCCCTGAAAAGGTCCATCCCTCTTCAACACCCGCCTCCATCGATCAACATCCACACGGACGCTTCACTGGAGAGTTGGGGAGGTCACTCCCACCAACGACAGGTTCAAGGAACATGGTCTCCCCTATTCAAGACGTTTCACATCAACATCTTGGAGGCCATGGCGGTTCTTCTCACCCTGAAAAAACTCTCCCCGCCTCCCTCGATCCACATCCGTCTGACTCTGGACAACTCGGTGGTAGTCAGATGTCTCAATCGTCAGGGCTCAAGATCGCCCCAGATAAATCAGGTACTTCTTCCAATCTTTCGTCTGGCAGAAAAGAAGAAATGGCACCTGTCTGCAGTTCACCTACAAGGATTCCGCAACGTGACGGCGGACGCTCTATCACGGACAAGCCAAATAGAGTCGGAATGGTCTCTAAACGCAAGATCATTCTCCTTCATCTCTCACCAAGTCCCAGAACTTCAGATCGATCTCTTCGCAACGAGCGACAACAATCAACTTCCTCGATATGTGGCCCCGTACGAGGACCCCAAGGCAGAAGCAGTGGATGCCATGTCACTGGATTGGAACAGATGGTCCAGGATATACCTGTTCCCTCCCCCCAACCTTCTGCTGAAAGTCCTCTCCAAATTGAGAACCTTCAAAGGGACAGCGGCCCTAGTGGCTCCCAAGTGGCCCCGGAGCAATTGGTACCCTCTGGTCTTGGAGCTGCAGCCCACGCTGATTCCCCTACCGGGCCCAGTTCTCTCTCAACAAGTACAGAAGTCGACTGTCTTCGCTTCATCACTGAAAGTCAGGGACCTTCATCTCATGATTTTCTCTCCTTAGCCGCAAAGAAAAGGTTTGGAATCTCAAAGAAAAGTCTAGACTTCCTCGAGGAATACAAGACTGAATCCACTCGACGGCAATATGAATCTTCCTGGAGAAAGTGGGTCTCGTTCGTCAAAGCAAAAAATCCTACGGAAATCACCATTGATTTTTGCATGTCCTTCTTCATTCACGTTCATGGACAAAGCTTAGCAGCCAACACGATTTCCACCTGCAAATCGGCTTTGACTAGACCACTACTGTACGCCTTCCAGATTGATCTGTCCAGCGATATCTTCAATAAACTACCAAAGGCAGCGCTAGACTATGCCCAGCACCTCCGCCAAAACCTATCTCCTGGTCCCTGGACAAGGTGCTCCATTTTGTCTCTAACCTGGACAATAATTCGTGCCCTCTAAAAGACTTGACTCAAAAAGTTATCTTCCTTTTTGCTCTTGCCTCGGGAGCCCGAGTCAGTGAAACAGTGGCATTGTCAAGAGACAAGGGTCATATCCTGTTCGCAGATACAGGAGAACTTACCCTCTTCCCTGATCCGACGTTTTTCGCAAAGAATGAACTACCCACCAAGAGATGGGGCCCGTGAAGAATCTGCCCCCTGAAGGAAGATGTCTCTCTATGCCCAGTGGAGAGTCTTAAGGTCTATCTTCGAAGAACTTCAGACTTCGGTGGAGGACAACTCTTCAAAGGAGAAACATCGGGTAATGACTTGTCACTGAAACAACTAAGAGCGAAAATCACCTACTTCATTCGCAGAGCGGATCCTGACAGTACACCCGCAGGTCATGATCCTAGAAAAGTCGCGTCTTCTCTGAATTTCTTCCAGAGCATGGATTTCGAAAGCCTCAAAAGCTTCACAGGGTGGAAATCGTCGCGCATTTTCTTCAAGCACTACGCGAAGCAAGTGCATGAAGTTAAACATTTCGTGGTAGCCGCAGGTAGTGTTATGAAACCTGCCGTTTAACTCTGCATAGAACAGTGAGTTACTTGGGACTTTAACTCTACGGTTGCCAGTGTTGACCCTCTTGTGATACATAGTGATTTCTTGGACACTTAGTGTTTCTAATAGACTGTTCTTATCAAGGTGAAATTTCATACACTTCACATGAGTGCCACATGCTCTAGGGCATGATGTGTTTTTCTTTGAAAAAGACTGACGTTCCTCTGGAACTTGTGTTTCTAAAAGTGAAATTTCTTTCAGATTCAAGATTGAAGTCTTTTATTTTCTATGTACATTATTCTTTATTATTTTAAATTAACTTTACACTTATTGTTGCAATTGTTATCACAATAATCTGCAATATATGAAATAAAATGTCTATTTTATTACATGTGCGTCTCTCTCCGCTCCTATTATTTATTATGAAATATATTATTGACAGAGAAGGATAATATAAATTTACTTGTATTGTATACTCACTCATGCTGTGGTAATATTCCTACCTGAATACTTACCTTCGTCCTGCATTCGAGACCAGATTGATCTCTCCTCCAAGGAGCGTAGTGATTATTTATCACTTACCTATGCTTGATAATATTCCTACCCGAATATTAACCTTATGTCTTGTTTCCGAGTCCTGCACGAACTCTCCGCAGGGTGAGTAGCCCTTCAATGATCGCTTCGAGATATTGGTATGGTCCACCGGGACTTCTCTGCCAGGGGAGCAGGAAGCTGGATCCCCACGGAAACTCTAACGAGGATATGTTACATACCTTTATTCGAAGCCCTTGGCACTTGCATAAAAAGGGGAAAATTTCCACGATACATTAATTCTCTGGTACACTTCCATCAGGACGTCATGGCTTGAGCCCTAAAAACGGATTTTGAGCGAAGCGAAAAATCTATTTTTGGGTGAGATAGCCATGACGTCCTGATGGACCCTCCCGTCTATTCTAGTCCAGCCTTTCAGGCCCCGCCCTGTCCTGCTGTATCATGGAGATTAGCAAGAAGCTGGCCTCAGGATGAGGACGGACGTGACATCATTTAGCAATGGCGCCCGTTTGTTTACGTTTCGAGTACCAAAAGCAGCCACGGACGAGTGTAACTGTGGAACGGCTCCCCAGTTATTCTCCACCTTTCATATCGAAGTTTTAACTTTATATTGGGTGCAGATAGCTATGTGGCGTGTTTATACATGCGTTCCCTGTTGATAAACGATATCCTAGAGGGAAACCTTTAGGGTACTCGCACCAGAAGTTAGAATTCTGTGATAACCTTTAGTTTAATTCTCTGGGAATATCCCTGTAGTTAAATATACCCTAGGAAGCTACTGAAGGAACCTTCCATCAGGACGTCATGGCTATCTCACCCAAAAATAGATTTTTCGCTTCGCTCAAAATCCGTTTATTGTTTTATATCTTTTGCATATTTGTTACTCCTTTAGACTTCATGAAGAAGAATTGCATAAAAAATTCTGCGTAATAGCGTGTGAGTTATTTAATTTGTGTCACGCTTTAAAGAAAACGGAAATAATTTCATGGTATACTCTTACACGTTCACATTATTTTTTTATTACTTAACCAGAGCACATCTTATATAGTTTTCCCAATTTTGTCTTTGGCACCTGACTTTTCTTAAATATTAGACACAAAATTGATTTCTGTGTATTTCCATAACCTAGATTATGAGATTAATCTCGGGACATTTTATTTAAACATGTATAGGTTAGGAACAAGATAATTAGTATTGAAAATATAATTTCGTGTAATTTACACGGGTTCCGCTAGTTATTGTTATTGTTATTATTATTATCATTATTATTGTTGTTGTTGTTGTTGAAAGAATAGTATTTATATCTGGAAATTGACATGTTTCCTGTGAAGGGAATATTAAACATCAAAGTATGTATACAGTGATTATTTTTAAGTCGAGCTTTGATTATGCTATATTCTACAAAGCCGTAATTATAACATTACTCGTATTCACGATTGTTCCGCAAATTATATTCAATCTGCAATTTCTACGTAAACTGTAAATTCCTTTTTTAACTATGATCTTATATATATATATATATATATATATATATATATATATATATATATATATATATATATATATATATATATGTATATATATATATATATATATTATTTGCATGTCGGTCTTTATTTTTCCCTAATCATCTTGTCGAATTTGCATCAGAGAATTATATAACCTCAATTATACAGAAATGAATAACTTTATTTTGAAGTCTGCTCACGAATCATCTGCATATATTTTTATTATATACATTATTTCTCAACTATAATTGAAAGGTAAGTAACTGAAGAATTACTTTCCTTTTTGCTTTTTTACCATTTCCCGAATAAACTGATTGAAATGGAACTGACATATCAGTTATTACAATTCCCAACGGAGAGGGAGAAATTTATTTTCTCTCAATTTTTTTTTCTTTTTGCCGTTGATAGCACGGAAATGTTGATGAAATAAATGAATAAAATACATTGACGTTTGAAGTTAGGGGAATATCATGAGTGATATTTTAGGGAATATCATGGTTGATATTTAAGAGAATATGAGGGATATTTAAGGCAATATCATGAGTGATGTTTAAGGGAATATGAGTGATGTTTAAGGGAATATGAGTGATATTTAAAGAAATATCATGAGTGATATTTAAAGAAATATCATGAGTGATATTTAAGGCAATATCATGAGTGATATTTAAGGCAATATCATGAGTGATATTTAAGGGAATATCATGAGTGATATTTAAGGCAATATCATGAGTGATATTTAAGGGAATGTGAGTGATGTTTAAGGGACTATCATGAGTGATATTTAAGGGAATATGAGTGATATTTAAAGGGATATTTAAGGGAATATCCAATAAACGAATATCAGGAGCACCAGGTATTACAGTACATATGGAACTGAATTGGTTGGAATATTAAATTTTATTGAATTAATCCTTATTACCTTTGTTCATCATCCCCTTTGAATGGCAATGGTTATGCAATTGATATGAAAGAATATGGAGCCACAGACACAGAATGGCTTTAGAATTTTGTAGTGTTGAGAAGAGAAGAGAACATCAGCACGGAATCATGTTTTGCCAAGTAACTCAAATCAGTTTAATATTTAATGTAAACATTACTCTCTTAATATCACCACAACATCAACATTGACGCATATTTTGCTAGGTAATTCAAATCAATTTAATCTTTCATGTAAAATAACTCTGTTAATATCACCACCTCAGTCACGCACTTAAGATATGCATTACATTATTACCAAAAACTGCTATCACCACCATCGTCATCACCGTAACTATCACCACCACCACCATCATCATCATCATCATCATCATCATCATCATCATCACCAACGTATTAAATTAACATTCTTTTTGCATTTGAAAATTGTCCTTATTACGTCATCTTTATTAAATCCTGTTGGAGCATCATAAGGGATGGAAAAACCAGTCTCTCCTCTTTTTGGCAGTTACGGGGATAGAAGATGCCATTGATACTTTTTTGAGTTATAATCTTATTTGTTTTCATATTTATATTACATTATTGTGACTAAGTGATGGCATTGATAATCTCCCCTATATAATAAAAAGCAAGTGTCTGGATATATATATATATATATATATATATATATTAATTTCTAGTCATACCAAGCGGCATTGCCTGGCATAATTCTTCTCGGTCTCTCCCTGTCCCTCGGGAAGGTAAGAGAAGAGTAGCCATGGCCTGGTGAGAGGGGGTTACCCCGAGAAGAAAAGGGAATGGGGATGTGAATTGTTGAATTTCCTATTCGAGAGAAGGTTGAATCTGTCTGAGGTTTTAATTACATTTATTTTCACATTTATATCACGTGAGTAAATAGTTGTAATAATGATATGTAAGATAAAATAGTCTTTAACCATGTCCGACTTGTTCAAGTCGAACCTTTGGGAAAGATACTCAACTTATCTATACTCAATTCTTTTTAATGAGGCGCATTTGCACCGACTCGCAGCGGTGCCCTTTTAGCTCGGAAAAGGTTTCCTGCTTACTGATTGGTTAGAATGATCTTGTCCAACCTATCAGCGATCAGGAAACGTTTCCGAGGTAAAAGGGCACCCCTGCGAGTCGGTGCAAATCTGCCTCGCTAAAAAAGTATTGACTATAGTGTTTATTTTTGTAACTTTTAATGTTTTATTTAGTTTTTCATTACCATGTTGTGGTAATTAGATTTATATGTTAAAACTTAGTTGAAAAAAGTAAGATTTTTATTTTTGTTTCTGTTTTAATCATACATTTGTTAATGACATAATTTCTCAAAACTGATATTTAAATTTTTCGCCTCTTTCTTACAGGTAAGTTTAACCAAGTGCGCAAGGCGTGGCGATCTCAGCAAAAGTAAGTAAACTAATATATGTTCACAGGCATGCTTTTGTTTTCCATTATTTTTTCTGTTTTCAAAAATTAGAAGTCTTCTCGAATAGTTTTTACTAGTATATCAAGTTTTGCCCAGTATCATAGCCTATCTTTATTGCTCGTGAAAAAAAAATGCAAGTTTCTGACAAACTAAGAAAATCACAGTGCACCTTTTATCTCTGACTATTGCATTCGTTGACATTGTTGTTATTATTATATGTAAGGTTCTATATTTTTGCCAAATTCTTGAGCTTGGTTGAATACTTGTGTATAGACCATTTTCTTTTAAAGTTTCGAAAATTTCATCCCTTATCATTTATCTTATCCAAAAGTAACGGTAGGAAAAAAAAAACATTAAAAGGTATGAACAGATGTAAAGCAGCTGGAGAATGTGGTCTAACAATTGATTTAAAAATAAATTGAGGAGATTTCGAGCTATAGATATTAGACTAAAACTTATTTTCAACTAGTTTTAACGTCGGCTGTAAATTGTGAATTTGTTTGTAAATAAAGTCTTTGTGGCCTCGATGGATTGATCGTTGGAATAGTGTAAGCAGAATCATTAATAGATTAATAGGTTAGTTGAACAACAGTATAAGTTTATTTGGTTGCTTAGTATATGGTTGAGATTGGTTAAAACTGTTAAAGTTATGTTAAAACTTAAATATGTTGAATGTACCTTTTTCTATTGCGGGGTATAAGTAATAGGCTATGAGACAAATTCGAAAGTGTAAGGCATTGGTTATTTCAAACAAATTTGGCAATACATTATTATGGTTCTTTATCTTATTACGTTTGCTGTTAATTAATGTTAATATTAGCGTATCATGGAGTGTTTGCGTTGCCAAATAAGTGAGAGCCATATGTTGTGCTTTATGCTTAGCATGATCCATATAGAAATAACCAATTGTATAAAGCCATATTTTGTATGGATGAATCGCACATCTAACCAGAAATGTGCCATAGATATATCTCCCTTAAAACAGCTTTGCACATTTTAGATCGTTGGTTTTATGTATAGTATGGATATAAGATGAAAGCTGTTTCCTTTCTGGAGACAAGTAGCAGGAGAAGATTTTTTCCCGCTCGGGAAAATTTCTGCTCGTTACGAGGCATGTCTTCACACGAGCGTATTTCCCCTGAGCAGCCTCGTAGTTTCCATAAGCCGCTGCACTGGAACCACATGGGTTAGCAGTGCACTCAGCTAGTAGATCACTGCCACTTGGAAGGGTGTGAAGGGCCTGTTCAGCGCGAACAAAACCGCTCGGCATCAAATAGCTTGTGTGAAGCGAATCTAACATAGCGTCCATCTTGGCTACTTGCGTTCAGATTTTCCAGAGCTTATCTCCTGGCGAGGGCTATTAGACCAGAAGTCATAGACCAGACCTGGCTACGTGTGTTCAGATTGCCCAGATCTTATCTCCGGATGGGGACTCCTAGACTAGAAGTCATAGACCAGACCTGGCTACGTGTGTTCAGATTGCCCAGATCTTATCTCCGGATGGGGACTCCTAGACTAGAAGTCATAGACCAGACCTGGCTACGTGTGTTCAGATTGCCCAGAGCTTATCTCTGGGCGGGGGCTCTTAGTCTAAAAGTCATAGACCAGACCTGGCTACGTGCGTTCAGATTGCCCAGAGCTTATCTCCGGGCTGGGGCTCTTAGACTAGAAGTCATAAACCTAACTTGGCTACATGTTATATACCTTGTAAGCTGGAAACAGTAACAGTTAACACCAGGTATATGATGCTCATCAGGAGAAAATTGATATTGTTTTGCATGTGTATTTATGAATAACACAAAATTCTTTATTTTTCATGACTGTTTTCTCTGAGCGTTTTCTTATAAATATAAACTGGCCCTGGAAATATCCCCACTACCTAAAACCAGAATCACCATTAGGGACATATGGTTGAACTGTATTACGTTTTTCGTGGAAGATAGGCGTAGCTTTGGTTCTTTGCTCCAGAATATTGAATATTTTTCCATAGATTATCCCATTTCATGAATTCGTCTTTTCTGTCACAAAGATAGAAAAGTTACATTGAGTATTTTAGCTAATTGACAAAGAAAAGGTATTTTAAGCGTCCTATGTTAAACATTTCTATTGTTTTTGTTCATTTACTTGTGAATGACCTCGGGTGGGCAATTTTATAGCTTTGAAGAATGAATTCATAATGCAAAATTATTTCACCATATGATGTTAAATCCCTTTTTTATTATTAAAATCTTTATATACTTTTTTTTACGTTACTGTCGTGATGAGCAAAGGTCCTCCGTCCCACCATATCTTCTTCCCAGCTTTATCCCTATTCTAGGTCACCGTTTTGATCAGCTTTTTTTTTATCTATTCTTGTCCTGTGCCATTTCCTCCCATACTCCTTTCTCCTTCGTATCATCTCCAATTCAGTTTTTCCACCTGGTCTTAGGTCTTTCTCTCTTTTGTGTACCATCCACGTTAATCACTTCTTTTGCCGCATGTTGCTCTTCTCTTCACACTAGGTGGCTATACCATGTTAACATTGCCTCTTGTACTTTATGTTTCAGTGGCCTTAACTGTACCCCCTAATATGTTAATTTCTAGCTCTATCCATTATGTTTACTATATTCAACCACCTAAGCATCCTCAGTTGAGTTACCACGAACTTCCTTCCCCCTATTTTCTTTAGAGGCACTGCTTCCAATCCATACGACATTGCTGGTCTGACGACTGCCTTGTGCACTTACCTCTTTTATTTTATGGTGACTTCCTTTCACATATGATAGCAAACACCTTCCTCCAGCTGTTCCAACCACAGTTATTCCTATTGTTAATTTTCTTCCCCATGCCCGCCCCCCCCCCCCCCACATTGTCCATCTCTGAGTCAAGGTATTTGAATTCAAGAACACTATTGATTTTGATTTGCTGGTCGCCATCCAATTCATTTGTCATATATTCTGTCCTTTTCTCCAAGGCATATCTCCATCTTTGGAGCTGTCACGTGCATAGAACAAACACCATGATGGCTCCTCCCTGACATCCTCTGTCAACACATGTGAGACAATATTAAACAGAAGTGGGCTCAGAGCGGGTCCCTAGTATAATCTGACCCCTACTTGAAAATTTCCAGTTCTTCCAACTGTAGATCTGACGTTGGTGTTTACATTTCTGTACATCTCCCTAATCATTCTGGCATACTGCTCTGTCACTCCTCTCTCCCTGATACATATCCATATTTCCTGGCGTGGTACAATGTCATATGCCTTCCTAAAGTCTAGGAAGGCCATATGCAGGGTCTTTTGCTTCTCTCTGTACTTATATATAATCTCTCCCTCAGAGAAAATACTATCCACAGTACATAGCCCCTTCACGAATCCTAATCCATAATCTCTCTCTGAGAGAAAATATTATCCACAGTACAGAGACCCTTCATGAATCCTAGTTACTGTCCACCTATCAAAACTTGTTGACATAACCTCACTTCCATGATTCTTTTAAATACCTTAAATATGTGTGACAAACTTGATTCCTCGGTAATTTTCATAACATTAATTGTCCCTGCTATCTTTGAATATTGAAATTAATATTCTTAATATTTCTCGGCTATCGTTTCAATTTCTATAATGTTTTTCATTTATCAATCACATTATGTCAATTCCTTCCATATCAAAAGGCTTCCAAGCCTCTACTCGTATGACATTCAGTCCCACCGCTTTGCTATCATGCATCTTTTTTAGTGCCACTCTAACCACAGCTATTGTTATTTCTGTGACTAGTCCAAAAATTGGGTGTCCATCTCCTCTTAGAATATTTTCTTTTCTTCATTCAATAAGGCCCCAGAATATTATTTCCATCTCTTTATTATGTCTCATTCCTTAGCACATGCCCATCCTTATCCTTAGTAAATATCTTGTGGGTTTATCCTTAGTACTCTTGTTTCTCATCTGTTCTAGTTTTTAAATCATTTCTTGCCCCTCCTTGATAAAGCTGAGAATATATTCGTACTCTATCTTTAGTAATTGCGACAGTTTGCTTTACTAATCAATTTCCTTCCTTATGAGCTATCCATTTGGTTTCTTCACACCTTTCCTTTGCTTCTCCCTTTTGCTTTGTTGTATCCTTTACCTCCTCTTTGAATCGCCATGTTTTGTTATTATTATTATTGTTATTATTATTATTATTATTATTATTATTATCATTTGCTAAGCTACAACCCTTGTTGGAAAAGTAGGATGCTATAAGCCCAGGGGTTCCAACAGGGAAAATAGCCCAGTGAGGAAAGGAAAAAGTGAAAAATAAAATATTTTAAGAGTTACATCATTAAAATAAATATCTCCTATATAAACTATAAAAACTTTGACAAAACAAGAGGAAGAGAAATTAGATAGAATAGTATGCCCGAGTGTACCCGAAAGCAAGAGAACTCTAACCCAAGACAGCGGAAGACCATGGTACAGAGGCTATGGCACTACCCAAGACTAGAGAACAATGGTTTGATTTTGGAGTGTCCTGCTCCTAGAAGAGCTGCTTACCATAGCTAAATAGTCTCTTCTATCCTTACCAAGAGGAAAGTGGCCACTGAACAATTATTGTACAGTAACCCCTTGGGTGAAGAAGAATTGTTTGGTAATCTCATTGTTGTCAGGTGTATGAGGACAGAGGAGAATGTGTAAAGAATAGCCAGAATAATTTCCTTATCTTCGAACATCTTGCCATTACGCTCACACAATATTTCTCGACATCAACACCTTCAATTTTATGTTCGATTTCTTCTAAAACTCTTGCCATATAATTATGTAGTCGATATCACTTTCCTGAAGAATATATAATTGACTGTGCTTAATTAGTTTTAGTTTAATTTTCGTACATTTTCTTTATTCCTTTATTTAAGAGTTGTAGTAACCTATTGGAAACCTACCTGCCTGTTGTACTAACCGTGTGTCACACAATTGTACATAATTCCTTTTGCATATATTATGCTTGTATCTTCGCTCTTCCCTCGCACTAAACGAACATGAAAATTCATGTCTGCCGTTTCCTCTGTAACATTGTCTGTCTTGTTAACTTGTTATGTCCTGTTGCCTTGAGGTTTTGTATATAAAGAAGAGTGTTCTATAACATTATAACTCAGTTGATTGCATCCTGCCTTTGAGTTCACAACCCTCTATCGGCCCGTCACACTGTTGATCTGCCCGATTGGGATTAGAGTCCAGCTCAAGCTCAATAGTTTCTTGTAGTGTCTTCAACCTCACCATCCTTGTGAGCGAAGGGAAGGGGGTTTAGGGGGTCCTATAGGTCTACCTGCGGTTTCATCAGCAGTCATTGTCAGTCCCTCCCTGGAGCTAGCTTGGGTGGAGATAGGGCTTGGACGCTGATCATATGTATATATGGTTAGTCTCTAGGGCATTGTCACTGCCCTTTGCCTCTGCCATTCATGAACGGCCTTTAAACCTTTAAAGTTACCTGAAAACGTACATTTTCATTAACTAATCGCCAATCCCTCAACTGGGTTCTTAAGCTTCATTTAGACCCATTGCCCCTAACAGAAGTGGTCACCCTATCAAGAAGTGATCACAGAATAAACAGTCTGCTGGCTTTCATGGATGGTCACCCATCTGTTCACTGATCATGTGGCTAGCAATGTAACGAGCGTGTTACTACCTGGCAGTAGTGGTAAAGATTACAAAGGTGATAAGAATGTCACAACTGAGATGGTGTGGAAATGTGTTGAGGATGGATGGTGGGGAGGGAGTGAGGATGGCTTTGGAGGAACCTGTTAGGGGGAGATCAAGAGGGAGGCATAGAATTAAATGGCGAAAGGCGAAGGATGATCTGGAGAGAAGAGGTTTGGTAGAAGAGGATACCTGTGATAGAAGACATTGGAGAGGCTTATTTTTTGGGATAATGGTAGAAAATATCATTATACCTTACTGTAATTATTCGTTACTCTATTTAGGTCTTCGCTGTTTTTTTTTATTCAAATAAATTGAGTTTTGTTCTTGACATAAATTCGATAAGATGTTTATTCAAATAAAAAAAAAATCGCGTTTCGTATAGCACTGGTTCCTGATGCCAATACTTAGGCAAGACGTTCCAGTTTTTTTTTTTTTTCGAGAAAATTGAAGTTTTTCTTAAAGAATTGAATTAAAGTTTTCTTAAAGAATTGTTAATTATGACAGCCGTCTTTTTCTCTGGAAATTGATTTAAAATCCCAGCCATATTTTCTCCTAACTTTTACAAAAATTATAGACGGGGAAAACAAGTCTTTTACAAGGCGCCAGAACTTCCGAACCCTTTAGATTAATAGAGAGAGAGAGAGAGAGAGAGAGAGAGAGAGAGAGAGAGAGAGAGAGAGAGAGAGAGAGAGAGAGAGAGAGACTGACTTTTTCCTAAAAGGATAATCGGCGAGTTTAATCTGGCACCGCAATTTTAAGACTATATTGGTTTGTTTGGTCGCCAAGAAATAAATCTTTCTCTGGCAGGAAATTCGAAAACCATTGCTGAAAAGAGAAAAAAAAAACCGGTAGTTTGGAAATCCAGAATTATTTCACATGTTTTGTGCTGTGGTTTTTACATGAGAAATCGTTCACATTCAATTAACATTGAAGGAATAATTATACAGTATATCCGTGCTCATATTCATTTGACATTGAAGGAATGAATGTACAGTATATCCGTGCTTATATTCAATTTACATTGAAGGAATGAATATACAGTATATCCGTGCTCATATTCGATTTACATTGAAGGACTGAATATACAATATATCCGTGCTCATATTCAATTGACATTGAAGGACTGAATATACAGTATATCCGTGCTCATATTCAATTTACATTGAAGGATTAAATATACAGTATATCCGTGCTCTTATTCAATTGACATTGAAGGACTGAATATACAGTATATCCGTGCTCATATTCGATTTACATTGAAGGACTGAATATACAATATATCTGTGGTCATATTCAATAGACATTGAAGGACTGAATATACAGTATATCCGTGCTTATATTCAATTGACATTGAAGGAATGAATATACAGTATATCCGTGCTCATATTCAATTTACATTGAAGGAATGAATATACAGTATATCCGTGCTCTTATTCAATTGACATTGAAGGAATAAATATACAGTATATCCGTGCTCTTATTCAATTTACATTGAAGGAATGAATATACAGTATATCCGTGCTCATATTCAATTTACATTGAAGGAATGAATATACAGTATGTCCGTGCTCATATTCAATTGACATTGAAGGAATAAATTTACAGTATATCCGTGCTCTTATTCAATTGACATTGAAGGAATGAATATACAGTATATCCGTGCTCATATTCAATTTACATTGAAGGAATAAATATACAGTATATCCTTGCTCTTATTCAATTGACATTGAAGGAATGAATATACAGTATATCCGTGCTCATATTCGATTTACATTGAAGGACTGAATATACAATATATCTGTGCTCATATTCAATTGACATTGAAGGACTGAATATACAGTATATCCGTGCTTATATTCAATTGACATTGAAGGAATGAATATACAGTATATCCGTGCTCATATTCAATTTACATTGAAGGAATGAATATACAGTATATCCGTGCTCATATTCAATTGATATTGAAGGAATAAATATACAGTATATCCTTGCTCTTATTCAATTTACATTGAAGGAATGAATATACAGTATATCCGTGCTCATATTCAATTTACATTGAAGGAATGAATTTACAGTATATCCGTGCTCATATTCAATTGACATTGAAGGAATGAATATACAGTATATCCGTGCTCATATTCAATTTACATTGAAGGAATGAATATACAGTATATCCGAGCTCGTATTCAATTTACATTGAAGGAATGAATATACAGTATATCCGTGCTCGTATTCAATTTACATTGAAGGAATGAATTTACAGTATATCCTTGCTCTTATTCAATTGACATTGAAGGAATGAATATACAGTATATCCGTGCTCATATTCAATTTACATTGAAGGAATGAATATACAGTATATCCGAGCTCGTATTCAATTTACATTGAAGGAATGAATATACAGTATATCCGTGCTCGTATTCAATTTACATTGAAGGACTGAATATACAGTATATCCGTGCTCGTATTCAATTTACATTGAAGGACTGAATATACAGTATATCCGTGCTCATATTCAATTTACATTGAAGGAATGAATATGCAGTATATCCGTGCTCATATTCAATTTACATTGAAGGAATGAATATGCAGTATATCCGTGCTTTTATTCAATTGACATTGAAGGAATAATTATACAGTATATCCGTGCTCATATTCAATTGACATTGAAGGAATGAATATACAGTATATCCGTGCTCGTATTCAATTTACATTGAAGGACTGAATATACAGTATATCCGTGCTCGTATTCAATTTACATAGAAGGACTGAATATACAGTATATCCGTGCTCATATTCAATTGACATTTTAGGAATGAATATGCAGTATATCTGTGCTTTTATTCAATTGACATTGAAGGAATAATTATACAGTATATCAGTGCTCATAATCAATTGACATTGAAGGAATGAATATACAGTATATCCGTACTCTTATTCAATTGACATTGAAGGAATGAATTTACAGTATATCCGTGCTCTTATTCAATTGACATTGAAGGAATGAATATACAGTATATCCGTGCTTTTATTCAATTGACATTGAAGGAATAATTATACAGTATATCCGTGCTCATATTTAATTGACATTGAAGTAATGAATATACAGTATATCCGTGCTCATATTCCATTGACATTGAAGGAATAAATATACAGTATATCCGTGCTCTTATTCATTTGACATTGAAGGAATGAATTTACAGTATATCCGTGCTCTTATTCATTTGACATTGAAGGAATGAATTTACAGTATATCCGTGCTCTTATTCATTTGACATTGAAGGAATGAATTTACAGTATATCCGTGCTCTTATTCATTTGACATTGAAGGAATGAATATACAGTATATCCATGCTCACATTCAATTGACATTGAAGGAATGAATTTACAGTATATCAGTGCTCATATTCAATTTACATTGAAGGAATGAATATACAGTATATCCATGCTCTTATTGAATTGACATTGAAGGAATGAATTTACAGTATATCAGTGCTCATATTCAATTTACATTGAAGGACTGAATATACAGTACAGTATATCCGTGCTCATATTCAATTTACATTGAAGGAATGAATATACAGTATATCCGTGCTTTTATTCAATTGCCATTGAAGGAATGAATATACTGCATAGTCATATAATATATGCTTATGATATTCAGGTATTTTTATTAGCATAAGGAAAATGAATAAGCAACTGGTGAAAATAAGGCGAAGTGGTTTGTCACGCGCCGTTTGTTTAAAAACAGCTACAGTCTATTGGAAACATCCCAGCCTGACGATCTGCTGATCTAGGGCTCGAGACCCGCTTAAGCCCCATAGTTTCTTGTAGTGTCTGCAACCTCACCATCCATGTAAACTAAGGATGGGGGCTTTGGCGGAGCCTATAGGTTTACCTGCTGATTCACCAGCAGCCATTGCCTGGCCTCCCTGGTCCTAGCTTGGGTGATGATGATATGTATATATAGTTAATCTTTAAGGCATTGGCGTGCTATGGCATTGTCACTGTCCCTTGCTTCTGCCATTTATAAGGAACCTTTAAAATAGTAAGGTTTCAAAGAAAGGCAAGTGTCTTCTTGTAATGAATATAGCATAGACTTTTATATAGAAGGGTTAGCTTTTCTGTTTCGTTATCCAGATGTCGCTGTTCATCGATGAGAGATTCCCATTTAGACTTAGTAGACCTAGTGAGGGATTGGTGGGCTTAACTTTAGCCTAGTAATAATCCTCCTAGGTTTGAACTGAATGGGAAACAACCCCCGATGGTGGAGATGAAAGGATTGGGCGATGAAAGCTCTGACGGAGATTGGAAAAGGAGATTTGAGGGAAAACGGATTTAAGGTGATGAATGGAGCAAATTTTCATTTTGAGACATGTTGTACAGTTAGAATCAAAAGAACACAGACACTCGGGGGAAATATTTCGTCAGATGTCTCTAGTGTTCCAGTGACAAAACAGGCAAGGTGTTGCTCTTCTTACTACTACTATGAAATGGGCGAGGCCCTCTCCAACCTTAGCGAATCAAAGACAGCAACGGGGTGTTTTAGCTAGTGAAAGCATTAAAATTTTACAAATCGAGTTGCCATATTTCATTGTTTTATCATTTGACGTTTTGAATATCCCCTGCAAATACTGAATACACACACACATATATACTGTGTGTATATATATATATATATATATATATATATATATATATATATATATATATATATATATATATATATATATATATATATATGTGTGTGTGTGTGTGTGTGTGTGTGTGTGTGTATCATGAATCCGCAAAATCATGTAGAAATTGTTGGAGTATCGCAGTTAAACAATTCCTTCCGTTAACAGCTACATTAGATTATTTCGACATAAGTCTTGTTCAAGTCACCGATGAAAGAAAAAGTACTTTCAGATATGGTTCGATGTAAAATAATAATAAAAAAAAAAAACACCATACATGAGTTATACCGGCCTAAATGACATCCAGAGAGAGAGAGAGAGAGAGAGAGAGAGAGAGAGAGAGAGAGAGAGAGAGAGAGAGAGAGAGAGAGATTCGGCCTGAATACATCGTTTTTAATGTATTTGTTGTACTTTAGTCAAAATTCGCCTGTAACTTTTTGAGTTAGGTTGGTGACAAACAGACAGAGGTGAAAACATGACTTCTTTGGCGGAGGTAATAATAATAATAATAATAATAATAATAATAATAATAATAATAATAATAATAATAATAATAATAATAATAATAATTTGACCAAAACGTAAATTTTGAGAGTTCTGACTAGGTGAATATTTGCCCGCGCACTGAGCCCTTTTATAATTTGGAATTGAAAAATATTTCTTTGGATTTATTAAACAGACGGGGCGTAACCCACGTAATTAGTTCTTCTTACCTTATAAATTCTTGGAAATTATCCATTTATCCAAACCTACCGAAACCTTGTAATCCTTACAGAAACCACACTATTACATCCATTCTTGCCTATTTGTCTTTCACCAATTCCAACTCCTATAGTCCATTTCTTTTAGCGATGCATATTTGCACCGACTCGCGGCGGTGCCCTTTTAGCTCGGAAAAGCTTGGTTGGACAAGATAATTCTAACCAATCAGCGATCCGGAAACTTTTCCGAGCTAAAAGGGCACCGCCGCGAGTCGGTGCAAATATGCATCGCTAAAAGAAATGG
>NC_090762.1:30584454-30601954 GCF_036898095.1 Palaemon carinicauda
AAGAAATATAACCTTTTGAGTCAGCTCCTTGAGAGGGCACGAATCGTTGTCCAAGTTGGAGGCAAAATGGAGCACCTTGTCCAGGGACCAGGAGATAGATTTTGGTGGGGGTGCTGGGCGTAGACGAGCGCATGCCTTCGGCAGTTTATTGAAGATTTCGCTGGACAGATCAATCTGGAAGGCGTACAGTAGTGGTCTAGTCAAGGCCGATTTGCAGGTAGAAATCGTGTTGGCTGCTAAGCCCTGTCCATGAAGGTGAATGAAGAAGGACATGCAAAAATCAATGGTGATTTCCGTAGGATTTTTTGCCTTGACGAATGAGACCCATTTTCTCCAGGATGATTCGTATTGCCGTCGTGTGGATTCGGTCTTGTATTCCTCGAGGAAGTCTAGACTTTTCTTTGAGATCCCAAACCTCTTCTTCGCGGCTAGGAAGAGAAAATCATGAGATGAAGGTCCGTGACTTTCGATGATGAAGCGAAGACAGTCGACTTCTGTACTTGCTGGGAGAGAACTGGGCCCGGGAGAGGGATCAGCGTGGGTTGTAGGTCCAGGACTAGGGGGTACCAGTTGCTCCGGGGCCACTTGGGAGCCACTAGGGCCGCTGTCCCTTTGAAGGTTCTCAGTTTGGAGAGGACTTTCAGCAGAAGGTTGGTGGGAGGAAACAGGTAGATCCTGGACCATCTGTTCCAATCCAGTGACATGGCGTCCACTGCTTCTGCCTTGGGGTCCTCGTACGGGGCTACATATCGAGGAAGTTGATTGTTGTCGCTCGTTGCGAAGAGATCGATCTGAAGTTCTGGGACTTGGAGAGAGATGAAGGAGAAGGATCTTGCGTCTAGAGACCATTCCGACTTTATCGGGCTAGTCCGTGATAGAGCATCCGCCGTCACGTTGCGGAATCCTTGTAGGTGAACTGCAGACAGGTGCCATTTCTTCTTTTCTGCCAAACAAAAGATTGGAAGAAGCACCTGATTTATCTGGGGCGATCATGAGCCTTGGCGATTGAGACATCGAACTACCACCGAATTGTCCAGGGTTAGACGAATGTGGATCGAGGAAGGCGGGGAGAGTTTCTTCAGAGTTAGAAGGACCGCCATGGCCTCCAAGATGTTGATGTGAAACGTCTTGAATAGGGGAGACCATGTTCCTTGAGCCTGTTGTTGGTGGGAGTGACCTCCCCAACCCTCCAGCGAAGCGTCCGTGTGGATGTTGAGTGATGGAGGTGGGTGTTGAAGAGGGATGGACCTTTTCAGGGGCTTTGCTTCCGACCACGGCTTTAGGAGTAGCCGAAGTCTGTTTGGGAGCCGTCTCTTGAGGTCTCTTCGAGCGATGGATGCGGAACGTCTCCAGACTCCCGTGGCATCCTTTAGCTGTGCACGCAGCACTGGGTTTGTCACTGAGGCGAACTGTAGAGAGCCTAGAACTCGTTCCTGCTGACGTCTTGAGATCCGTTTGGATTTCAGCAGTCTTTTGACAGACCCTGCTATTTCCTTCCTTTTCTTCTTGGGAATGGAAAGGCGGTGTGACTGAAGATTCCACTGGATTCCTAGCCATTGGAACTTCTGAGCTGGAGAGAGGCGAGATTTCTTTCTGTTTATCTTGAATCCCAGGTGTTCCAGAAACTGGGTGACTTTGTTGCAGGATCTTAGGTAATCTTCGGGTGATGGAGCCCAGACCACCCAGTCGTCGAGGTAGGCCATCACTTGGACGCCGCGGAGGCGGAGCTGTTGAACGATGGCGTCTGCCAGCTTTCTGAAGATCCGAGGGGCCACATTGAGGCTGAAGGGCATGGCCCTGAAAGCGTAGCTTTTCCTTTGAAGTCGAAATCCTAGGTAGGAGGAAGCGTGGTGGTTCATTGGAACGTGCCTGTAGGCATCCGCCAGGTCTATGGAAACCGTGTAGGAACCTTGAGGCAGAAGGGTCCTTATATGTTGAAGAGTCAGCATCTTGAACTTGTTGTTCGCTATGAACTTGTTGAGGGAGGATAAGTCTAGAATGACTCTGAGTTTGTCTGAGTCCTTCTTGGGGGCACAAAACAGTCTCCCTTGGAACCTGGTTGACTTTACCCTCTTTATCACCTTCTTGTTCAAGAGTTCTAGGACATATTCTTTCAGAAGGGGGGTTGACTGTTGGAAGAACTACTGGAAGGTTGGGGGTGGTTGAGTCCAGCTCCAGCCTAGACCCTTCTTGACGATGCTGTGTGCCCAGGGATCGAAGGTCCAACGATCCTGGAATTGGCGGAGTCTTCCTCCCACCGGAAGCACTTCATTGCTTCTGGTTTCCCGAGGGTTTACTACCTCGGCCGCTAGCTCCCTTTCCTCCTCTGCCTCTGGAGGGATGGCGAGATGCATCTCTGCCTGCACCTCTGTTTGAGCCTCTAACTTTGGGACGAAAGGTAGTTGACTGTTGCTTAAAAGCAGGGGTGAAAACCGGCGACTGTGACAAGACTGGTTGGGTGACCAGCTGAAAGGTCTGTTGTGGCTGGGCTGCCACTTGGGGAGTAGCGGATCCCGGAAACTGCCGTCTCTGTTGACGTTGCTGGGGTTTCGGTTTTGTGGGTTTCCTCTTAGGTTGAGGGCCGTCGTCCTGAGAGGATTTCCTTTTCTTCGACATACCCCACTTGTGGAGAAGGTTCCTGTTCTCCGTGGCTTACCCCAGATGTTGGAGGAAATCAGCCTCCGGGGTTCGTGTCTCACTGTGGCACTGGAGAACACGAATTCACGACAGGCTCTACGAGCCTTCTTGAAGCTGTACAGATCCTTTACTACGGTCGCCAAATGTGTTTTGGCGAGAACCATGTAGTAGTCAGGGACCCTAGTGTCACCGGCCATGACTTCGAGCTGTACTTGGAGGGACATGGATGCGGCGAGCCTTTCCTTCGTATTATGTTCCCGACGAAGGAGATGTTCATTAAGTTTTGGGAGGTCTTCGTTAAGGTTCTAGTTTTCCCACCACGAATGTTGACTGGACATCTTTCCAGTGTCTAACATCAGGGGGAGTAGTCAGGGAGAAGGGTCTGCACTCCTCCAGTGCAGGGCAAGGTTTTCCTTCTTCCACTGCCTTATGCACCGCAGTGAAGGCCTTTTCCAAGAAGGGGAGGGTCGCATTGTCTGGTGCGACGTAGGTAGGGTGCTTCTTGCTAAGCGCCGGAAGTTTCGAGCAGGTGAAGCCCCTACTTTTCACTGTATTGGCCAGCATAGCCTGGGCCTTCGCGAGATCGAACACTATAACCTCCTTCGGTTCGGTCTCTTCTTTAGAGGCAGGTTCGGATCGAAGTCGGACGTAACAGTCCGGATAAGCCTCAAAGTTCGGGAAGAATTCCACTTCTTCCAGCGCGATCGAGCCGATCTTTTCGCTTATGAAGATCTTGCCCGTCGTAATTGGCATGTGCTCGGCATACCTCCAGGGGTTGGTATCTGAGCATGCGGGGAGGTCCTTAACCGAAATCCTTTTCGGCTGCTTCGAACTTCCCATGTTGGACCTGAAGAACTCATGCGTCTCGCGGAGTTTCTTATCCATGAGAGCCTCAAGCATTTTGAAGATCTCCTGGGTGTTGGATGGGGTAGGATCCGGGGTAGCGGATGTAGACGGGAGCGATACATCCGTCAGTGTAGGAGTCGGTGTGGGGGTGGATGTTGGAGCGACCTCCTGCTCCGACTCAGGGTATTCCACCCAATCTTCCTCATAGTCTAGCTCGTCGCCCATGAGGTTCCTCTCCGTATTCTCCGACACTTCCGACATACGTTCCTTGTTGTCGGCATCTAGACGGCACTCGTGCATGGACTGAGCCATGACTACATCCGGTTCCACCACTAACTGGATGGTGGGAATCTGATCTTTGGGGACCACTGAGTCTGGGGACGCCTTCGAGAAGAGCAAGGCCCTCAAGTCTTCGGTGGCAAGGTATGGTCCGGTGGCGTTCTTCTGGAAGCCACGCACCCACTTGCGTAGCTTCTCTCGAGAAGAGTCCCTAACCTCCGCTGAAGGAGGATTGTCAAACGCCTCGACCAGGCGGTCCTTGCAGACTGTACAGTGCTGCGGGTCCCAAAACTTCAGATCGCCTTTCTTGTTGGCGCAGGGGGCGTGGGTCCTACACGCCGTGTGCCCGTAGAAGTGCGGGCGCTCCACTCCACAGAAGTTGTGGTCACACTTCAAGTACTCCTCCTGTAAGAGAAAGAGAACATGAGTATATGGAAGTCATACAATGACTCATATTATTCTAAAGTTAAATATTAAGAAATTAACTTTAACTTAATCTTAATTAATAACATTATAATGTTAGAGAGTGGAGCGGAAAATGAAGTAGATAGACACATACAGTACTCCGTGTGTCCCGCCCGGCTGGTTACCGTAACCTTATCAATAGGCAATTTGTTTGTGGCCGAGGACACAAGACAGAATTCTTCATAGATCGCCAGGGAGGCAGAAGGAATTCTAGCAGGAATTGCCTAAGATGTAAATCTGGGACTGAGACCACTCAGGCCATTAAAATGGGGGGTGTAGAAAACCCCATAGGGCAACGGTTTCCGGCAACCAGCCGTGCTAAGATACACGCAGCATGCTGGAAAATTGCGATATGCAAGAAGACAGCACAGCTACTAATAGGACGGTAAGACAATACCTATCTATTTAGGTAGCCGAGCCATCTGGTTGCAGTGTAGGGCTATCAGCATGTGTTGATAGCTGGGTAGAAGGGGTGCAAGTCTCTTGGCGCCTCCGGAAGGCGCCGGCAGACCGGCGGGACGCCGGAGGCCGCTCCAGCAGAGTTTCTGGCATTAGTAAAGACATAGAGAAGTCAGAAGTAATGCCAGGATGACGGCCGTCGGCACAGCGCCGGCACTCCGGCGGGAGGCGGCGGCTTCGGCTGCCGACTTGGTGACATGGTCATAGGATAGGGTAAGTGGATTATAGCATATCCGGACCGCCGGCAATGGATGCCGGCACGCCAGGGGCCGGCCCGAAGGACGGACGACCGGAGCTAGGAGGTATAAGGTTAGGCCATCGGCTGTACACCGACGGAATGCGGCAGCCCTCCGGCACACGGAGGACTGTCGGCCAGGGGGAACAAGGAATGTGTCACCAAGGGGGGAGGGCGGTATCGCCGGCAGTAGAGGCGGCAAGGGACCAGCACCAGGACAGGAAAAGAGACAGAAGGAGGGATGGAGGGGTAAGGACACGAACCCCATAGCATCCCACCTGAATGGGTGTACCCATGATAGAGGCTAGCCCTATCAACCAATGGCAGGGGGCCGGCAGGCGGCCGGGAGCCAGAGTAGCCCAAGGGAGGGCTAGGGAACACCCAAAGGGGGGGGAACCCCTGCGGACAAAACGCATCCAGTGGCTAACCCCATAGGACACTATGAAGGGTATATGTACCAGAGCGGACTGCACGCAGGGATTCAAGATAGCCCTGTCACTCCACCCTAAGGAGGAGTTGTAGGACAGGGGACAGATGGGTATAGGCTAACCTAAGTATAGGCTAGGCCATACAAGGGATAGGTGGGGAGGGGAGAAGAAGCAGGGTCTTCCATAGGGGAGGCTCTGTACCAAAGCGGCCACCAAGGAAGGGAGGACGCTCCCTAGCCTAAGGTAGGCGGCCTGGCTGAGAACGGTGCATGGGTACCGTTTCAAGCAAGGCACAGAACTAGTTCCCCCCGAGGCCTAACCTATAGCAGGGATGTTACACCCTAAGCTAGGAAGGCTGGAAGACGTATCGCAATTGCAAGGAAGGTCAGGTAACCTAACCTCAGCAATTGAGGAAGGGCAGGCCGTTCCTCATTCTCGGACGCAACCCTAAGGGGGGATCATTCCCTTAGGGAGGACAGAGAAGCGATAGGTACTCTGGTATGTATTTGATCCCCTTACGTGGTAGGGGGAGCAAGGCTACACAGAGGGAATGCCCTAAGGCAGGGGTTGAAGGGAGCATATAGGGGTCCTACATTTAGGTTAGGTTAGAAAGGCACACTATCAAACCTATCCCCTATATGGTCCCTGAAGGCGAAAACACTTGCATCACATTAAACAGTATCATAAAATAATGCCACTATCTTCATAACTTAACCTAGGATCACTGTAATATATCATGCATGAACACTGGTAATAGGCTCTCTGGCCTAGGGGCTAAGCTAGCGATCTAGTATGGGGTCAGGCGATGAACGATAGAAAGCGTCAAAACACGATATATGAAGTTCCTAGCTATGAAGACTAAATAACTAATAGTATCAATTAGTTAAAAGGCCAGAATAAGCTGTTCAGACTAGCTAAATAATCCATGCAGGGTAACAGCGACGCCATAAAATGGCGTGTCCGGTAGTAGCACAGCTCTGCCAGAAAACATAAAATATCTCGAAAAGTAAAAGTTACTTTACGGTCAGAGCTTATTTAAACAATACTGGGACCTGGTACTCAACTTTCCAGAAGAAGGCGAGGCCGAAGGTAGCGACATAATAAAGATGCAAGCCGATGAAAATAGCACAAGGGAAAATCCGTCTTAGTAAGGCAAGCTACTAGCAGAAGGATGAGGACGGACGTGACGTCATTTAGTAATGGCGCCCGTTTGTTTACGTTTCGAGTACCAAAAGTAGCCACGGACGAGTATAGCTGTGGAACGGCTCCCCAGCTATTCTCCGCTCCTCCACATCGAAGTGTTAATTCTATGTGGGGTGCAGATAGCTATGTGGCGCGTTAATACATGCGTCCCCTGTTGATATACGATGTCTTAAAGGGAAACCTTTAGGATACTCGCTCCAGAAGTTAGAATTCTGTGATAACCTGTGGTTAAATTCTCTGGGAATATCTTAGTAGTTATATACCCAAGGAAGCTACCAAAAAGGAACCTTCCATCAGGATGCCATGGATTGAGCCCAAAAATATATATATATAAAATTTTAAGTGATTTTTATTTTTCCTAATGTACTTACCGAGAACTACTTTCTTAGAAGTTACCTGTAATCTCCTCTCTACCGACCAGAGTTTTGTGTAGTATACCCTACACCCGTTTTTTATGGAGGGCTAACCCGGGAGTGAGAGAACGTGCCCCGAGGGTAGCCTTGAGCTAGGTCGGAGTCAGCTTGGGTCCCGTTAGCCAGTAAGTTCCTCGAATTTTGCAAAAAGTCCCTGCAAGGGCAGAAAGGCACTCAGGGAAGGTAGGGAAGGCCATTACCCGAAAGTAGTTCTCAGTAAGTATGTTAGGAAAAATAAAAATTACTTAAAATTTTTGATTAGTTCCAACACAAATACTTACCTCGAAATACTTTCTTAGGAGACTTACACTTTAGGAGGTGGAAGTGGCTTCCTGGCCTTCAGACCCAGGAAAGCGGACGCCAAGAATCCTAGATATGAACTAGGTTCTTAAAACTGGGAAACGAACGGTAGGGTAAACTACACAAAGAGCTCACGTTAGTGTCTAAGTACTCACCCTTTGAAAAATCTTCTGATGTTGAGTCCAGTAACAAAGTTGCAGAGACGTGTTCTTCATTGGTTACCTAAGTGTGGTTATCTCCGATAGGGATAGGAAACGGGAATTAGGGTGAAAAGGAACGAACCTGTGTTTCCTGGTTTTGCTATCCACGATTGTGCCTGGGGCTTCACCGTTAAATCACTTGGAGCGCGGAGATGACTGTCCCAATGGAGAACCCGTCTAAGGACCTTCTTGAGTAATCCTTGAGGTAATGGGCAGTAAAGGTTGACTGGTTCGACCAGGTGCCCGCCCGAAGGATCTTGCCCACTGCCATATTCTTCTCAAAGGCTAAGGAAGTGCTCAGACCTCTGATGTCATGGGGCTTGGGAGTACCTGGCAAGGCTAGTCCCTCCTCCTTGTAGGCCCTGGCAATAACTTGTCTCAACCCAAAGGATATGGTATTCTTCGATACCTGCTTCTTTGTAACACCTGTGGAGACGAAAAGGCTCTTGATGCCTGGCTGGAGATGTGCAGTCCTCTCAAGATATTTTCTAATGGCACGGCCAGGGCATAACCTCAAATCCTCAGGATTCTCAGTCCTAGGAATAGCTGGCAGAGAGAACCCCTCGAATTTAGGATCCCAGACTGCTGGGTTCTGGGTTTTCGCCACGAACGAAGGGACGAACTTGAAAGAGATCTCTCTCCACCCCTTCGAATGAGAGACGTCATAAGACAGCCCATGGATCTCACCTACCCTTTTCGCAGAGGCCAAGGCCAACAAAAAGACAGTCTTGAGAGTGAGATCCCTGTCTACAATATCCTTCATTGGTTTGAACGGGGGGCTACTTAACATCTTCAGGACCCTAGCTCAGTCCCACTGAGGCACCCTAACAGTTTGAGGGGGGCAGGACTGTTCAAAACTCCTGACAAGCATAGAGATGTGTCTAGAGGAGCCCAGGTCGATGCCCTTCAGAAGGAAGACTTGACCCAAGGCTGCTCGTACTCCTTTTATAGCTGGGATTGACATCCCTATCTCGTCTCTGAGATATACTAGAAAGTCTGCGATATCTGGGACTGAGGCTTTGAGGGGTTTGATGCTCTTCGAAGCGCACCACTTCGTGAAAGAGGTCCACTTCGCTTGGTAGACCGCTGCCGACGACCTTCTCAGGTATCGCGACATCCTCTTAGCCGTTCCTGACGAATATCCTTCCTTCCTCAGGAGGCGCTCGATAGTCTCCAGGCGTGAAGGCGTAGAGACTGTGGGTTGTCGTGGAACCTGAGAAAGTGTGGCTGTTGTAGAAGATCTGGCCTGTCGGGGAGTGGCCACGGAGGATGGCTTGTCAGGTCTTTTAGGTCTGCGAACCACTCTCTCTCCGGCCACCAGGGCGCTACCAAAATAATCCTTAAGTTCCGGGCAGCCCTTACTCTGTTGAGCACTTGCCTGATCAACGTGAAGGGGGGAAAAGCGTACACGTCTAGGTTGTCCCACTTGTGCTGAAAGGCATCCTCCAAGGCTGCCTTTGTGTCTGGGACAGGAGAACAATACACGGGGAGTTGTGCGTTCAGCTTGGTTGCAAAGAGGTCCATCACCGGGGAACCCCACCGTTGAATGATGAGCCTGGCTACTTCTGGGAGAAGGGACCATTCTGTTCCTACTATCTGACCCATCCTGCTGAGACCATCGGCTAGGACGTTCTTTTTCCCGGGGATGAACCTTGCCAATAACACTATCTGGTTCGCCTCCGCCCAATCTAGGATCTTTAGGGCGAGATCGCACAACTCCCTTGATTTTAGGCCTCCTTGCTTCTTTATGTACGCTACCACTGTGGCGTTGTCGCACATCAACGCCACAGTGTTTCCCCTTAGTAGGTCGATGAAGTGCAGGCAAGCTTTCTGGACTGCCTTCAACTCTAGGACATTGATGTGTAGGCCTTTCTCCCCGTCCATCCAGGTTCCTCTCGCCGTCCCGTTGAGGAGATGGGCTCCCCATCCCTGGTTGGAGGCGTCTGTAAATAGGAGCAACTCGGAAGGCTCTGTCACGAAGGGCATCCCCTTGAGTGTGTTCGACCAGCAATGCCACCATTCCAGGGAGGGTATTGTGTTTCGTAGGACTGGAATTATTTTCTGGGGCGAGTCCAGTTGGTTCCAGAAGTTCTTCAGGTTCCATTGGACGGCCCTGAGTCTGAGTCTCCCCTGGGGAACCAGTTTCTCCAACGACACCAGATGACCTATTAGCCTTTGCCAGTCCTTCGCCCTCCTGGGTTGCCCCGACAGAAAAGGGAGAAGGATCTTCGTTAGATTGCTTACACGCTCCTCTGACGGAAAAGCTTTCACTAGTAGAGAATCCAGTATCATCCCCAAATAGGTCATTCTGGTGGAGGGAGATAGGTTTGATTTTTCTGGGTTGATCATGATACCCAGACCCTTGCAAAACTGGAGAAGTTTTATACCCTGCTCCTTCAAAACGTCCTCTGAGGAGGAAAGAAGCAACCAGTCGTCCAGGTACCGGATGAGGCGAATGCCCCGCTCGTGAGCACACAGTTAGACTGTCGTGAAGACTCTCGTGAATACCTGGGGAGCTGTCGACAACCCGAAGCAGAGGGTCTTAAATTGCAGGATCTGGGTAACCCATTTCACCCTGAGAAACTTCCGACTTGAGGGATGGACCAGAATTTGGAAGTATGCATCCTTGAGGTCTATGGTCATCATGTAGTCTTTCTCCCTCAAGGAAAGCAAGACCGACTTCGGAGTGTCCATTTTGAAATCTGTCTTTCGCACAAACTTGTTGAGAGCTGACAGGTCTATCACCGGTCCCCCCGTCGCCTTTTCTACCAGAAACAGGCGGCTGTAGAAACCTGGTCCTGGGTGCAGGACTTCCTCCATGGCGCCCTTCTCCAACATCGTGGACACCTCTTCTTGAAGGGCCGCCCTCTTCAACGGGTCCTTGGGTGCCAGCCACTCCAACAGGCTGGCCGGAATTAAAGGCAGGGGTTCCGTTTAGAACGGAAGCCTGTACCCCTCCTTCAGTACGGATACTGTCCAGGGGTCTGCTCTGTGAGCCTTCCATGCTTGCCAATGTAGTCTGAGGCATCCCCCAACCTGAGGCTTGGGCAGGAGTAGGGGGCCTCCCACTCTACCTCCTCCTGGAGGAGCGGCCTGAACGGCCTCTCCTGGAGGTAGAATACCCTGTTCTAAACGAGGCAGACGCTGCTGGAGCTCCTCTACGGGGGGGCTGTGGCGCTGAAGCCCACGAGGAAGAAGGGGCTTCTCTCCTCGTCAGGTTAGGCGGGGCCTGAGAAGTAGAGGGCCCGTCTGATGCTGATCTCTTGTAGGGGGGCCTCCTTACCGGTTGAGGCCTGGGAGCGTTCACTTCTTTTTTTTTAGCCACCTTTTCCATAACCTCTTCTAGCTCCTTCAAGGGGAACAAGGAGTCACCCGACACAGGAAGGTAACAGATAACAATCCTTATTGCCTGTTCCCTCCTAACCTTGTTGTCTTGTAATGATGATCCTTATTGCTTGTTACCTTGTAACCTTGGTGTCTCTGAGACTTGAGCTTTGGTATTGCTCCCGTGTATGTATTGATTAATAAAGTTCCTGTGTGAAGAACTGACGTCTCTCTCTACGCCCTGGATATTATATGGTAGCAGAGCGTGGTTCGATTGTCTTGGAGATTAAATTTTACTAAGAAATATAAAAGAAAATGATGAGCAACTAAAAGTTCCCGAACATCGGGGAGGGGGAGTAATCCAGAAGTTCAGTAAGTTGCTGCAAATGTGAAGCCGTCTGTGAGAAGGAAAACCAATGAATTTCGGCTTATGAACTGGAAAGGACGTATTGGTTCTGTCGACCAGAGTGCTTCGGGGAGCAGATATCATGGATAGATGAAGAAAACATGCTGAACTGTTGATACATGGTGAGGCAGACGACCTGAGCCTGAAGTTGTGTGAGCCGAAGAATGGTAATTACGAGTCTTCACAACAGCTTAATTCTTTTGCTGTTGAGAGTGTTTGTGAGTGCTTGGGGATCTTCTGGAAGAAACCTTGAACCCTGATGTTATCTACAATAAAGTGAAAGTCATAATGGCGTCTTCAGAATACTCTGCAGTTTCCTTACCAGGATACATTGAAGATGAAAGTGAGCTTATGAACCAGTTGACCCGACTGGCTGACTTTGGAACCATAGACAATGCTGGAAATTTTATTTTCAAATTTTGTCATAAGTGTAAAGGCCCAGTATTGGGACATAAAGAAAATGGAGATGAGAGCAAGTGTGAAAATAATGATTTGAATTTAGATGAAGTGGAACAGGTAAAACGGTGGCTAGAAACAAATGAACTTTTTGAGGCAGCAAAAAACCAGTTAGATCAAAGGTATGAGGCCAGAATTTGTGGACAGTGCAATAAACTATTTAAAAACAGAGCAACCAATATTTCGCACCAGAAAAACTTTCACAAAAAGTGGGATTTCGGTAAAGAAACAAACAGGACAATGTATGAAAAGAGTGATATGGATGAAAGACTAGACAAATTATTGAAAATCATTGAAAACAATTTTGAGATAAACCAAGTTGGAAGTGGAAATAACCATGTTAATTTAGTTAAAAATCGGAAAGCTCCAATCTGGACTAATGGCCAGGATTTTGAAAGTTATTGCCATCAACTAAGGCTATGGGATTCACAGACAACCATTCCTCCAATTCAAAAATTTTTCGAATTGGTGGATAGTTTAAAAACAAACAAAGAGATTAGAGGATTGTCGTTATTTGTGTCAAGAGAGGTTATAGAAAAAGTAAACACTAACAGTGTAACTATCATTGAAGACGTGATAAACTTGCTAAAAGGTAAATTTGAAAAAACAACCTTGGAAAAAATGTCTGAATTGGTTTCTGAAATACAAAAATTTGAACAGAAAGACAAAGAAACAGGTGAAGAGTATCTGAATAGATTTGAGAATCTTTTAGTGAAAATGGATAGAGCAAACTTTGGATCAAAATGGAAGTTATGGACTACAGTTTTGTTTTTAGATAAGTCTAAATTAGAAACAACAGAAAAAATTTCAATTATGAAACAACTAAAAAATGTAGAAGATAAAGTGACAATAGAAATATGTAAAAAGGAGTTCAAGGAACTAAAGATAGAAAACCAAAGACCCGAAAAGGAATTGGACGTATTTTATACAAATAGACAAAGATCTACATCGAGATCAAATGAGCAAAGAAATAGGAGACCATACTCCCGTTCGCGAGACAGAAGCCAAAACAGGAGAGAGTCAGGAAGCAGATATCAGAGTAGAAGATATTACTCTCGATCAGGAGATAGAAACCGAAACAGAATAGACTCCTTTAAACGAAGAGAACTTTCGGAAAGGAGAAGTGAGGATCGTGAAGAACTTGAAAGGAATCGGCAAGATCGTCCGATGGAGGGCGGCAGGAGGCTCAGATCAGAATCGAGAGAGAAAAGGTGTAGAAATGAATGCTGTCTGAATAGATTAAGTAACATCAGATTTGTGAGTGTTGAAGATGAGAGAGGAGAAGTAGAAATGCCTGAAATTTACTTCACGGATGAAATCAATGAAACTGAGATGATTATTGACAATGGTGCACCCAAAAATGTGGCAGGAATTAAATGGATAGAAGAATATCTGAAGAAAAATCAATTTGGAAAAGGACAAGTTAATGTTAAAAGAATAGAAAAGAAAAAGTTCAAATTTGGACCAAGTAAAGTTTATGAATGTCACAAAATGTTTGAAGTTCCATTGATAATTAAAGGAAAGAAAAATGGAACAGAGTTCAGTAGACTACGAGTGCAAATTTATGCTATTGAAGCTAATATCCCTTTTTTGTGTTCTAAAGAACAACTCCAGAAATGGAGTGCCTCTCAGGATTACGAGAAAGGAAAGGAAAAACTAGTTATCAGAAGCTTGGTTCCGAACCTAGAGATAGATTTGATAACCACTAAAGGTAACCACCTTGCCGTTGTCTTGGAAACCAATAAAGAATGTAGCGAAGAAGAGATTGTAATGTTTGCCAAGAAATTGGAAAGCAATAAAGAGATATCAGAGTATAAAAGAGTAAAAAGGGTACATCTGGTATCTGGCCATAAGGGAGAGACTCAACTCCTCCATTTGTTCACATTGGCAGGAGTAGTATCCAACCGAACCAAAAAGGTTATTAAGAAAGTTGTTAATGAATGTATACCCTGCCAAAAGTATAAAAAATCATTAGGTATACCAAAAGTTGCCATCCCAACAGTGACGGAATTTAATCAAAAGGTCACAGTTGACCTAAAGCAAGTAAAGGAGAATAACATTCTGTGGATGGTAGACGCCTTCACAAAATTAATAAGTGGAGTTGTGCTGAAGAACAAAGAAGCAGTCACTGTTTTGCATGCCATCACCCAGAACTGGTGCGAGAAATACGGATATCCTACTGAGGGATTTTGGGCTGACAATGGATCAGAATTTCAAAATAAGGAAATGGAAAGTTTGGCTTCTGCAATGGGAATTACGATAAGGTTTGGCCCAACATATTCCCCTTGGAGTAATGGTTTGAACGAACGAAATCATTACAGCGCTGATCTAACTGTGAAGAAAGTGATGGAAGAGAATGATAGAATTACATTAGATGAAGCAGTTTCTAAAGCGGCCTGGTGTCATAATACTAATATAACAGTGAAAGGATATGCCCCATTACAGTTACTCACTGGGAGAGCTGTAGTAGTTCCTGGTATAACAAGTGGAAATGTAGCCACCGAATCTTTAATCTCTGAGTCAGAAGCAATCAGAAGACATATTGAAAATCAAAAAGAAGTGAATAAGAAGTATAGAGAAATTGAGTATGGTGAAAAGTTGAAAATTGCCTTAAACGCAAGAAATGCATCTTTTAATGATTATCTACTGTATATACATCTGGGGAGAAAGTATTTTACCAGCACAAAGGTGGAAAACAATGGTTTGGTCCCGCTACGGTGGAAAAGATGGAAGGGAGAAGTGTATGGATTTTAGCAAATGGAGATATGAAAAAGGTAGCTTCTTGTCACTTGCAACCTTACGGAACGTTAAGGACTTCAGCTCATGAGAAAAAAGATGAGATTGGGTCGAAGGATGAGGCAGCTCTTACTGACCAGTCCGAGAGTGAGGAAATTAATTTAGAAAAGAGAGAAGAAGCGACAGTTGTTAGTAAACCTGATTTGGCAGAAGAGAATTATGACAAAATGACCGTGAAAGATCATCTTCCATCTGAAAAAAGGCCGAAGAAAAATAAAATTATAATTATGACCTTTAAGAATGGCGAGGAACACAAAGGAAAGGTGACTGAAGTGAACAAACCTAACTCAAAGCGCAAATTCGTGTGCTTCATAAAACTAGAGGGAGGTAAAACAATTGAAGTTGACTTCGAAAATGAAATAAGGGACTGGAAATATCTTATTAATGAAAAAGAAGAAGAAACCGAAGTACGAGAGACCAAGGAAAATTTTGAACTAGATAACATTGGTACTTACTGGATGAAAATGTCAAATGACGAGTGTTTGGTAGAGGAAATAACCACATATGTGGTAGAAGTTCCAAAGAGTCGTCATCATGAACCTGAAGTTATAAACGCTAAAGAAAAAGAACTTGAAAATTTTGAGTATTATGAAGCATTTGAAGAAGTAAAAGATACAGGACAGGAGAAAATTGGTTCAAGGTGGGTTATAACTGAAAAAGAGAGACAAGATGGGCAGAAGACCAAAATAAAAGCAAGGTTAGTTGCTAGAGGATTCCAGGAAACTGAGAAACCAAAATCAGATTCCCCAACCGCCTTGAGAGAGTCTTTCAAGACTTTCATCGCAGTATCGGCTAATGAAGGATTTGAACTGGAGAGCGTCGACATTTCCGCAGCTTTCTTACAGGCCGAAAAACTGGAGCGTGATGTGTTTGTTGAACCACCCAAAGATGTAAAACAGGAAGGAACCATTTGGAAACTGAAAAAGCCAATCTATGGGCTTGAAGACGCAGGTAGGAAATTTTGGCTTAAAGTTGACAAGATTTTTAAAGGAAGAGGAATGAAAACACTGCATGGAGATAACGCCTTCTACTACCTCCATGACGGCAGATCATTACTTGGTATGATTTTATGTCATGTTGATGATTTTTCAATTTCAGGAAAAAGAGAATTTGTGGATATGATCAAGGATCTTTTAATGAAAAATTTCACGATTTCAAAGGTGGAGTCATCTGAATTCAGATTTACAGGGATTGATATAGTTAAAACAAGAGAAGGAATAGAAGTAAGCATGGAGGATTATGCCCAATCCATTGAGGAAATCAAAGAAATAAGGAAAATTGGAAATGACGAACCTCTGACAAAAACCAAATATAAAGTTTTCAGGAAGTATGCAGGAAAAATCCAGTGGTTGGCGGAAAATGTCCGACCCGACTTGGCTATTGTAGGGTTGAACATGTCTATGAAAAATAAAGATGCTACGATCGGTGATCTAAAGAGAGTAAACAAGATAGTGAAGAAAATTAAATCAAAAGAAAGCAAAATAAAGTTCGGTAAAATAGGGAAGAAAGAAGACCTGAAAATTTATGGCCTCGGCGATGCGAGTTACAGATGTGACTCAAAGTCAATTGGGGGTAACTTGATTTTAATGGGAAACAAGAAAACTGATATAGTAGCTCCTATATATTGGAAAACAAAAACCATCAAACAAGTGTGCCATTCTGCCAAAGACGCCGAAACGAGGAACTTAACTAAATTAGTAGATGACAGTGTTTATTTAGCAAAAAGTGTTGAACAACTTATGTTTGGAGAAAAAGGAGGAAAAATCCCAGTAAAACTGTTCACAGACAGCAGACCAACGCTGGAGAGTATAGCATCATCAAAACAAGTAGAAAGAAAATTGTTAAGAAACGCAGTGGCAGACTTGAAGGAGAAACTAATTCATAAAGAAGTAGAATCATATAGTTGGCTGAATACTAAAGACATGATAGCAGACATATTAACAAAGGAAAATAAAGAGAGTGATGACTTGGTGGAAGTCTTAGTTAAGGGAAGACTTAGAGTGGCTGTAAATGAAGATAATCTTGTTCATTTTAAAAATGATGAGTTCAGGTTTGAAAATGTTAAAATTAAAGACAAGGGAAACATGTTTTAAATATGTGTAATTTCTTTTGCAATTCTTAGATATTTATGCAATGGCATGTTGTACGTGATGCAGACTGTTATTGTTCTTTTATTATGAAATGCTATTGTTTGTATTCATATTACAATGTACGTTTAGTTTGAGCTTGGTAACAATTTTATATTTGTTACAATATTTTATCCATTTTATTATAATTAGTAACTTATGTATAGATCTGTTTGTTTAACGAAGTAAAACAAAAAAGGAGGCCGGGGAATAACAGATAACAATCCTTATTGCCTGTTCCCTCCTAACCTTGTTGTCTTGTAATGATGATCCTTATTGCTTGTTACCTTGTAACCTTGGTGTCTCTGAGACTTGAGCTTTGGTATTGCTCCCGTGTATGTATTGATTAATAAAGTTCCTGTGTGAAGAACTGACGTCTCTCTCTACGCCCTGGATATTATAGAAGGCTCCTCATGGCCCTTGCCTCCCTGTCTGGGACCTTCTGGGAAAGCTTCGCCAGAATAGTGTCCCTTTTGCGAAGAACCCAATTCGCTGACAGGGCAAGGGACTGATACGTGAGGAACTTCAGGGTCTTGCCCCCGGAGATGATAAGTTCCCTCAGGAGGTTTCGCTGCTCCGGGGTCCGTCAAGTCATATGTGGCCTGAACACCTACCAGTGTGGAAGCCCACCAGTCCAACCAAGAGGAGACGTGCACCAAGTCTTTCGACATCTCCTCCATCATTGCAGCCTCCGACTGCGAAAAGCAAATCGGGGCTGAAGAGGCTCTGTCCTCCGGGGCACCCTGTCCCAGAACGTCGAGGGCAGGCTCCACCTTGCAGGCTCCCGGTCATTGTCCCTCTGGCACATAAAACCTACTCTGTGTCTTGAGCCCTTGGAGCAACTTCGAGGAGCTCTGCGTTTTGGGAGCTTCGGCATTGCCTGCCACAACTCTATCCACATGAGCCCGTCCCAGGACGAAATCTCGG
>NC_090762.1:30614454-30641954 GCF_036898095.1 Palaemon carinicauda
TGTCAGCTCTACCAGGAACAGCCGACTGTAGAATCCAGGATACCCACCTCGACTGCCAGCGCATCTGCCCAACATCGCCGAAACCTACTCTGCTAGAGCCAGAGCCTTTGTTGATTCCGAAGGATAAGATTGAAACCTCACTGAAAATTGAGTGAGTGGAGTGCCTTTCTCACCCAGAAGAAGAAGGGGCTAGAGTAGGTCTGAATTTTGGCATGGTCGATTGTTTCTTTATTGCTGGTCTCAGGGCAGAAGACAAAGAAGAGCCAGATGTTGAAGGCCTAGAGGAGCTTTTACCCTTATAGGTTACTGCCTGGTGAATAAGGGAGTCATAACTTCAATTCCTCTATTTTGCGACTATTGTTTTGACATCTTACTGTGGGAACAGAGATGTTGCATCCAGCACTGATAAGTTCATTTTCTTCCCATGGTGTTGGAGAAACAACCTGCCATGATATCCCTTAGTTTTAGAATTCAGTTTTCTCACTGGTTAGCTGACTGGCGTGCTAATAAGGTGACCACCTTAGCTTAAGAGAGGCTGAGAGCCGGAACTTCTTCAGATCATCTGAAGGAAGATGGTCTATTTATGACTTAGCCTAGAGGCTCGCCATTGATACTGACTTCATCACTATGGATTTGAATTTCAGCCTCTCCACCAGTGGTCCCCTTTTCAACTCTTCTACTGCATTATCAATAGACAAAGGGGTAGGTGGAGCATTTACCATAATGTAGGATATCCACTGCCTAGACAGCTTGGGAAAGAACCTTGTTAGACTGGCTAGAAATTAGAGAATTTCTTGGCCCCACAATCTGAAGAGCTACCTTGGTTAGGGCTACGCCCTTACTAACCTAGACCAAGGTAGTTCAAGGTTCGTCCTAGAACCGTGCAGAATTCTATACTATAAATCTATAGAAGTTAACCTTCTTCAGATGATGCTTCACCAATCTCATCCAGCTCAGGAATTAGAGCTACGACATTCAGAAACAGCGATTCGGTTTCAGAGTTATCCGTCTCAGCAGATAGTGGATCCTGATTGGGAATGGAAGAATCTGAAGGTTTCTGAGAATTACTCCTCCTATTGGAGGACTCTGTTTGGGAGGAAGGAATCCCTATTGGTTTCACGTAAGATCAAACTGGGCCTAACACTGATTCAGGTCTGTAGTTTTCAGATTTAGTGAAAGAAGTGCAGCTCTTCTCCGTGACGAAATCTCTTCCTGCAGATCATGACGATCGGTCTTCCTCCATGGAGGGTGACCTTTGAGGTGTCAAATGATTCCTGGTTTTCTATTTTTGACAGCATGCATATGCATAAACCTAGAATCTTTACACTCAATCTGAGGGTCCGGTTTGAGGAGCAGAATTTACTCTCTTGGGGGACTTTTGGGGTCTCGCTGTTTCCAACCCTGAGGCTTTAAAGGAAGAGACTTCTCTTCTCTGTTTGACAGAAAAGGGCATCTTTCTCGGTACCTTCTTCATTTTGGAACTGTTTCATTGACAGTGTGACCGAAGTAGGAGAGGAACTGGAATCCTGACTAGTAATGCTTCTCCCCAGTCTCTTATGATCTTCAGAAAGTTGATACTGTATGAGTACTTGACACCGAGCTTCTTTCCCAAAAATTGGGGCTCAGAGTAGCTTTACTCCACCATCTAAACTGTGCAGGGGAATTGTTCGGTGTCTCATGAGACTCCAGCCGATCTTTTGTCCTGTGATTTAGTATCCTCGTCATTGTTGTCTTCAAAGCGACAGGCGATGATCGTGCGCTTGGAGATCGTGTCAGCACCTCCAAAGCCGGAGATGAAGACACAGCAGAGGAAGAAGCAGTTGAAGGCATCAGGGGCTATTTCACATCCGTCTTCTTTCCAGAAGTAGAGGGTTTCACCACTGGAGCAACAGGAATGGAATTGTCCGGCACTTCCTCCACAGGGTGGACTAACAGGGGAGCATCAGCAGAGGACTTCTTGCCTCTAGGGTGATGTAAACATCCCCAGAAGTTTCTCCAACAATGAGGCAGCAGCAGTTGCAAGTACAGTAAAGGCCACAATCTTGAAAGATCCTAACTCTTGACAGGGTCATCAACAGTAATTACAGCGGGGGAGATGGTTGCAAGACAGGGAGGGTTGTAGTGCCACCACTAGAGGAGGACCATACAGCCTCCTTTTCTGAAAGACTCCCAGAGGGTTGAGGGCAGTCTCCCTTCCCCCGATGGGTTCCCCCAGAGAGCAGACCTTCAGAAAAAACCGCAGGAAAAGCAGCTGGCTTCATCCCAAAGAAGGATAGGAAGAGCTAAAGATCTTCTTTGGGCATACCCTCTGAAGCTGAAGAATCCCTTGTAGACTTTGTCATCTTTGCAAATTACACCCACTGCACAGGATCCTCTCAGGGGGATGACAGCAAACAGTCATGCCCCCAGCAAAAATCACAAAGTACATTAGGGTCTACCCCTGGTTTACTGACATAGCAGCCACTCCTGCGGCCTTCTTTGGCAGAGCAGAGCCGAGCCACATATCTGGTTTAAGGATGGACATCACAACACACTAGAAAGAGAAAAAGAAAGCAATTAGTTTAAAAACCAAGTCAAGGAATGCAGCTGTGTACTCAGTAGCAGCCATAGTCAAAATGCAGGCTTCTCTGCCTGTCAGGGGGTTGGGTTTACCTTGTTAAAAGTTGAACTGCTGTTTCAGCTTTGCCAATGTCATACTCTTATTAAATGTCGATGGTTAGTACTGTGTAGGCACAAAGAAGGCTTTAACACCAAATGAAAGCTAGCCTCCTTTGCATTTGAGATATCAATTTTATAATTCTATCCAAAATTAATTGAGAAAATTTAAGTGCAACTGTATAAATTGTCTTGAAGGTAGCCATTTAGGACAACTTGGAAGAATATTTGGCATTGGATTTACCTCAAGCAAGTAATATTTTTATCTATGAAAGTTTCATTAAGTGAGAAAGAGATAGAGTACTTCACCAGAGTTGGGATTTTCCCCGAGTGTTTTCTTCATCCTCAACTTCCTGCTTTCAAGGATGATCCAAGGCATGATTTACTGGTGTTACGTTTGTTTACATTGTTTACTTTGTATGGGACCTGCTGCGCATTTGTTTTTCAAGTGACCCGCTTCAGCAGTTTAGGTATTAGTGCCTACGTTTACACTGTTGAGAGTTGACCTGTGATGACCTAGTGGCCAAGCTTGCAAGCGAACAATGGGCACCACCATCTAAATCATTATGCAAACAAAATCTTTTGGCAAAACTTTAATATACATTTTGTTTTTAGAAAATATGATGTCACACCATCCATAGATAGAAAAAAAAAGTAGCTTTTGAGTCATGGTACCTTTGCACGTCTGGAGCCTAAGGTGTGCAACCTTGTACTGAACCCTTCAGTTATCATATCAATATGAAAGTGACAAGGTAGCTAAATTATCATAAAGTATTTATAATATTTCTAGTAATACAGTTTTCATATAAATGATAAATTTGGAAATACAGGAATATGTAATTTTCCTAACTATACAAACATGACAAATTCGGAGATAATTTGTATTTTTCCTAACCATACAAACCTTAGCTATTTACATTGGGTATTACTTTCGGCGTAGCTGAAATGACGAGCCATTAGATTTTAACGCGGGTTTCCTACCCCGCGCTAGTTAGCAGGGGTAGGGGGAGGGGTAGCTTGCTACCCCTCCCTCCCTCACACACCGGTGAAATGTCTCACTTCACTTAGAGATAGGACTTGACTTGGGGGACAGGGCTGGCGGGCAAATATGTGTAAATAGCTAAGGTTTGTATGGTTAGGAAAAATACAAATTATCTACGAATTTGTCATTTGTTCCGTAACCGAAATACAAACCACGCTATTTACATTGGGTGACTTCTCCCTTAGGAAGGGTGGAAAGTCTCCAGCCATACTGGCTTTGCCTTTACCCGGGGACTCAGAATCCAAGTGAGTTGCACTCGAGAAAAGGAGTCCCTGCACCTCACAAGTTCCTTGCTCCGCAAGGAAACGTGTGGCCTACATAAGCTTGTGTGTGAAGGAAGAAAGTGTGACCCGTCCTAGGCAGTTGACCTGGAGTTCCAGAAGGAACTCTGGGTTAGGACGTTCCCAATACCACCTCGTCAAGGTATGGGGGACGTGACAGTATTGACTCAATACTCGGAACACAAGGAAGCATGGTTTACCTGAAGAGGTTTGAGGTCAGCTATGCAGAGACCAGGATGCTGCTTCCCCAGTTGAGGGGATGATGAAGAAAGAAGTAAGGGCCAGACATACTTCTTTCGTTCAGGCAGACTAAAACCTGATAACAATGCCCTCAACCTTCTGCTACCTGTCCAAAAAGGAGCCTGAGGTTAGACCAGCTGTTGTGTAGCCACCACAGAGCGATAGAAACGTATCGATACTCCTGTGGGTCATGTCCTGCAGGAAGCGGGCTGCGAAGATCATTAGACGCTTCCAGACTCCAGCTTGTAGCACCTGCGTCACAGAGAAGTTCTACTCGAAGGCGAGGGACGTTGCGATGTATTCGACATCGTGCTGTAGGGCGACGTGACGGGGGAGGGTCTGGATTCAGGTCGAGATGAATGTCCTTGAGTCCGAGCTGAAGAGGTATACTGGTGACTCTCCCCTGTGTCCTCCCTGTGCTCCCAAACCGGCTGCACGTGAGGACAAACTGCAGCTGTTCTCAAAGATAACCCCTCGATTCCTTTACTGGCAAGGAGGAGAAGGTTTGGGTCATCTGATACAGAATGGAGACTCGAAATCTTGAAGGAGTCTGACCGAAGGTCCGGGACTCCAAGATTCTGAGTCTAGAAAACAACTCAGGAGCAAACCTGAATGTTGCCTTCCCCTATTCTCTTGAAAGGGCGGAGTCGTACGAGACCATGAAGATTGCTTACACACTGGCTGAGGCCAGAGTGAGCAGGAGCACCGTCCCCCAAGACGAAATACGATCAGAGGCCTGACGTAATGGTTCTTGAGAAGATCTCTTGAGGGACTAAAGAGTCCGAACCATGCTCCATGGAGGAGGTCTAACTCCGACTGGGGGCAGGGACGTTCGCAGCTTCGCATGACCGAAGAAAGGTCCAGCGGGAAGGAAAAAGTCTATTCCTTTCAGCCTGAAGGCCAGGGAAAGGCTGAGCGATAGGCTTCACTGCCGAGAGCGGAAAGGAGTTTCCTCCCGCCGAAAAGCAGTAACTCCGTTATTGCTGGAGAAGAGGCCTCAAGGGAAGAGGTATCTCTCCCACGACACCAACCACAGAAGACTCTCCACTTCGCCTGGTAGACCCCTGCGGATGACTATCGCAGGTGACGTGACCTCAGCTCCGGGAATGTAGCGGGTTGTCTCTTCTTGAGGAGGCGGCGTAGTGTCTCCAGGCGTGAAGCCAAAGCGATGCAACGACTCGTGAAAGATGTTGTAGTGTGATTGTTTGAGTAGCCTGTGCCGTGGAAGAAGCTCTCCCGGGAGTTCCGTCAGGGGAAGCAGAGGGTCCGGAAACCGTTCTGCGTATAGTCACAGTGGAGCTCTCAGGGCCATCGAAAGGTTAACAGACAACCTGGTCTTGTTGAGACCCATTTTCAACAGACAACAATGGTGGGAAGACGCAGGCGTCGATGTTGTCCCACCGTCACCGGAAAGCATCTTGCCAAAGAGTCTTGGGGTCTGAGACTGGGGGGAAGAACAGCGGAAGCTTGAAGTTATAGGCTGTCGCGATCAGGTCCCCCAGGCCAGGACTTGCTGGTTACTATAGGCCAAAAACCCCCAGGTACTCTCTATCTGCGAGGCTCTGCTCAGATAGTCTGAGAGAACATTCCTCTGCCCGGAATGAGCGAGCCGATAGTGGTATTGAGAGGACCTCGGATCATCTCAGTATCTCTACTGCAAGATGTGAAGGTATGAAAATGCGTCCCCTGCTGGTTGGAATACCCCAGTACCATGAAGTCGTCGTGCACGGAGCGACTCGGCAGGAACTGTAGGATCTGTAGAGGGGCCAGACTACGGCCCCTAAGCCTACTTGAATGATGGGGAGGTATCTTTTTAGGTCCTGACCATATGCCTGAACCGGAACATGCCCCCCCCCCCCCTTTTCTTTGACGAGTCCGAGAACAGCATCAAAATGTGGGGAAAGGGCGAGAATATCCACTTCCACCAAGAGGTTCCATAGGTCAACCCCCATTGCAGATCTAAACGTTCCGCTGGTCCCGTAGGGGCTAGAAAGTCCGGTTAATCGTTGCTTTGATACCATCGGAACTTGGGCCGCCTCACAGGAAACTTATCCTGAGGCGACCGTTCGGGACTTAAGACGGGTCAATGAGGAAAGGAGACCCAGGAAACGTTCCAAGGTAGGGCTGAAAGCTCTGCTTGACTGAGAACAGATACTGCGACTCTTCTCAGCCTTGCCACAGTCAACTGAAGGGAAGGCTCGGAGAAGGAGGCAACAGCATCTGGTGTTCCCAGGCGGTCACCCATCCAAGTACTGACCAGACCCAACGTTGCTTAACTTCGCTGATCGGACGAGAAGCGGTGTTTTCAACGTGGTATGGCCGTTGACTCAATATTATGGCTAGATACTCCAGATGTTGAGGCAGAAGTAGAGAAAGCTCCTAGCAAATTACCATGATCCGTCACTCTTGGTAAAGACCCGGAAGCTTGTCCCGGCGTTGAAGAAGGTCGAACCCGAGTCTACCGGAGTTGACCAGGCCTCCAAAAAGCGAAGGAGGCGGAAGCCTGCTTCTGAGCGGCCATGATGAAAGCAGGAAGAGTTCTCTGGGGAAAAACCTGCAATGCCGCGGCGGGATCGCCACACCGCATCTTAAGCAGGAACACCTGTAGTCTAGGCTGAATTCCAAGAGCTTCCTGGAAGATGGATGGAATGGAAACTGGAAGTACCCGTCCTTCCGATCCAGGGCCTAAGGAGTCCTGCAGCCTCGTTACTAGTCTGATCGACTCTGCTGTTTCACGCTGGACGAAGTTTGTTCGACAAACTTGATCAGAGCTGAGAGGTCGACGACGGAACTCCCGTCTCAGATGCTTTCCTACGAGAAAGGATCGACTGAAGAAGCCGGGGGGTGAAGCCGTCGACGACCCTATGGAGGACCTTCTCCTAAGGCATGGATCCTTCTGCCCAAACGGGCAAAACTCTTGCCGACCCCATGGCATAGAGGCTTAGTGACACTGGATTCGCTGACAGAGACGGAGAGATGGTAAGAGCGAGGCGCGATATCCTTGGCTGATCACGGAGATCGTGCAGGAATCGGCATCGGGAAGCTGTTATCTGGATGAGTAACCTTAGGCATCCCCCCAGCGTGAGACCTGCAAGGGGAGGTTGCCAATCCTAGAGTTTGTGAACTCTGCCGCTCCCTCTAGGATTATGCCTCCCCGGGAGAGCCTCCCGTGCTACCTGTCCCTGACAGGAGGGGACTGCTATTGTACACCTTGTCTAGTGTACACCTTGTCTTAGGCCGATGAGGCTGAAAGAAGAGGCGCTGGAGGCCTGCAGGGTCTGGAAGAAAGCGCCTTGGAGGAGTGAAAACGGAAGTCGACTTCCTCCGCACAACAGCTGTCCATGTCTCAGTCCTTGGGCTCAAACAAGCTCTTCCCAAGGATGGAAGAGTATCTGAGCTTGTCGACATCCACGGATGAGACACCCGAGGGGAAGCCCTCGGTCACTGCGTCTAGATGCTCCAACATCGAGTTTGCCCGCAAGTTGGAAACTTGGCGACGGAACGCAAAGGTGCTTGAGCCTGAGAGGAGGAAAGTACCTATAATCTTACTGGAGGTTCCTTGTACAAAACCTCGGGTCGCAACCGAGGAGGGAAAGGACCTGGTAAGCCCCTTCCATGGAATGGAGAAGAGGAAGGGCTAAACTAGTCACCCCTTGCCCGAAGGAGAAATCTCGAAAGGAAAACTCCCTGGCACGACCCTTCCAGGGAATGACGAGGAGGAAGGGTCAAAGAAGAATGTTGCTTAGACCTCTCTTTAGATTCTTCCTGCTCTTTCACGTGCCATGCTCTGCGTTTACGGGGTGAAGACAAGTGTTCTGGAAATACACGCTCCAGAAGACTCGCCAGGCTGGCCGTGTTGCGAAACCTCGACGGGAATCGCGGTCGCAATCGCCCTGGCGCTTGCGCGATGGTAAATCAATGGTTCCCGTGTGGCTGAACATGGAAGCGCCCGTGCGCGGACACGCAGGAGCGCGGACGAAAGTGCGTGAGCGTGGATGGAAGGGCGAGAGCTGGCGGTCGGAATCCGATAGCTCACAGGCGAGCGATGTCCCGTAGGCAAGCAATGGCTACTGCAGGAATCGAGCCGGCGCTCGCGCGATGGAACCCCGCCGGCTCGTGCGATGGAACCCCACCAGCTCGCGCGATGGAACCCCGCCAGCTCGCGCGATAGAACCCCGCCGGCTCGCGCGATGGAACCCTGCCGGCTCGCTTCGTCGGCTTGCGCGCGGGCGAACATTGGAGCGCGGGAGCGCGGGCGAGCGCAGGCGGTCGGGAGACCGATGGAGCGTAGGCGGGCGACGGCGCGTCGGCGAGCGGTGGTGCGTTAACAAAACGCTAGCGCGCAGGCGAAGAATCGCGCGGGCGCGTAGGAGATCGCGTAAGAGACTAGGGATGGTTAGCGCGCATCGCCCTAAACAGAAGGCGCGCAGGTGCATCAGGAAGGTGAGCGCTGATGCGAGCTGTCAGTCGGGCGATCCTGGACGGTCAGGAAAAACCGTTGGAGCCCATTGGTGCGTGGCAGGAAAGGGCGCGCAGATGTGCGCTGGCGATTGAAGAAAGCTGGCGCACAAAAGGACTGAAGTAAAGGTGAGTGCTGGCAAGCAGGAGGAAGATCTATGGCAAGACTCAGCCACCGGAGATCGTCCACAGCAGGCGAGCGCTAAATCGCTACTGATGGTGTCCAGGGGACCTGTAACGCGTGGAAGATCGATGGCGATCGTTGACGCGCATGAGATCGCTGACGAGCAGGCGAACGTTGACGCGTCTGTGGTTGCTGGCGAGCTGGTGATCGCTGGCGAGCAGAAGGCGACGCGTGGAATCCTGTGCGAACAGTAGCATAGAAGCACGCGTAGGCGACCGCGAGCGTTTCTGCGCTGGAGCAGGCTGATGAGCCGGATTGCGAGGGCGAGGAGAAGAAGAGTCCTTGTCCAAGACCTGAACCGAAGTTCTAGGTCGCGCAGGCAAACGTGGGCGCACAGGGCGCGAATCAGGAACTGGAAGCGCAGGTGCGCTCTGACGGGCAGGAGATCTAGAGCGCTCAGGAGACCGATGGCGCGCAGGGCGCACAACAGGAACAGCAGCAGTGGGCGATGATCATCAGGAGAGCGCTGTCGAACAGGAGAGCGCTGGCGATCAGGGGAACGCTGACAAGCAGGAGAGCGCCTGTGCGCTAACACTGCAGAAGGGCGTGCAGGGAACCCTGACACGCAAGGTCAGACTGCTGTCCAGCTGCACCAGGGGCGGATGGACAGGAAGGCGTTGGAGATCGATCCCCGGAGAGATCTAAGGATGTAGGAGCTGCAGGCTGCATACGGAGAAGATTCAAAAAGGCACCTTTTAGCACCCTTATAGGAAGACGGGAGGCCCTTACGATTTAGCGGACGGTGAGCCTTACGGCGAAGGCGGCCAACAGCAACAACAGCAGAAGAGTCCTCCGAAGAGGAGTCTCTATGAGTGTACTCCCTCGCGAACGAAAGAGAAACACTTCGTAGAAGACGGGTCAGCCAGTGACCTAAAAACAGCAATCCACCGAAGAGGGGCTCCTGCAGTTGCCCAGCCCCTTGAGCGTAACTGCAGGTGCGACCGCTCAGCACCAAGAGCATAGTCGCACAAAAAAAAGGCAAGAGGAGAACCCCCCAAAGGGGAAAAACTCAAGCCTGGACAGGAAAACTTCCCTCGGAAGGAAAGTTACCCACCCAAGGAGGCAAGCCTCCTGAGTGTTCTAAAATGAACTGGAGAGCTGTCAATCGTCACAGGAGTACTTCCAGGAGAAGGAGACACCCCCCTGACGAAGATCTATAAGGGAGGCAGCAACAGCCGAATCCCCAGGCCTCAACAAGACAGCTCACTCCGTTGTCACATTACAGAAACGAACTAGATCGGTAACTGTGAAAAATAAAAACAAAAATCATTAGTTAACATTCATTCCCCCGGGAAGGCTCCGAAGAGGAATCTCGAGGGAAAAGAACACAATAATTACACAACAGGCACGTGCCCTCACAACCACTTACACTCACGGAAGGAGAGCTGTAACCAACACAGAATTATAACAATTATAATTTTGTAACTACTGTATGTAACTATGTAATTATGTAATTTAAAAATGAATGAACACTAAATAAAGAACGAAAACCCCGAAAGGAATAGTTCTACAAAATCTGAAAAATCAACAAATACAATTAGATTCATAAACTAATTGAGACAAAACGTACGGTGTAGCAACCCCACCCACACGGGAAGGAAGCTACTCGGACGTAGTAAAGGTAACGTAGTAAAAGGATGAACGACCTCAAAGAGAGAGAGAGAAAGACCGTAGTCAAACTCGATCGCGACCCATGAAATTACACCATGTTGGCCTAACTGCTGAGGGCTACACGGAGATATCGTACACTACACACACAAGCACGAACTCTGAAAAGGAAACTTACTGATTTCTATACTCAAATATATACATAAACACGAAAAAATGTTTACATATATATTGAGTAAAAGAAAAGTAAGTGATTAAGTAAAGACAAAACAAATAATGGCTGCCAAGCGAGGACAAAGACAGGCACGTCTGTCCATTGTCCGAGCCAAAAGTGAAGTGAGACATTTCATCGGTGTGTGAGGAAGGGAGGGGTACCAAGCTACCCCTCCCCCTACCCCTGCTAACTAGCGCAGGGTAGGAAACCCTCGTTAAAATCTAATGGCTCGTCCTTTCAGCTACGCCTTAAGCAATACCCGATGTAAATAGCATGGTTTGTATTTCGGTTACGGAACAACTGAGTTTTTTACGCAGGTTTGTATCTGGGTTGGAACAAATGTACTTCAGGAGTTCCCCCATTTCTATCAAAGTTTTTCACTTAAAAGATGAATGAAAAGATACTTAAAAATTTCAATAATTTATTTCATTATTCATTTACATGATCTAAAGACAATAAAAGATTATAAATCTCAACAATTCAAACATAAAAGGAATGTAACAAGGAACATCTGCCAAAATACTAATATCGCAAAACAAAAACAAAATCATAGTAACTTAAGCATCATTACTGTATAACAAAATACACACGAGATGTTAAATGTGGGTCCCTTCATTGTGATACAGTAAAGCATTGGACCCTTTTAATTTTAATACCATTCCATTCCTTGCCAATCAGTGTTACATGCAATACACTTGAATGCAGTCAGAATTAAATACTTTCACAAAAATAAAGTGGAAATTTCAAGGTAGATTGAAGTGACAGGAACAAAATCTAGGTTTGAAGTATACAAGTAAAATTTGGCAAGAACTCATAACTTTCACCCTTGGAGCAAAATTCGACTAGATTACTGTACCGGCAACTTTTTTTTTCTATTTAGAGCAGTGGCAATATAAAATGCACCATAGAGCAATTTTGTTTTCCTTAAACTTTTCACATAATCCTTACATATTAAGGCTTATAGAAATATGTACATTTTATTTTATTATTGTCTGATTTTACATTTTTTTTTTTTTTCACATTGAGAAAACAGCAGATCTGCTTTGTTCACCTCATTACAATCACTAAAAACAAAGTCATGAGAAACTTATAAGATACTTCAAAAGAAATCATGATAATAAAAATCTATTTTGATGTATAAATAATAAACAATGAAATAAATATTTGTGCCGGATTATTTTATCAGTAGAAAAAATTAAGATCAAAAGAATCCTTCCATACTTGGGGGAGATTATCTTCCTACATACAACCCATTACCAAAAGAGATCATTTGTTGATTGGTTAAAACTTCCCCACAAATATATTTTGCTGCCAAACATGATTCAATACAGTCACTCTTTAGTTTGCAAATATTTACCCATCCAGCAAATACATAGCAACTATCATTCCTTGATGAAACTCCTGTGAAACAGTATTAGGGCAAAGCATACAGTAAGGGCGTAACTCCAGACGTTTCTGTCCTGGGGGGAACACTCATTCTTCCATATATCACCCTAACATCAAGCTGTAGAAAGCAAACTATGTTAATAAAAGAAAAAATCTAACAATGCAACCTAATTTACAAAAAATTCAAAACTTCGCCTGCTGTATTTTAAAATACGGCCCTTTCTCTTATTTTAATTTGAAAAACTAAAACCACAACTGTCACCACAGGTTGAAACAGACAAATTCAAGTCATACAATTTCTTGATAAAATTGTCACAGTATGAAATATTAATTGATTGATTCAGATGTGTTATGATAAGGCAAAACCACTCATGGAAATCTGTAGGTGGGATGAAATGTAAAGCTTTTGTAATACATATAGAATAATTTTATATTTGAGGTTTTTGTAAATACCCTAAATGTAAACAAATCTCATGAGTGGTTGAGGTTCCCATTTGTCTCTCCTAGTCAGAGCTTGACATGGCAGGATATTATTCATTTAATAATTAAAACATATCCGAAATAGACATCATTTGAACAGTTGTTACCTTGGTTCATCTCGTTTATGACTAAGAGGAGTATAACTGGGCATCACTTAGACTGTAAAGAATTCCTCAAGTGCATTACTACATACAGTTATTCAGGATCATTAAATTCAAAGAGATTGTTTCAAACCAATGAATCATAAGATGCAGCTGCAATTTGGAGGTTAAAGAAATACATTTTTCAAAGTATGACACTTTAAACCAATGAAGGATAAGACACAGCTGCAACTTGGAGGTTGAAGAAATATGTTTCTCAAACAGTTTGACACATGTACATGAAAGCAAAATCCATTATGAATATGCATGACGAAAAGATTTTCAGTGTATAAGAAGTTCAGTCTAGAAACATTGTAAAGAAAACTTTAGTACAGTACTGTACTCTGTTGAATCAGTTGGCAATTAACTGTATAGTACAGAGATTTTTTTTTTTTTTTTTTTTGTCTATTGATAACCTGCCTATTTATTTTGAGCCAAACTTTATCAGGTGAATAATGGTACTCTACCATTACACCACTTCAGTTACTGTGTACAACTCACTAAGAATACTTAAATTCTAAAAACACAATCATCAGAATCTGGGATTGGATATTAAAAAAAGTGTTTACATTACCTGCAACTAAAATTAATTAGATTTGACCAATTGAAGCATAAAGTTTTGAATTGTATTGATGAAAGCTACTGAATTAAAGACTTTCATGAGGGATGAATATATAGATAATCTGTCTACATTTAAGATAAGTTGCCCCCACCAAACACTTGAGTAGACTATGGTTGATAACCAAAATTCATATGCTTCCTGCAACTTCTTTGCCACGGTTATCCCTACGTTAAGGAGTCATTTGCCTGATACACCTTCGCCAATGCCTTCTATGATAGGCATCCTCTTTCTCCAAACCTCTGCTCTCCATATCATCCTTCACCTTATCTCGCCATCTAATTCACTTCCTCCCTCTCCACCTTCTTCCCCTAACAGGTTCCTCCCAAGCCTGCCTCAGTTCCTCCCCACCATCCATTCATTCCTTCCTGCAGCAGGGAAACATAATACCTGTTGCCCATAGCTCCTCCCAACAAATATTAAAACAATAATCTTTCAAAATTATTAAAAAAAAAAAAAAAAACCAGCCAACATCAGTGTCAGTCCTTATTCAAAATTCAGCAACAATTAAAACTAGCTGTAATGTTTGTGATTTCAAATTTGGGGAATACATAAATTGTTAAATATGCCTGTTTCAAGGTATGATCTTGTTAAAGCATATCTTATACACGAGTAGCATTTTACTACATGCAACTCCAAAATGAAAAATGTTCAGGTTATCACTCAAATAACTGATAAACAAAAGCATAATATAAATACAAGCAAGTTTTTAAAAATTATTATAGTTCATGTAGATACTGTACAGATGTCTGTACTGAGTTTTAACACACAAGATGCACCTTCAATTTCCTTTTATGACCAAAGCAGAGCAAAAAGCCAAACAAAACAGAACAAATATTTTTGCCAAAGTCTTATCAACCCCCTGATTTACCACTTCCTTATCTGTTTCGTTAATGTAATGAAAAAGTTAAGAGAATCATGAGCAGATTTGGAATGCATTCCCTAAAAATTATTACTAAGGATGAGCACCATGATTGAATTACAAGAGTGAATGGTCTCAGAAAAGGAGCACAGAGCTTTGAAACTAACCTGTCTGAGAGTGTATTCCTTAACATACATTATTCCATTCATATTCACTGTCAGATAGTTAGGACAACTTAAAATCTTTCAAAATTGGCACTGCTAAAATCTTGATAAAGCAAAGTAAACACATAGAAAAGGTTACATATTAAGCTAGATGAGTATGTATTCTAGCTAAAAATATTTTAATATAACTTAGCTGCTTAAGTACATCAATCTTTATAGAATCCCTAAGATGTTAACATTTTTTAAAGAAAAAAATTCTTGTAAGTTACTTAAAATATTATCCATATTTCAGATGAGATGAACAGTGCATTTAATTACTGTATGTGACAATGGAACTTCCTTAATATTTGAGTTTTAATAATTATTAAGGCAACTTCTTTCACCTACAGAGCAAAGTAACTATGTACAAACAAATATCACGTTTTTAGTATTGCATATTAATGGACTCCTCTCACTTTCAATGAAAAATTAATTCATTTATATACAGTAGACAATAATATGCATACATGTGGCAAGCATTTTAGTTATCACATGTATGTACTTAATGTATGCCATGCGCTTATATACTGTATACAAATATTAATTATTCTAGACTAACTGTACTGTGCTGTATACATTGAACTGCAAATACGTCATAAAGCAGTGTACAGTACAGTACAGTACAGTACAGTACTGTATTCTATAGAATTTAATGCTTGGACTACACTTACATCCACATCATAGTAATGTTTTAAATTCTCCTGGTTAACCTGAAGACTGAAAAAAGATGTACCATTTAATTCCTTCTTTGAAGCCTTCATTAATGTTATGAAACCCTTACCATTGCTGAGGTAAATGAAGCATAAGAAGGGTTTACTTGGACATTAATGATCAAGAAAATCTCATCTACTGTACTATGTCATTATCAGTATTGAAAATTTGCTTGCATTACCTAGAAAAGTAGCTTGAAATAGCAAGAGACTACTATAAACTGCCCTTTCCCTAACCACCATGGATCCGTACAATATAGCAGCTAAATTGCTCTTAATAAGTGTTTAAGTGAAGGCTGCTGATAAAGTACAAAAGCCTTAAAGACGGATGAAAAACTATATTTAGAATGAATTTGGTTAAAGTGAACTCTTCAGGACTACTGCCTTCAACTATATCAGTTGCTGTAGTCTAGTGCTCATTAAGATGTCACACTAAATCATTTGGCCTTTTTTTTTTTTATTTTGAACACTTGAATAGACACCAGACATAGAGCACTCTTCGAGCACGCCAAGATATAAAATAGGACGTAATATTTCAGGAAAGTTTGCCAGTCACTTTAAAAAGTTGATAAAGTTTCTACTTCTCTCTACCAAGAAAATTGGCTCTGTATATACATTAATTATCTATCTCCAGAAAAAAATTTACACATTAAAAAATACATGTATGTAATGTTTAATTGCTATTTTTAGAAGATCGAGTTTCAAGCATGAAATTTCTTTTCATATGTAGAGAAACATTATGAGAATGGTTTTAGAGAAAAAAATATGCTTTTTCATTATGTAACAATACAAAATTACAGTCTACATTTGAAGGAAAGGGTCGAGTGAAATGAGTAACATTTTCATTACGTGCTTGTACAGAAATACTTGTTACGGAAAAACCGTACACCATGGCTATATTCTAATCAGCATTTGCAGCATTCTATAGATGATTCTTGAAAAACAAATAGTACAACCTTTATACATTATAGAATCATATTGTACAGAAGTTACATATACCAGACATTCCATTAGCACTTCCCAAATAATTTATAGCATATTCTTTACAGTATTGTATGTAATCCCAATAAAAGTTAAAAACAGACATAATGAAATATCCCAGTGTATTTTCCTTTATTTGTAGACGTTTCACATTCCATACATGAACATCTCATTAATAATAAAAAAAAAACATCAGTAACAAAATTTTACAATGAAAGACACATAGAGAAATAGTGTTTAAATTCTGTTGATATCAAAAGACAGAGAAAATAAGGAGCTCAGTCACTTACAACAAGGTTATTAAATGTTAGCCTCCTCTTGGAGGAACTGTTAAGTGGCTGAGAGTTGACATGCAGAGACGTGGGGCATTGACAAGCTGACGACCTTGCTTGAATGTGGCTATTACAGCAACAGTTGTCATAGCTGCCCAAAAGAGCAGAGAAAGAAGGGTGAACGAAGAGTAATCAGAAGGCAGCAAAAGACAAGCAAAAATCATGAGAATTGAGATGAACACAGCTCCTGGTAGGAAATATAAACGAGGATCTCTGTTCTCCTTCAGGGGACATGGACGAGCAGCTCCTTCACCTTCTTCAACTTGATATTTTCCCAAGAATAGGTCAATGGAATCTTGCCTATCTCCATCAAAGAAGTTATTCTTAATGTAACGAATACCACTGTTCATGCCATCTTTCAAGGCACCCATATATGAACGCTTCCCAGTACGCGTGAAATCAGTTTTGAGGGCACCAGTGCCAGAGTACTCTGTGCTTATGATGTCAGCATTATCTGCCCAAATGTTCTTGAACATAATTTCAAATGAAAACTGATCTTCTATTTTTTGGTTTTCATTAAGAATACCCATTTTAGATAGAACAGCTTGAAGCTGCTTCCTAGCAAGCATGGATTGCACCACATTTGTACGATCTAAGCAGTCTATACAGTTAGTGCGAAAAACCCCATCCTGTTCCAAGAGCACTACACCATCTCGAAAGAGGAAGTATCCAAGTGTTTCTCTATCAGGAGTCACACGATCCATGAGAATACTTAAACGATCCCAACGTAATTTTCGACATTCATGGTGGAAGTCAAAATATTCGTAACGGACATTGTCACGAATCATTTGCCGATTACTCGTGGTAATTAAATGTTTGAATGCTTCACAAAGTTTACCTTCTTTGCCCTTCTGATCAATAAGGTTTATGGCCACCTGTTTGCCATAACATAGTACCTGTGATTCAAAATGTCTGGCAAAGGCTTCTTCATGGGAAGCATTACCTATTAATGGTGGTGGTTTATAGCGTAAATCAGGTTCTTGAGTCCAGTATAATGGAATAGAGCCCCTGGTCTGGACAAATGATGATCGGAAATCTCTAAATTCAATTATTTGCTCAGTTTCTACATAATTTGCCACAGCACCCTCTTGATCTATACCTCTCATCCACATTCTTGTCCCTGCCCGGTACACATTTCGACGAGATATCAGTGCCCAAGTGAACCACTCGCCATTGATGCTACATGGTTTTATAGATATAAATCCGTGAACGAGGGGTAGACAGAAAGGACTCATTTCTGGTTGTACACAAAGGTCTCTCAAAAGGTGTTGATTCCAAACAAACCTCACATCTGCTCTTTCATGAAGTGCCATCTGAAGGAAGTCTTCTGCTGTGTAATAGAGCCTCTGCAGTGTGTGTGTCAGGTCGTATGTATAGGAAAAATAAAAGTATGGTGTTGCAAGTACTTGCTGCATCATGCTAAGATATATATCATTATAGACTTTCTGCTCCGATGTAAGAGAGGCAGTTGTTCTAGCATAAGGAACAATTTCAGTATCACCCATACGCCATATTGTCTGCTTATTCAATGTACCTACTTTAACCCTTTTAGTTATTAAAATCAAATAAGGACCAGCAATCAGATGAATGATTCCAACGAGTCCATAAACAGTTTTACGAGAGGCACTGAAGGGAATCTGTCCACTATTTTCTTCTAAGGTGATTTCTCTGCTAACACGATCAATAATCAGGAGTTGTTTGGAGTTTATTGGCTCAATGAAGAACCTATCATCAGTGCAGTAAAAAACAAGCTCTTCTGCTACATCAGCCGACATTTTGTTACAGCCTTTTCATACACCTGAAAGAGGAAAGATACTGTAGTATTTTTCACAAATACAAAAGTTTAAGCTTAATATATTATCCATCAAATTGTAGTAAACTTTTAACAAATAGTAGTTCTGATTGTAAATTACCTTGTGGTTGATCATTTTTTTCAAAATAATAGAAAGTGGGCAAGTTTATATATAAAAAAAATAGAGTAATAGAATCACTTTGTATAACCTATGTGATATTCTCTTTAGGAACATTCTAATAACAATGAGTACATTTTATATTCGTGATAAGAGAAGGGAGGTAATAAAGTCAAAATGGGATTGAATAAAAAGCAAAAGAATAATGGTAATCTAAGAACACTGAAAGATTATTTTCTTTTCCATTTATTATATATGAACATTACGATAAAATATTTTTCTTGCTAATGTTCTGAAAAGATATTTGAGATGAACATTTTAAATCAAATTGAAAAACTTGCCTTTCCACCTTTGATAATGCAATTATAATTTTCACTTCTACTTTCAAAATAAGAGGTCCATGGAACAAACAACCACCGTCAACATCATCAGCGTTACTATTGAGTCGGCTTTTTCCTTTCAAAGATTAGATGTGAAATGAGCTCTTAACAATGTATTTTGCCTTTGGCGCTTCCTCCCTACATCCCTATTTGGTCCCAGTTTTCTCCTATCCCCTTTTCCCCTTGTTATTTTCAACAGGCCCACATCCTACTAGCATACTTCCTTATTCACTACTTTCCTGACAATATATCTCATATCTCTCGTCTTATGCCTAACTTATCAATCTTCGAACTCTTTAGCAATTTTGTTCTACCATTTCCTCAGCCACAAAATTATTTTCTCTTTTCTCATCCAATTTTGGCTCAATTTTTTTTTTTTTTTTTTTTTTTTTTTTTTTTTTTTTTTTTTTTTTTAATAAAAATTCAATTTAAGTTGTGAGCCCCTCCCCTAGTCTCTGTAAATATAGTTATACTGTACTTGCCTTTTGAATACATCCCCAGTTTTTGTTATTTTGTTTACTGATAGGATCTTTGCTACTGCCCTCTCAATGCTCACTTTACAGCCTAGTGTAACCACTGGGTAATTATAAATATTCTACCTCTTCTAAGACCTGCTTCTCAACCACAATGTGGTTCTCTATGTCCCTCTCTTCCTAATTTGCCATTTTTATACAATTCAGCATTTAAAATATTAGAGAAATATGGAGCCTTTGTATATCAGCGGCCAGTTCCTCACACGTTCATTACAAATGGACATCAACTAACCTAAATTTTCCCCCCTAACCAAACCTACAAGCCGTGTCCTTACCTACTTACCTAACAGGGGGGCTAACGCCACCCTGCGACCGCCCTTACACTGCCGTATTGTAACTTAGACATAATAATACATACAAGTGGCCGCTATCATACATACACCCCATAAATATTTTGCTACTCTAAGCAGCTATTTTAACATCACCTGTTATATTCGATACATTGAACTTGTTACACAGTTCAATCTCCCCCTTTCCCACATCATCCCCTCGATTCTCTTTTTTTTTTTTTTCAAAATTCCTTTCTGGTAATAGGAAGTTTTTCTTATGATGATTTGCAGTTCTCTCCTTTCCATTTCAAAATCATTTCTAGAACCTCTTTTAATTTTCTAAGAACATAGGAGTCATCAGCACACCTTAATTACTTCTTTCATTCATCTCAATTCCTTCTGATGCACCTGTCACTGCCTTCATCGACTCTCTCTGATAATTTCTGCCTTTTTGTTTATTTAATTGCTCGTCTTGGGAAATTTCTCAATCTTTTCAGATGATAGTACTTTTCCAGTGGTTGCCTGATCTTAACTTCCCTTGCATAAAGCCTTATGGAATATATGCATAAGTTTAATTACTTTTCTTAGCCCCTTCTCCACAATTTTAATTGGATGCTCAAACAATAATGAATCTTTACAATTCCACATTGCTGTTTATCTCCTTTTCCTTGTCTGTTATTAAGGTCAAACTCTTTTCCTCATTCTTCTGATTCTGCAACTTTCTTTATCAGGTTTTCATATTTCTGGTCTGCATAACAATCAAAGACTTTTTTAGCACCTTTAGTCAATATTTTTTTTTCATTAAAGATGGCCCTGGGGTTTTTACTTTGCATTCGATTGAGGACCTTTTTAACAACTTGAGATGTAATGTTTTTTATTAGTCCGTTTATCATCCCAATATCCTTTTTTTTAAATTTAGTGACTTCATTCAGAAGATATTTTTTTAAATGATTGGAGATTACAGTCAAACCTCTTGCTATGAAAGAACCGGTTTACGAGATGCGAAGAATTTTACGACTCGGATCACGAAAAGTGTTTCGGACAACGAAAGGCAGTATGGAGCTGGAGTCTGACTGTATCCGAGACGGATTTTAAAATTTGTGTGCCGCCAACCCATAAACTCGCTACCATCCTCCTGCGTTCCCATTGGTTATCTCCCTACTCAGATGCTAGTTACCACCATGAGATCCTGCTCTCCTATTGGTCAGCATCTACTGGACTGTATCCCATCGTGCATCTACACATCGGCGTTCCTATGTCTTCTCGTTCCGGCAACGGTAACGTACGCATTGACTTAGTGCTTGTGATTTTGCTTTCGTAACAATTTTACAGTACGTACTATTATCGTGTGTGATACTTACGATACATCATTCAGACATGGGTCCCAAGAAAGTCACTGATGTCAAGGGAAAAAAGAGGATGATATTTTCCATAGAGATAAAGATGGAAATAATCAAGAAATACGAGGCTGGCATGCGGGTAAGTGTGCTCAGGAAAATTTTAAGAAGCAGGCAGAAACAAGCTTCTTTGGACGAATATTTTAGTAAGAGGCCTTTGGTAGAAGAAGACCAAGTGCCAACTGAGAAACAAAAGTGGCAGTGATGAAGAAAATACATAGTGTAATTAAATTTAGAAAATAGAAAACAAAGTAAAATAAAAAAAATAGAAATTTTATTGTAAGTTTATCGTAAAGTTGTGTTAATATTTCTGCCATTTATAGATGCGTTTCCTAAAATTAATTGTTAATGTTTTCTGTCATTTATAAATCTGTTTTGTAAAGTTAAGTGTTTACGTTTTCTGCCACTCGTACGTAAATGTTTTCCACCGTGTTCATCCTCCTCTACCGCCCCGCACTTTGCTCTCGGACATCGGCTCACTCCAAAGGTAAGGTTCCACATTCTTGTTACTTTATTTTTACATTAATTAAACACTTATTTTTCAAAATATTAATGTTAACTTAGTATTAAATGATCAAAATACAGTACTTTTCATATATTTAGTTCTCTTCAGTGGCGAATATCCTTTTTATAATCATTTAATGTGGTGTTTTTCTAGGGTCTAGAACGAATTAGGCTATTTACATGTAAAATCACTTACAGAACCAATTAATTAAATGTTGCGAGGCATCACTCTACATCAAATAAATGTTAGTTTCTCATCATCATCATCTGTCAAGTTGACGCAAAGGGCTTCGGTTAGATTTCGTCACTCATCTCTATTTTAAAAGCAATTCAATACTGCTCCATTCATTTCCTACTTCACATTTCATAGTTCTCAGCCATGTAGACCTTGGTCTTCCAACTCTTCTAGTGCCCTACAAAGCCCAGCTGAACGTATAGTGAACTAATCTCTCTTGGAGACTGCGAAGAGCATGCCCAAACTATCTCCATCTACCCCTCAACATGATCTCATCCACATGTGGAACTCAAGTAATCTCTCTTATGGTTTCATTTCTAATCCTGTCCTGCCATTGAACTCTCAATATCCTTCTGAGGGCTTTGTTCTCAAATTTACTAAATCTATTGGAAATTGTTTCATTGTCATACCATGACTCATGTCCATAGAGTAACATCGATCTCAAATTCTAAAGACCCTGTATTGTATATCATAGTTCTTAAATACTTAAATGATTCCACCTCATTAATCCTTTCTCCTTCCAATGATATTTCATCTTCCATTGCATACTGTTCTCATCATCTCGTTTTTTTTCTATTTATCTTCAGCCCAACCTCGTGTGATATTTCATGCATTCTGGTAAGCAAGCATTCTGCTAACAAGGACATCATCATCAGCATACTCTAGGTCTTCTAAAATCCTATTGCCAATCCAGTCCAATCCTTCTCCATCTCTGACTGTTCTTCATCTTAAACAATCCATGAGGAGGATAAAAAACATAGGTGACAACACATTCCCTTGGAGTACTCCACTGTTCACTGGAAATTCATTTGATAGGACTCCATTAACACTAACTTTGTACTTGTTATACTCATGAACACTTAATGAAATTTACATATTTAAGAGAAATTAAATAATAATGCAGGTCTCTCCAAAAAATTGGCTAGTTGCTTTTCTAGTCCACCATAGTCCACAAATGCCACCAAATGGGGATTTCTATATTCTAAGCATTGCTGTACAACATGTCTCAAAATGAAAATTTGGTCAGTGCAACTTTTACCTTTTTTAAATCCTGCTTGTTCATCTCAGCTTTTCATCCATCTTACTCTCCAGTCTCTTTAGAATAAGCATACTATATATTTTCATAACAGTTGATGTAAGTGTTATGCCTCTGTAATTATTGCCATCAGTCAGGTTTTACCTCTTCATGCCACATACTACAAAATAATCTTGTAAGTAGTCTGGAGTCACTTCATTTTCTGCAAGTATCCTATCGGCAGTTATTCCATAGTATCACGAGGCTTTCCCTCTCTTTAGGATAGCTTCGACTTCAAACACTGAATTCATTCATGGGCACAATGTCTTCGTCAGCTTCAGGTATATCAATCAAATGATTCCCTGCATATCTCCTATTCATAACCTCACCAAGGTGCTCCTTCCAACGATGTCTTTTTTCATCTTCTGTAGCTATAACAGAGCCATCTCTCTTTTTGATGGGTATATGCTTCTTCGTCTTTGCCCCAGTCGAGATTTTATTAATAATTCTATAAGCAATTCTTACACCATAGTCAGTTCCTGAATTCATAGCATAGTCAGTCTCATCTGCTGTACTATTTAAATATTCTCTCGAGTCATTCCTGGCTTTTCTTTTGACCTCACTATCAGTACTGGAATACTTTGCATGCTCTACCTTGTAATTTTCATTACTTCCTCGAAAACTTTCAACAATAAATTTCTGTCTTTGTCCATTTTTTATAGTATTCCAAGTATCATTTGATATCCATGGCTTACTCCTTGTAACTGCGTGTCCAAGACTTTACTTCCAACTCACTGATATATGTTCTTAATATCACACCATTCTTCATTAATTGTCTGTTCTTTGTCTCTTAAAATCTCTAAAGCCCTGTCCACACGATCGTGCATGCCCAACAGGCAAACAGTGATACCAGACCACAATAGTTAGTAAAAATGGGGGTTAATGACATCAGTAGCGGGAAAACCACAGACAGCGATCTGGCATCATACAGTGTTGCCAGATCCCTGCCTTTACTTTTCCCGCTTCTTACGTCATCAACCGTCATTTTCACTAACTATTGTGGCCTGGTATCACTGTTTGCCCGTCAGGCATGCTCGATCGTGTGGACAAGGATTTAGACTGCAAATCGATAAGTACATTCAGTTGCAAATATTTCTCTGTGCTCTTCTTCTAAAAGCTTAGTTGTATTAAACCTAGGTATTCTATCTATCTTTCTATTGGGTGCTTTCACTTTTAATTTCAGTGTGGCAATGACGAGCTGGTGATCACTACCAATGTCCACACCTCTATAGCTTCTTACATTTCTCAGAGTCCTCCTTCTCTCTTTATTAAAGGCAATGTGATCCATCTGATTTTTGTAATTGCCACATGGTGAAGTCAATGTATGTTTGTGGATATTCTTGTGTTGGAAGAGTACCTCCAATGACAAGATTGTTTGCTGAACAAAAACTTATAAAATGTGTTTCATTTTCATTTGCAACTTTGCCAAGACCCTCAACACCCATCACATTCTCTATCCCTTGATTATTTCTTCCAACTTTAGCATTGAAATTGCCAATCACAATTTTCATATCTCTCATGGATCTCATCTATTACCCAATGCAAAAAAAAAAAAAAAAAAAAAATTAAATGTACCTTCAAATTACGATTTTTACTTGTAATAGATATCTATATTTTTCAGTTTTTTTTTTTCCCCAAAAAATAAATATATAATGCCACCAATATGTGATATCCCTAAATATTTTAAAGCTTTAGCAGTGCTTTTGTCCCAAGAAAATGATGACAATGTCTCTTATTGTGAAAGAGATTACTCACATCATATTATAAGAAATGTGATTACAGTAATAAAATAGCTGGGACAAATAAGATACAACTGCAAACATCATAATAGCACTCCCTAACAAATAGCATAGCCATAGATGAAATGATGCATTCACCAATTAGATACAGCACAATGATTAATGAGTTCTAATTACTTTACCCACTCGCTGGTCAAAATTATGATGAAGAACAATAAGGACGTGTGTGCTAGGTTAATTTAATCATCAGTATACATAAATTCTGGTGAAATATTAGGGACTGTTGTCGTTGGGTGGGACAGGCTGAGTCAGTAATTATAATTTTGGCAAATACAGTACTTACTTTAGCACAATATTCGTAATGAAGAAGATAAATAGTGTTTCCGTTGTATTTCTAGGTTCTTCAAACTATTCTGATTCAAATAGCCTTATTTGGGGACACCTATGTAGTTAATATATGATAGGCTATATACTTAAAATTCTAGCCAAATACATGAATCATATATTTTTCTTACTTGCTATCTTGTTTTATGCATTTCTGACCATGATTATTTGGGCAAACCACCCGTTTATGAACCCCCATATATAAAGACAATTATGGGGGACCCTAATGGCAAACCAAGGTTTTTACATAAGGAAATGCCATAAACAAGTGGTTTGCAGCAATAATAATGGTCGAAAATGCAAAATAAACACAAGATAGCCTGTTGGAAAAATATATGGTTTATGTAGGTGGCTGAAAATTAAGAGTATCATAATTATCTTTGAATCACTTCACGTCCTTTTAATTGATTTTGCTCAGCCATGGTTCGCTACGCTTACAGAATTAACATTACATCACTGCTCCTATGTTCTAGCAATCAGTACCTATTGAGTTGCATTCGCAAGCCCTGGGGGTTGTCATTTTGTGGTTAATCTTTACTTTCATATGAGCAATAGTAGCTATAAACTGAACAGAGCATTTTCATCATAATCAGTTGCCGACATAAATTAAATTACACTAAATTTTTAAATAGATTGTACTTCCCTCTTGGAGATGTTTTTCTGTGACTGTGGTGAAACTGAAGGGTAGGGTGGGAAAAATGGCTGTTGTAGAACAACATTCGGGAGCTTGTGCATAAGTATTTGGAAGCTCATAATTGGTTAAAAAAGCCAGGTAATGATGATGTCATACAAAAAACAGAACAGCTGGCAAAAGCGAAAGCAAGCAGTGCATGCGTAATAACTCACCAACAGTCTCCCAAATGTAAACAATGCAGTTAAGTTAGAAATAAGCCTTCACATTTTATTTAATCGATATGTAAGTTATAGCCCCCATAGAGAAAAATGCCAAACTAGCCAGCACACATTTCTTGTAGAAAATTCCAGTTTTGCTATTAATTAAAGTATCATATATTAACAGCCCATTATTTCTCAAATTTTAGACATTTTGAAATTCCAAAAGTTATGACTGAAAAACCACATTTTAAAAGGGAAACAAACACAAGAGCACCACCTAACTTGAGGTTCCCCACCTAACCTAACCTAAAAGCTGTATCCTTACCTACTTACCTACCCGGGGTGGTCGACACATTCCCTTAAACCACCATATCCTTAGCTTACCCTAAGACCAAGTCTTGACCCTGTGCTTGCCTTCCAACCGGCTTCGTTCCTGACAAGGTAACACCTAATTCATAATATCTCTTAAACTGTAAAACCTGTGTCATAATATTGTATTTCAGATAAAGATAAACATATCCCCTTTAAAGAAAACCAATTTAACAGGTGATGAGAAAGTTTGCGCCTGTTCCACCCAACTACGTAACCCCAAACATAACAGGAGCCTTTGTATATCAGCGGCCAGTTCCTCCCTCATGCATAGAAAATGGATACCAACTAACCTAAACTTCCTCACCTAATCTAAAAGTTGTGGCCTTACCTACTTACCTAATGGGGGGAGGGGCTAACGCTCCCTGCGACCCCGCCTTACACTGCCTTATTCTTAGTTGGCCGTCATCATACATACAGGTAGTCGCTATCATACATACACTGAACAATATTTACTAATGCCATTGAACCTCTTGCAAACTGGTATAGCTAAACACAAACCAAACTTAGACCCCAATGGCAGTAAAATTTGTAATCTTAATACTGAAACAAACCATGTATATAATAAATTTCAAAACATAAACATTTGTTTTAAGGCTAATGGGTCTATTTATAGGCTACCTTATGATACACTTTCCTTTGATAAGGTAACTTGTATAGATTGGTAAACACGGACTTTACCAAGAAACGCCTGACGGGGCCTTTGTATAATAGTGGCCATTTCCTCCTGCGAGAATAAAATATGGAAGCTAACTAAATTAAACTTGCCCCCTAACCTAACCTACATAACAAACGGGGATCTAATGTCCCCCATTGCGACCCCACTTACACTGCTGTCTTGTTTAGTTGGCCGTCATCATGCTTAAACCCCCCCCCCGACTTATCGAGGCCCAAGGCTATTGATAGCCTACAAGGTGTAATTAGGAAAGGACACGACTTGGCAGAGAAGGCTTAAATAAGCCTAACTAACGTAATTTAATTTGGCATTTTATAGGCTACGATAGCCGTAATCAAACTTTGACGTTGCCTATCCACCTACAGACAATGTGTACATTTAGTTATTGATATCAAAAGAAAATCCACCATACAATGAGTACGGTTGTTATCAACCAAGCTGAATAATTATGTATTACCTTTAAATAACATAGAATTGGGCGTAAGCAACAGAAGTGTGAATGAAATCAGCTGTTTCATCACAACCGGGGTTGTAAAGTAGTGTCAAGTTGACGGCTATTTTTCAGCTCGCCAGAAGTAGGATGTAGTAATTGTAGTTTGCAGAATTCCCCAATAAAAAGAAAAAAGAAATTTTAATTCTATAATTTAATATATCTTATTATTCAGTTACTATTTCCCTTATCTAATATAGGAACCAATTATTATCTGGGTTGTAAAGTAGCGTAGTTGGCTATTTTCAGCTCGCCAGAAGTAGGATGTAGTTAGCATAATTGCCCAATAGAAAGAAAAGAACTTTTAATC
>NC_090762.1:30649454-30653141 GCF_036898095.1 Palaemon carinicauda
GAAGGTTCTCAGTTTGGAGAGGACTTTCAGCAGAAGGTTGGTGGGAGGGAACAGGTAGATCTTGGACCATCTGTTCCAGTCCAGTGACATGGCATCCACTGCTTCTGCCTTGGGGTCCTCGTACGGGGCCACATACCGAGGAAGTTGATTGTTGTCGCTCGTTGCGAAGAGATCTATCTGAAGTTCTGGGACTTGGTGAGAGATGAAGGAGAATGATCTTGCGTCTTAGAGACCATTCCGACTCTATCGGGTTTGTTCGAGATAGAGCATCCGCTGTCACGTTGCGGAATCCTTGTAGGTGAACTGCAGACAGGTGCCACTTCTTCTTCTCTGCCAGACGGAAGATTGGGAGAAGCACCTGATTTATCTGGGGCGATCTTGAGCCTTGGCGATTGAGACATCGAACTACCACCGAGTTGTCTAGGGTTAGACGAATGTGGATCGAGGGAGGCGGGGATAGTTTCTTCAGAGTTAGAAGGACCGCCATGGCCTCTAAGGTGCCTTGAGCCTGTTTTTGGTGGGAGTGACTTCCCCAACCCTCCAGCGAAGCGTCCGTGTGGATGTTGAGTGATGGAGGTGGGTGTTGAAGAGGAATGGACCTTTTCAGGGCCTTTGCTTCCGACCACGGCTTGAGGAGAAGTCGAAGTCTGTTTGGGAGCTGTCTCTTGAGGTCTCTTCGAGCGATGGATGCGGCATCCTTTAGCTGTGCACGAAGCACTGGGTTTGTTACTGAGGCGAACTGTAGAGAGCCTAGAACTCGTTCCTGCTGGCGTCTTGAAATCCGTTTGGATTTTAGTAGTCGCTTGACAGACCCTGCTATTTCCTTCCTTTTCTTCTGGGGGATGGAAAGGCGGTGTGACTGAAGGTTCCATTGGATTCCTAACCACTGGAATTTCTGAGCTGGAGAGAGGCGAGATTTCTTCTCGATTATCTTGAATCCCAGGTGTTCTAGGTACTGGGTGACTTTGTTGCAGGATTTTACACAATCCTCGGGCGATGGAGCCCAAACTAGCCAGTCGTCGAGGTAGGCCATCACCTGGACGTTTCGGAGGCGGAGCTGTTGTATTATGGCGGTCCACCAGCTTTGTGAAGATCCGAGGGGCCACATTGAGGCCGAAGGGCATGGCCCTGAAGGCGTAGCTTTTCCTTTGGAGTCGAAATCCTAGGTAGGAGGAAGCGTGATGGTTCATTGGAACGTGCCAGTAGGCATCCGCCAGGTCTATGGAGACCGTGTAGGAACCTCGAGGCAGAAGGGTCCTTATTTGTTGAAGAGTCAGCATCTTGAACTTGTCGTTCGCTATGAACTTGTTGAGGGGGGATAAGTCCAGAATGACTCTGAGTTTGTCGGAGTCTTTCTTGGGGACACAAAACAGTCTTCCTTGGAACCTGGTGGACTTTACCATCCTTATCACCTTCTTGTTCAAGAGATCTAGGACATATTCTTCCAGAAGGGGGGTTGATTGTTGGAAGAACTGCTGGAATGTTGGGGGTGGTTGAGTCCAACTCCAGCCTAGACCCTTCTTGACGATGCTGTGTGCCCAGGGATCGAAGGTCCAACGATCCTGGAATTGGCGGAGTCTTCCTCCCACCGGAAGCACTTCATTGCTTCTGGTGTCCCGAGGGCTTGCTGCCTCGGCCGCTAGCTCCCTTTCCTCCTCTGCCTCTGGAGGGACGGCGAGACGCGTCTCTGCCTGCACCTCTGTTTGAGCCTCTACCTTTGGGACGAAAGGTAGTCGTCTGTTGCTCGAAAGCAGGGGTGAAGACCGGTGACTGTGACAACACCGGTTGGGTGACCAGTTGAAAGGTCTGTTGTGGCTGAGCTGCCACTTGGGAGGTAGCGGGTCCCGGAAACTGACGTCTTGGTTGACGTTGCTGGGGTTTCTGTTTTGAGGCTTTCCTCTTAGGTTGAGGTCCGTCGTCCTGAGAGGGTTTTCTCTTCTTTGACATGCCCCATTTGTGGAGAAGGTTCCTATTCTCCGTGGCGGCTTTGTCAGTGATCTCCTTCACAAGGTCAGAAGGAAAGAGGTGTTTGCCCCAGATGTTGGAGGAAATCAGCCTCCGGGGTTCGTGTTTCACAGTGGCACCTGCGAACACGAATTCACGACAGGCTCTCCGAGCCTTCATGAAGTGGTACAAGTCCTTCATCAGGGTTGCCATATGGGATTTGGCAAGTACCATGTAGTGGTCTGGTACTCTGGTGTCACAGGCCATAATTTCAAGTTGGACTTGGTGGGACATGGATGCTGCGAGCCTCTCCTTCGTATCTTGTTCCCGACGAAGGAGGTGATCGTTGAGCTTCGGGAGGTCTTCATTAAACTGACGTCCGGCGACGTCAGGATCTAGCTTTCCCACGACGAAAGTATGCTGGATGTCCTTCCAGTGTCGAGCATCAGGGGGAGTAACTATGGAGAAGGGTCTGCACTCCTCCAGTGCAGGGCAGGTTTTCCCCTCTTCCACAGCTTTAAGGCACGCAGCGAAGGCCTTTTCCATGAATGGAAGTACCGCATCTTCAGGTGCGACGTAGGTAGGGTGCTTCTTGCTCAGGGCCGGAAGCTTAGAGCAGGTAAAACCCCTACTCTTGAACGTGTTGGCTAGCATAGCCTGGGCCTTCGCGAGATCGAACACTATCTCTTCCTTCGGTTCGGTCTCTTCTTTAGAGGCAGGTTCAGAGCGAAGTCGGACGTAACAGTCCGGGTAGGCCTCAAAATTGGGGAAGAATTCCACATCTTCCAGGGATACCGAGCCGATCTTGTCGCTGACAAAGATTCTGCCGGTCGCTATCACCATATGCTCAGCATACCTCCATGGGTTGGCATGAGAGCAAGCGGGGAGATCCTTAACCGAGATCTTCTTCGGTTCTTTGGATCCTATCATGGACCTGATGAACTCCTGATTCTCCTTTAACTTGTCGTCCATGACGGCTTTAATCAACCGAGCATTTCCTGAGTGGATGATGAGGGTTCCGGGGTCATGGAGGTAGACGGGAGAGACACTTCCGTCGGTGTAGGAGTAGGGGCGGAGATGGAAGGAGGAGCGACCTCTTGCTCCGACTCGGCGTATTCCACCTGGTCTTCTTCTTCTTCAGCTCCTTGAGCCATGAGGGTCTTCTCTGTACCATCCGAGACATCCGACATGTGTTCGTCATCATCGGAATCTAGGCGGCAATCGTGCATGGACTGGGCCATGACTACATCAGGTTCCACCGTAATTTGGACAGTGGGGATCTAATCCTTGGGCACCACAGAATCAGGGGAGGCCTTGGGAACAGCAGTGACCTCAACTCTTCAGTGGCCAGGTACGGTCCGGTGGCATTCTTCTGGAAGCCACGCACCCATTTGCGTAGCTTCTCTCGAGCAGTGTCCCTGATCTCCGCTGAGGGAGAGTTATGGAAGCCATCAGCTATGTGAGCCTGGCAGACCGTACAGTTCAGCGGGTCCCAGAATTTCAAATCCCCTTTCTTGTTAGCACAAGGGGCGTGAGTCCTGCAAGCCGTATGCCCGTAGAAGTGCGGGCGTTTCACAGCGCAGAAGTCGAAATCACACTTCATCTGCTCCTCCTGTGGAAGAAAGAGAAAATGAGTATGGGGGGAGTCATAAGAATGGCTCTTAATCTAAGTTAATATTAATCATTAATTTTTAACTTAATGAAGGGTGTGATGCATAGAGATTGAAGTAGTAAAGAAAACAT
>NC_090762.1:30653641-30783641 GCF_036898095.1 Palaemon carinicauda
GAATAGGAAGACATGTTACAAAATCTTCCAATTGTGTATTTTTTAATCATAATAAGTCAATTAGCCTACAAATAAATATTTTGAGTGAAAACACTTATAGTCAACAATATAGTATGGTTTGAGCAATATTCTGAATTAAAAGTTTGAAAAACATTATCAACAAAAGCCATTTGAATTTACATTATTGAAAATGCTCCAAAACTATTACATTATAATACAGTACATATAGTACAGTGCAGTATATAGCATTTAATTACCAAAATATCATCTAAAACTGCATTTCCAAAAAACTTGTTGATTCATTTGCCGCTCTTGTTATCAATTATATTGTGGCATTACCTGTTCAACTGCGCTGACTTGAAAAATGAAGTGTGACAGGTAGGTCAAAGTTTTCAAAACAAGCTAGCTGGTTGAAATTTGTGGATTTGTTAGAATATTAGAATATTTAATTTTCAAGATATGTTCATTTTGTAACTTTATGAAACCATTTACAAAAATAACATTTCCTTTCAGTTCCCATTATGATTTCCAAATTATTTTAGTAAAGCCTTCTTAGGAGGTTCACCAGCCTCTAGTATTAACAAATCTGTTTAAACCATTGGAATAGTAATATTTTTCTTCTTAATAAATGTTGATAATAATACTTAAAATCCAACGTGTACATTTTAAATTACAGCATCTCAAACAAAGGAAATATATTCCTGTTTTTATGTCCAAATTTAAATGTAATATGCAATATACTAAACTGAAGCTTTGATAAATATCTCTTTTACATCCTAATCTCATAATTTTAACTCAAAAGATATTAGAAAACTTAACTTTACTGTATAATTCAATTCTTACCAAGACTAATGATTAAAAAAAAAATTATGAGTCTAACGAAAGACAAAGAAATCTAAAAGTATAAAAGAGATTTTGACGTAGGTTAAATCTATTTTTGGGTGAGATAGCCATGTCGTCCTGATGGAAGTTCCTTCTGGCAACTTTCTACAGTATAATATTTCTACGATTGATATTACAAGAGAATTACCGTCAGGTATCATGGGGTTCCAACCCCCGGAAACGGACTATCCGAAGATATCGTATATAATCAGGGACGTATCCTAAGATAGCCATAGATATCTGCACCATAGTAATATTATGCGGTTTATAAGAGGAACTTTTAGTTTAATCTCCTGCATCACTGATATGTTTCAAAGAAATCCTGAATTCAAATTCACTTGATGAGCAGTCATAAGTTACTTTACACAGTTTCTGTGCTTAGATAATATGAATTGGAATTCTCAAATTCCAGCATTTAGAAATATCAGGTGTATATTTTATTACTGTACAAAATGTACACAAACAGTGAGCATTAAACAGAATTGGACATACTGTCATAATCATTTGATACTGTTGTTTTTAATTACCCACCAAATGAGATTACGTATATTCTCACGTACGCCCTGTCAAAAAGACGATACAGAACAGCTGGAATAGTTATCAGTTAAATTTAAGAAATGTCATGGGATGATTTGCTATGACAGCAACTTAAAATATATATCCTCATTTAAGAATAAGTAATTTTAAAAGTTGCATTACAAGAAATAAACTATGTAGAGAACAGATAGCTTTTGAATAAAAAATAAATCGTACCAAATGCAAATTAGTTTTGACAAGATTAAGAGGAAAGTTATATATTTTTTAGTATTTAAAAAATCTCCATTTCTGCTCTTACTGCATTACCCATAGCTCTGTGTAACTGTACAACAGGGCATTTGTTTCTAAAATTCACATATAGTACTTCACTATTTCTAATTGTATTTCATTACATCTTCAGTAATTAACCTCAGTAACAATCAAGATTCATTCTTGTACAGCAAACATCAAAGCCAATAATTAACAATTTCTTGTATTAAAAAAATAAAGATACCAATTGCACAGTATCTGAAATTTAGAGCACTTCTTTGCTATAATATTTGCCCATGATATACTGAATGATTAAAATTTGTATAGAAACATGAAGAATGGTGGGGAGGGGTAAATATATGTTTACATAAATCTACTCTAAATTGGAACTTTAAAATGTAAATCAATATCGTATATAGCAGTCACTGAAATATTTACTCCAGTTCTACCTACTTCTAGTCACATTAAAAATATTTTTGTCTGACTGACATTCTAACAACTTTAAGAACACCTTTTAGAGTTGCAATACCTTGCATGTCAACAACAGTATTAGAATTATTTATAGTACTACTTTCAACTTTGAACTCCAGGAATCCATTCCATCAACTTTTCAATCAAAATGAAGTTACTGAAATTATCATAGAGAATTAATATATTCTTTCACTAAAGCAGACTTGTGTTTCAGCTTTTACAACACTTTTTTTTTTTTTTTTTTTGCTAGTGCACGCCAAGGATTAGAATCCTGATTATCTATTAAAAAATTGTATTTAGTACTCTAGAAAGTAACAAGGAAAGGAGGTAACTTCAAAGCAGCTATGAAATTTAATTAGAAACTTAATAATAATGACTCAAAAGAAAGTTTAAAATACTGTAACAATCCTCTAGTCTTAGAATTACAGTGTTTCACAGCTTTTATATATGCTGAAAAGCAGATACTCTATGATAGTTAATAGTTTTTTTTTAAAGTAAATTACTGAGAGTACTATTTGATAAATAACTGTGTATAATGATAACATACAGTAAATGTTACATAAACTATCAACAGAATCAGGGAAGCAAATTCCACAAGTATGTACCAAAACAGTACAGTAACTGAAAAACAGAAATTCAAATCATATTGAAGCTCATTTTTCAAGTTACTTAGTCTTCTAGAGATTAAAGCCAACACTTTGACAGATGGCTTACATTTCACAGTAATGACACATCATGAGTTATAATTTTGCGAAATATCTATGTAACCCATAAGACTGCTGTACTGTATCAAGATTGTGAACTAATATGTTAATCTTGACATAATAATGGGGTAATATAGACTTGTACTCCCTAAAAAGGGGTAACATTCAATATTCTCTTCTTTTGCAAATACATGTCATGTCTAAACTACAAATATGTCTTCTTTGGTTGTTCCATGACGTAGAGATTCTAGACCCATGAGCATCTGGACATTACCTTGCACTGTCAGATGACCCGAAAGGTAGGCTTGTAGCGGAGCCAGCGTCCCATCAAAAATGGCCATGAGGTCATTCTTGGAAATGGTAACAGCCACATCAGGGGTTATTTTGGGAAGATCACCTTCCACGACCTGACGCACTCCTGTTGAATAGGTATAAAAAAGGTTATGAATTTCTGTTGAATATATATAAAAGGTTATGGATTCCTGTTATGTATACAAAGGTTATGAATTTCTGTTTAAGAAATACCGGTATAAAAATGTTATGAACTTTTACTGAATACATATATAAAGGTTTTGATTTCAGTCTGAATAAATATACAATGGTTTTGAATTCAGTCCAAATAAATAAAAAAAATTCAATCCGAATAAATAAATAAAAATTTTGAATTAAATTTAAATAAATGAAATTTTTAAAAAATTCAAATTAGATATATATATATATATATATATATATATATATATATATATATATATATATATATATATATATATATATATATATATATATATATATATATATATATATATATATATACAAAGGTTTAGAATTTATGTTGAATACATATACAAAGGTTACTAATATGAAAACGTAATCAATAAAAAAATTATTTAAAAAAGAGATTAGATTATCACAGGAATTCGATACTGTAAATATTATAGAAAAATAGGACATACAATAATTATGGGGAGAAATATCTTAAGATTAACAGATCTGCAAGTTTAAATAAGAATTAAAAGATTACAACTAATTTATTAACTTTACCATTTCCAATGAATATTATGAAGACACCACCATCCTTGCCTTCCACTTGAAGTCTATAGATACCGTGAGCAAGATCAGCTCCTCCCACACCTCCGATGAGTCCCTGTAGGTGCTTTCCCAACTTTGTTTGCGGGGAACGGCTGCTTGTAACTGTTGAGGAAATGCACTCAACAATATATTAAATTATATAATTTGAGAAGGTTAGAAACATTTGGTAAAAGATACAAACTGCAACCGGGAGACATGTTTTTTGAATAAAATATACATATATTATAGGTGCCTGTGAAACAAAGATTCTAACTAAATATAATTAAACACCAAGGTTATAGTCATTATTAGCTGCTAGGAAAAGAGAAATTAGAAATGGGCTGTAGCTGTACATTGATGAATTTAAAATTTCACTTCGTGACCGCAGCTTTCAGTGAGAAGATATTCACATTGTTCTTTATTGTGTCTATTATATTTACAGTCCATGGCGGAAATTAATGAGGGCAAAACCATTAAAAGCTTACATTTCATAGCTACAAGTCTTCCTTAGATTAAATGATGATTACAAAATCTTCAAAGGCAATTAGAATTTTGTAAAGCTACATGAAACACATAGTAAAGTTCACCACTACAATTTCATTTATAATTTTGGAATATAGTTTGAGAATCCTTTAATTGATCTGTAAAGTAGTAATACAGTATTCAGTGCTGTAGTTTATGGAAGTTTCAAGAAGTTAGTGTATTTAAAAGATTCTTTATTCATGGCTTTTAGATTTTCAGTGAAAATGCGTTGTTCTTTAACTAAAACAAAATTGTTTCTTAGATGCTGGGCTATTACTACTGCCAAAGTATTAAGTGGAAATAGTGATCAACAAAATTCTAGCTAAAATAAGAGGTTATGGTTAAAAGATAGATAGGACTAAAATATTAAATGATTACTAAGACTGCACATTACTGTAGTTTAATAAGGCAACCGAGTCAGGATTTATTTTTGAGTGAAATGTGAAAAGGGTGAAAGGCAAAGTTTGAGATATCAGCCAAACACAACACTTCACCATCACATCAAACTGTTGACCCAAACTTAGAAAAAAATATATATTCCATAAACCAGATTTAAATACAGTGAACCCTCGTTTATCGCGGTAGATAGGTTCCAGACGCGGCCGCGATAGGTGAAAATCCGCGAAGTAGTGATATCATATTTACCTATTTATTTAACATGTATACAGTATTCGGACTTTTAAAACCTTCCCTTGTACGTAGTACTGTTAACAAACCACCCTTTAATGTACAGAACACTTAATGCATGTACTACAGCACCCTAAACTAAAACAGGCACAAATATTAAAGGCGATTTTATATCATGCGTTTCCTAAACAACTAAAAAGCACGATAAAAAATGGCAACCAATGTTTTGTTTACGTTCATCTCTAATCATAATGAAGAAACAAACTCATTTAGTGTACACATATATGTATAGGTTAGTTTTTGCATCGATTATATTGATTATACAGTACTGTATGTTGATTTTTTTATTACCAATGTTTTAGTTTACGTATTTTTCTTAGGACTTCCAAATGAAATGTTTTTCTTTATGACGCCGCCTGAAACGACGGCGTCATAAAGTACTGTACGCTCAGTAAACAACCACGCTCAGAACAAACAAGGCATTTAACGCGCATGATGATAGTGATAAATAATGATACAGTACAGTATTTACAGTAAAAGCATTTACAAAATATGTTACCTTACAAATATAATTTACCGTATCTATATAAAATCATACAGTACTGTACAGCACATACAGTATTGTACGTAGCAAAGCAGGAAAACAATTTACGAGAGAGAGAGAGAGAGAGAGAGAGAGAGAGAGAGAGAGAGAGAGAGAGAGAGAGAGAGAGAGATTGTTTTACGTACGTACAGTAAATGTAAATTTTAAACATAAAAAATCAATTTACGAGAGAGAGAGAGAGAGAGAGAGAGAGAGAGAGAGAGAGAGAGAGAGAGAGAGAGAGAGAGAGAGAGAGATTGTTTTATGTACGTAAATGTAAATTTTAAACAAAAAAAAATATGATAGGTTACAACATGTAGACTTTTAAAACCTTCCCTTTAACTTAATGCATACAGTACGTACAGTACTAAACTATAAAACAGGCACAAATACAGTTTTAGAATGTACAGTAAGAATATTAAAGTAAAAAATAAAGATTGTTACTGTACTCACCACGAAAGAAGTTGAAGAAAAACTTGAATGATGATGGCGATGAATTTGCTGCACAGTAGAAATGATGATGATGAAGCTGATGATGTGTTCTACTGTGCAGCCAGGTAGTATTTTACGTCTCTTCAGACGGAGGTGTCTTTTCCTGGGACACCTCTTCAACTTCTTCCTGGGAAACTTCTTCAATTTCTTCCGAAGGCGTACTAGCAGGAGGAACTGGCTCTTTTTTGCGAGGCTGGAAGAACATTGTGATCGGAAGTTGTTGCCGCTGCTTCTTTTTTCGATCCAAGAGCATTTTGTAGGGAGTCATGTCTTCATCGATCTTGTTGCAGAATTGCATCGAGCGAACCATATCCTCGTCCCACTCTTGCAACATTTCTTTCAACTCCTTCGCATGGTTGCAGGCCTTGGCAAGCCGTTCTAATGTTAAGCCCGTTTCTTTGACATTTTCTTGGGTCTCTTCCTGGGTTTCACTCTCTTCTTCGCTTGCCGATTTCGTCAGGTCTTCGAGGTCTGTGTCAGTTAGGGGCTGGGAATGGCAGTCCAACAACTCGTCGACGTCTTCAGTCGTCATGTCGCCAAACCCATCACCTCCAATTATGGCAGCCAACTGCACAGATTTGCGTATTGCAGAGTGTTGGATTTCCGACGGAGTAAATCCCTTGTCGTCGTAAACAATCTCGGGCCACAACTTCTTCCAGCTCGCATTCACGGTTGCAGGTTTCATCTCTTGAAGTGCCTTCTGAATATTCTGCAAGCACGTGGCTATGGTGTACTGCCGCCAGTACGCCTTCAAGTTAAAATCTTCATCCTCATCATCTTGGGCAGCATCCACACACGCAACGAGGTCCGCCAAGGTGTTCTTCGTGTAGAGGGCCTTGAACGCCCTGATAACCCCCTGGTCCATCGGTTGAATTAATGACGTGGTGTTGGGTGGCAGGAACTCAACCTGAATGCCCTCATGCGACAGGTCAGTTGCGTGTCCACCAGCGTTATCCATAAGGAGAAGGATCTTGAATGGCAAGCCCTTCTCTAAGAGATATTTGCTGACTTGCGGGATAAAACACTGATGGAACCAGTTGGAGGTCAGCATCTTCGTAATCCATGCTTTTTGATTATGCATCCAGTACACGGGAAGGAGATTCTTATTTTTATTTTTCAAAGCGCGAGGATTTTTCGACTTATAAATAAGCCCCGGCTTTAGCAAAAATCCAGCAGCATTGCCACACATCACGAGGGTAACGCGATCCTTGAATGCTTTAAAGCCAGAGGCTTTGGCTTCCTCTTTGAACAGGAAAGTTCACGACGGCATTCTCTTCCAAAACAAGCCGGTCTCATCCATATTAAAGACTTGTTCCGGCTTGTATCCACCTTCGGCGATAATATTCTTGAACGTCTGGTTCACGTAAGTTTCAGCAGCGGCAGTGTCAGCGGAAGCAGACTCCCCATGCAGGGAAACGCTTTTCAGGGCGAAGCGTTTCTGAAACTTCGCGAACCATCCTTTGCTGGCGGAAAAACGTTTCTGAGGCTGGGAATCAGTGGATGTCCCTGGTTGAGGATCATCGGCATCATCATCATCTTCAGCATGGTTGCCGTCGTCGTCTTTAGGTTCCTTTGCAGCAAAATTCTCATATAAGCTCAAAGCCTTTGTTTGGATGGTGTTCGTATCCAACGCTATGTTCTTCTTCCGGCAGTCGGCAATCCACACAGCTAAAGCACCTTCCATGCGTACGATCGTTTTATTACGCGTTGTAACGACTCGCTTCGCTGATCTGCTAAAGGTGATTGTAGCCATCTTTCTAATGTTCGCCTCGTCCTTCTTGATATAGCGAACAGTAGATTCGTTGATGCCAAAATGGCGGCCAGCGGCCGCGTAACTTCTACCATCTTTTAACATGTCGAGAAGCGTAACCTTCTCAGCTATCGTCATCATCCTTCGGTGGCGTTTAGGCTCACTACCAGCCTTAAGAGAAGCAGAACGCTTGGGAGCCATTACAGTAGGATTTACAGTAACAAAAAGTTCAACTTAAAAAAGTCGCACACAGCACAGATTCACAAACTTAAGAACGTCTACTCAGCGATACGCGGTAACAGAGAGTGGACGATCCAGCCCCGCGAGAACTTAGATGCTGCGGGTAGGAGATGATGGCAAAACACCAATCACAGGCTAGATAACGAAACTTGAGTTCTGATTCGTCATCTATCAGCGCTTGAACCAATCACAACCCGTCTTACAGTACTATGATGCGTAGGTTACCAACTCATAGAAGATGCCCCGCACATACCGAACGTACGTAGATTAAGTAAATACCGTAATAATAATAAATATTAATAATAATACAGTACAGTACTGTAATAATAATAATGATAATAATAATAACAATAATAATTTTATTAACAACAACAACAATAATAATAATAATAACAATAATAATAATACTGCTTTACGTACGCTATTTTACGCCTCTCTCTCTCTCTCTCTCTCTCTCTCTCTCTCTCTCTCTCTCTCTCTCTCTCTCTCTCTCTCTCTCTCGTACGCTTATTCGAAATGTGATTTTTGCAACAAAGAATATTATTGGATGCAGTACTACGTACGTATACATACAAAAGATTTATGGAAAAGAAGCACATCCATTACATTTGTAGTACAGTAGTAGCCAACAGCAGCCTTACACCATTCTAATATGGTATGACTGCATCTGATTTGCGTTTCATGTTCGATTTAATTTTACTACGTACTGTATACAGTACTGAATTATCGTATGATCACATTCTCTTTTCGTGTTTTATTTCTTTCTGTGCTGAATTATATATCATATGTAATGCAATGAACAATCAGTAAGAACAGATATTACTAATTACAGTATTAATGGAATTACAGGTAACAAAATATCGTATTTGGTTGTCTTCAGATTTCGCGGTATTTTCGAATTTTCCGGAAAATCCGCGATATGTATATATATATATGGGTTATGGAAAAAACCCGCGAAGTGGTGAATCCGCGATTGTCGAACCGCGAAGTAGCGAGGGTTCACTGTACTGTACTGTATTTTTTCAGAATAATAATAATAATAATGAAAAGCTAAAATTAAAGAACAATGAAAAGTTGTAAGACTTGGGGAAGAGAAGGCACTGAACCAAAAATTTCCCGAAACCAGCCAAAAAGTATTACAATGCTTGGCTGGGGAGACAAGAGGCTCTTTTAGACAAGGAGGTTTCACCAATCTTTAATGAGTTTTGTATGAAAGCATTATGACCAGGGAAAAGAGCACTTTATAATATAGAGGGGTTTTTGGTTGTTTGTGTATTACCTTATGTAAGAGAATTTAATAATAGAACATTTTTTATATTTTGAAGTCATGGTTTGTTTTTGCTGACTCTTATGTACAGCACATGTATAAAGCAATAGAAGACATTCACATTATAATCTACATACTGTATTAGATACTGGTATTAGATTTGCAATATATACAATATACTCTACAACAGGGTGTAGCTGAGATATGTAAACTAAGCATTCATTAATGATAAGTTCTGTATTAAAAAGTATACAGTGCTTTACAAGCATACTGTTCTGAGATACAGCTTAGGAAGGGAACTTAACCACAAACATTAAATAACTTCTCAAGAAACTCATCTGTTAAATTGTTTAACAGTGGTGATCATATTTCTTACCAGGCTCTGAATGGAGATAGATGGGCTAAGATGCAATAAAATGTCCGTAAATTAATTATATTTTTCTATGTATATCTCAATGTGTATGTGCAAGTGCTAATGTGTTATGGATGCATACAGCTCAAAACAAATAGCTGATCCAAAACTAATGTCTATGAAATTAATAACATACCATAGTTATGATAGTAAACTGCAAAGTTATGGAATTAAGTCAAAAGAAAAATAACAAGAGGTTTTTCCATTATGCTTCTAGTTTCAGGCCTACCTATGTCAGTGGATTACAGAAATTTAGAAGAAATTGAATAATGTAATATAAAAGGAGATATAATGAAGATAAATGAATTGTTTGTTTAATTAAGAGTATACAATACTAATCAACTAAAATGGGGCAATTGCATGAATTACTTTTGAAATATTGACCATCAGTATGGCAAGTAGAAATGATTGATAGAAACCATTTTGATATCAGATATTGACCCTTTTACCATTGTAAACAGGACTATACAGAGTGAGGGAGGTCATACTTTTTATATTATGACAAATGTTCTAATCTTTATATGGGAATATTTTTTTTTTTAAATTGTCGAAAAGCCATTCGTAAATCATTTAGTGGAATGTGCATCTCATTGTATCTCATTTATCTTTATTTTGTGGAATAAACCACATGGCAACATAGTAATATACATTCATAAAAGTAAGTAAGAAAGATAAAATACCTTAGAAGTTCCTTTTAGTACAGAGAATTGCTTCAAGATTATGTGTAGAGGGTTAGATATATAAGATGCCTTAAAGGAATACAAATACAGAATACCAGAATATGCAAAATGCCACAACAACCAATCCAAAGAGAACATTCTAAAGTCATGCTGCAATACTCTACATATGAATCCAGTTAAGAATCGTCAATTATCTAGAGTTGAAACAAACTTAATTTCAACCTGAAATACAGTAATAAATTTCAAACTATGAAAGGATGGGTTAGACAGTAAGTTAATGATAGATGATTCTTCTTTAGTACTAAAAGTAAGGAAACAAATTTTAATATCATACGCTAAAGTAAATGGAAAAACATGCTCAGTATTGGTGCCAAAGTCCAACATCTAGAAACTACTGCAAACAGTAATATACCCTGATTTTCAGCAATGTCATTAATTACTAGATTTACAGTGCAAGGCTATTTCTATACAGTACTGTAATATAATGAAGAAACTATTGACATTTTTAGTATTGTACTAATCTTACTTTGGTGCTGTTGCTTTTGTCAATGTCAGTTTACATCTTTATTTCCTATAAGTTTAATATTATTACTTCCGTGTCTGATAAATATTGTTTTCTAATGCTGAAACGGTAAATAGATGGGTTAAACATACATCTGAATAATAGAAGCCATAATATTGCAAAAAAAATAAAAGAGCCTTAGAATTATCCAAAAGTTTTAAGCAGTATTGTCAATTGTAATTACTCTATACAATTCTACGAATGAAAATTCAAAATTATCATTAAGATGTACTGAATGTTTTACTTCCTAGATTAAAAATATTCACAAACCTTACAGTGACATCTTTATCTAATTTTACTCTTACCTATCCTTTATCAGCTGCCATCTTTGTTATAGTACAGTATTATTACGTTTGAAATAGTCTAAACTGCCACATATACATACTTCACATAATTCAGTTGTCGTCTTTGCAGGGAGATTGAAAGTTGAAAGACTGTAAGACATTCAAGGAAGATAAACCAATGGTCCAAAGAAAAATCAGCAAATTTTTTGTGACTTGTGCTTTTAATTATCATTTCATTATACTGTATTTTTAAGTCTTTTATTTTTAGTTTTGTCAAATAAATTGAGATGCAGATTCATTAAGATACAATGGCAAAACAGAATTTCAACCATGTAGTCGAAGCGCTGTGTTAAATTCACTTAATATATACTGGTTTAGTATTGACATACAGGAATGAAACTAGATTTAACATAACAAATAACTAGACTACCCTGATGGGTCCCCATGGTCATTTTCCTCTACACAGCATATGCTACTGTCAATAAAGTACATCATCAGTGTTTTTATGTAAAGAAGGCAATACACAGTACAAAAAAGTGTAAAATTTACAATGATGCTGCTTTACACAGAGCTACATGCATACCCAATTACCATTTATGTTATTCGATCAAACCATTTAGCCACATTGCTAGACTTTCTATTTGTGAAAACTGGAACAAGAAAAGGTAAGGGAATTGGGAAGATAAGTTGAAAGATATAAAAGGGAGGATGATATATATATATATATATATATATATATATATATATATATATATATATATATATATATATATATATATATATATATATATATATATATATATATATATATATATTTGAATATATACTGTACAGTACAGTATATATGTATATATACTGTAATATCCCTGTTTACGTTTATTATTATTGTTATTATTATTACTTGCTAAGCTATAACACTAGTTGGAAGAGCAAGATGCTAGAAGCCCAAGGGCTCCAACAAGGAAAATAGCCCAGTGAGGAAATAAAAAAAGGAAATAAATAAAACATTTTATGTACAGGAACAAAATTAAATAAATCTTTCATATATAAACTATAAAAACTTGAACAAAACAAGAGGAAGAGAAATAAGATAGAATAGTGTGCCCAAGTGTACCCTCAAGCAACAGAACTCTACCCACAGTGGAAGACCATGGTACAGAGGCTATGGCACGACCCAGGACTAGGGAACAATGGTTTGATTTTGGAGTGGCCTTCACCAAAAAGAGCTTCTTACCATAGCTAAAGAGTCTCTTTTACCCTTACCAAGAGGAAAGTAGCCACTGAACAATACAGTACAGTAGTTAACCCCTTGAGCAAAAAAGAGTTGTTTGTTGATCTCAGTGTTGTCAGGTGTATGGGGACAGAGGAGAATACTGTATTATTATTATCATTATTATTATTATTATTATTATTATTATTATTACTTGCTAAGCTACAACCTTAGTTGGAAATGCAGGATTTTATAAGCCCAGGGGCTCCAACAAGGAAAATAGCACAGTAAGGAAAGGAAACAAGGGAAAATTAAATATTTTAAGAACAGTAACAATATCAAAATATTTCCTACATGAACTATAAAAACTTTTAACAAAACAAGAGGAAGAGAAATAAGATAGAATAGTGTGCCCGAGTCTACCCACAAGCAAGAGAACTCCATCCAAAGACAATGGAAGACCATGGTACAGAGGCGATGGCACTACCCAAGACCAGAGAACAGTGATTTGATTTTGGAGTGTCTTCTCTCCTAGAAGAGCTGCTTCCAAGGAAAGTGGCTACTGAGCAATTACAGTGCAGTAACCCCTTGGGTGAAGAAAAATTGTTTATTAATCTGTGTTGTCAAGTGTATGAGGACATTGGAGAATGTGTAAAGAAGAGGCCAGACTATTTGGTGAATGTGTAGGCAAAGGAAAAATGAACTGTAACCAAGGAAAAAGATCAAATGTAGTAGCCTGACCAGTCCAAGGATCCCATAACTCTCTAATGGTAGTATCTCAATGGGTGGCTGGTGCCTTGGCCAACCTACTACCTCTGCATACATCAGTTCCAAGTTTGGCGGTCATCTTTAGATATTAAATGCACAATAAAGAAAATGGTTGCACAATTTTAGTCGACCTTACATTAGTTTCAACATCAAACCGTATTGATTAAAAAAAAAACAATTTTTAAAAATGTTTTTTCAATATTAAACTTAGCCGGTGATTATATAAGCTGCAGCTCTGCTGCTCGACAGAAAACTCTACGTTCAAAATCCGCCAGCGATCGCTATGCAGGTAGGGGGTGTACTACAACAGCGCCATCTGTCGTGCAGGTACTCAGTACTCAATGTAAACACAGAACTCAATTTTCTCTCTGTCGTGCCACCGGCAATACCTACTAAATTCGCTGTTGCTAACTGGATTGGTTTTCACAACTTTTTGGTGAAGTACACGTTTCTAGTTTTGAGCTTTCGCTTTGCAGGCTTTATCTTCAATACATCCTTGCATTCTTTTGTTGATATCGGATTATTTGTTGATGACTTTGGATAGTTTTTGAATTCCCCTTTGACTAATTCAAAATGGCTGACCTTTCTCAAGTCCCTAAATTCAGGAAGTGTAATGCTAGGGACTGTTCAAGGCATCTTCCGAAGGCCTCTATCGATCCTCACACCGTTTGTTCCAATTGTCGGGATAAAACCTGTCAATTGGAAGATCGATGTGAGGAATGCGTTGGGCTTTCGGAATTCGATTTTATCGAATTCCAGAAATATACACGTAGGCTAGAGAGAGATAGAGTCAGGAGAAGTTCATCTCGCTCTGTTGAATTTTCCTCTCCTCATGCCCCACAACCTATTCCTTCCCCTGTAGTGGTTGCTCCTGATCCCCCTTCTAGCACTCAAGAACCTTCGATGGCAGATATGATGCGTGCCATCCAAGCTCTGGGTGAGAGAGTCGAGTCCTTGGCTAGTGACCGTAACCAGCTCATGGCAGACGTCAAGGAGCTGAAGTGTAAGAGTGCAGTGGGTAGTGATAAAGTGAGTGATAGTGTTGTGGATAGTGTTGCGCTTGAGGGTTCGTCTGTTCGTGCCTGTCGTCCTCCCAGTCCGGGACCTCTTGCAAGCTCCCAAGTCCAGGGGAGAAGCAATGTCGTACGACCAAAGGGTTCGAGAGGCTTTAATCAGCGAACAGACGTTCCCTCCGTGGTTTCGGGCGTATCTACCCAAGATCGCCCCACCCACACAAAGACGAGAGAGCCCATTTATTCCTCGTCTGCGGAAGAGGTTTCTCGTAAGAAACCATGGACCAAGGTCTCGCGGCCTCTTAAGCGCAAGTCGGTCCCTTCCGCGCAAGTCCAACGGCCCAGTTGTAGCCACTGGGTCAGTTCGGACTCGCTGCAGTCTTCCGACGACTGCTCACCTCCTAAGAGAGGCAAAGCGGTACCGCATCAGGCAGTCACACCGTCTGTTGCCGCACCTGCTCCTGTAGACCCTAAGTGGTCTTTGCTGCAGACCATGCAGTATCAGTTAACGTCATTGATGCAGGACTTTCGTGCGGAGAAGGTTGACGCTGCACCAACCTCTAGCCTACAACCACCCACGGTTGTGCGTCCTGTGGACGCTGAGGCGACCTTCTGCCGCACTCCAGCTGTGAGAGTCCCGCCACCCATGCGTTCCAGTGTACCCTGCCAGCCGCATGTTGACGTTCAGCGACGCACGGAACCTTCCGTTGACGTTCGCGAGGTACAACAACAGTCTAAGTTGTTTTGTTTTGACGCGGTGCGTCAACCTCCGCAACCCAGTGTGGTTACCTCTGCTCGCCCACATCAGACTAGACAGTCTGGAGTAGACGCTATGCGTCCCCGCTCTGCTATGGTTGTTGCCAGTTCACAGACTGGGCAACAGTTCCATGACGTTGCGTCCGGTTCAGTCACGCGTGCACCCGTGCTGCCGGACTCAGCTGACCAGCCGATTCCTACTCCTTTGCCGCTTCCTCCTCAATTCTCGGATGATGGACTCTCTGATGATGACGACGCGGCACACATTGATGACCCACATTCGGACCTTGACGAACCCAAGACCACGCAACCCTCTTTGGACTTTAGAAAAGTTCTTGCTCTGTTCAAAGAGATGTATCCGGACCAGTTTGTGTCTGCGGCTCCACGATCTCCTCCGTCAGAGTTTGCTTTAGGTACGCAGTCATCCGCGCCTGCCTTTACGAAACTCGTCCTCGCCCACTCGTCCAAGAGAGCTTTACGAGTTTTAGGAGATTGGATGCAGTCCAAAAAGAACCTAGGGAAGACAGCCTTTACGTTTCCCCCTGCGAAACTCTCTTCCAGATCGAGCGTCTGGTATGCCACGGGAGAAGTTCTCGGCTTGGGAGTTCCTGCCTCTGCCCAGGGCGACTTCTCAAGTCTGGTAGACTCTCCCCGCAGGCTAGCAATGAGACGCTCTAAGATATGCTGGTCTCCTTCGGACCTAGACCATCTGTTGAAAGGAGTATTTAGAGTCTTCGAGGTCTTTAACTTTTTGGACTGGTGTCTGGGAGCTTTGAGCAGGAAGATCTCCCCGTCTGACTAGGAATCTTCCTTGCTCATAATGTCCTGCATGGACAAGGCCATACGTGACGGATCTAGTGAGCTTGCGGCTTCGTTTGTATCCGGGGTCCTCAAGAAACGGGAGAACCTTTGCTCTTTCCTGTCAGCTGGAGTAACACCGTGTCAAAGATCAGAACTTCTTTTTACTCCTCTCTCAAAGTGCCTTTTTCCAGAGGACTTGATTAAGGAGATTGCTGCCTCTTTGATTCAGAAGGACACCCATGACCTGGTTGCGTCCTCTGCCCGCAAAGCCACCCCTTTGCCTACCTTGTCAAGACCCAGGATGGACACTCCAGCGTCCAGATTCATTCCGCCCTTTCGTGGCAGAGCCTCCAGCAGAGGAGGTGCTCGTGCCGAAGGGAGACGTGGGAAGAAGAAAGGTACCAAGTCCTTTAAAGGCAGAGTCTGACTGCCACCTTCTTCAGACAGCAGTGGGAGCCAGACTCAAGAACTTCTGGCAGACCTGGGAGAAAAGAGGCGCAGATGCACAATCTGTGAAGTTGCTCAGAGAAGGGTACAAGATCCCGTTTGTACGCAAACCCCCTCTAGCAACGTCTCCCATCGATCTCTCTCCCAGGTACAAAGAGGAAGACAAGAGACGAGCTTTGAAGCAGGAGGTGTTTCTCTTACAAGAAAAGGGAGCGGTAGTCAAAGTCCATGACCATCAATCCCCGGGCTTCTACAACCGTCTCTTCTTAGTAGTAAAGAAGACAGGAGGGTGGAGGCCGGTGCTAGACGTCAGTGCGCTGAATGTCTTTGTCACAAAGCAGACGTTCGCCATGGAGACCACAAAGTCCGTTCTAGCAGCGGTCAGAAAGGAAGACTGGATGGTCTCTTTAGACCTAAGGGACGCATACTTTCACGTCCCCATCCACCCAGACTCCCAACCTTTTCTGAGATTCGTTTACGAAAAGGTTGTCTACCAATTTCAAGCCCTGTGCTTTGGCCTAAGCACAGCTCCTCTTGTGTTTACGAGGCTGATGAAGAATATAGCCAAATTCCTTCATTTAGCGGACATCAGAGCCTCCCTCTATTTGGACGACTGGCTTCTAAGAGCTTCTTCCAGTCGTCGCTGTCTGGAGAATCTAAAGTGGACTCTAGATCTGATCAAGGAATTGGGTCTCCTGGTCAATATGGAAAAGTCTCAAGTGGTCCCATCCCAAACTATTGTGTATTTAGGGATGGAGATTCACAGTCAAGCTTTTCGGGCTTTTCCGTCGGCCCCCAGAATAAGTCAAGCCCAGGTATGCATCCAGAACATGCTGAAGAAGGAACGATGTTCAGTCAGACAGTGGATGAGTCTGATAGGGACACTATCATCCCTGGAACAGTTCGTTTCGTTAGGAAGACTACACCTCCGTCCCCTTCAATTTCACCTAGCTGTTTACTGGAAAAAGGACAAGACGCTAGAAGCGGTCTCGATCCCCATTTCCGAGAAGATGAAGTCGTCCCTGACTTGGTGGAAGGACAGTATCAGCCTCAGAGAGGGTCTGCCCCTGGCTGTTCAGACTCCCAACCACGTTCTCTTCTTGGACGCATCGGACACGGGCTGGGGTGCGACATTAGACGGTCGGGAATGCTCGGGAACTTGGAACTCGAGTCAAAGAACGTTACATATCAACTGCAAGGAGCTACTGGCAGTTCATCTGGCCTTGAAAAGCTTCAAGTCCCTCCTTCAAGGCAAAGTGGTGGAGGTGAACTCGGACAACACCACGGCTTTGGCGTACATCTCCAAGCAAGGAGGGACCCATTCTATGACGTTGTACGAGATCGCAAGGGACCTCCTCACCTGGTCAAAAGATCTAAACCTTTCTCTAGTAACGCGGTTCATCCAAGGCAACTTGAATGTCATGGCAGATTGCCTCAGTCGGAAGGGACAAATCATTCCAACAGAATGGACCCTACACAAGGATGTGTGCAAGAGACTGTGGGCCACATGGGGCCAGCCTACCATAGATCTCTTCGCAACCTCGATGACCAAGAGGCTCCCAATATATTGCTCACCAATCCCGGACCCAGCAGCAGTTCATATAGATGCCTTTCTACTGGATTGGTCACATCTAGACCTATATGCATTCCCCCCGTTCAAGATTGTCAACAAGGTACTGCAGAAGTTCGCCTCTCACGAAGGGACAAGGTTGACGTTAGTTGCTCCCCTCTGGCCCGCGAGAGAATGGTTCACCGAGGTACTTCAATGGCTAGTGGACGTTCCCGTCAGCCACACGTAAAGAAGGTACACCAAGGCCTCCACGCTCTTCGTCTGACTGCCTTCAGACTATCGAAAGACTCTCTAGAGCTAGAGGCTTTTCGAAGGAGGCAGCCAGGGCGATTGCTAGAGCAAGGAGGACATCCACTCTTAGAGTCTACCAGTCGAAGTGGGAAGTCTTCCGAAACTGGTGCAAGTCAGTATCAGTATCCTCGACCAGTACCTCTGTAACCCAAATAGCTGACTTCCTCTTATACCTGAGGAAAGAAAGATCTCTTTCAGCTCCCACTATCAAAGGTTACAGAAGCATGTTGGCATCAGTCTTCCGTCACAGAGGCTTAGATCTTTCCAACAACAAAGATCTACAGGACCTCCTTAAGTCTTTTGAGACCACGAAGGAGCGTCGTTTGGCTACACCTGGTTGGAATTTAGACGTGGTACTAAGATTCCTTATGTCAGAAAGGTTCGAGCCACTACAATCAGCCTCCTTTAAAGATCTCACTTTAAAGACTCTTTTCCTGGTTTGCTTAGCCACAGCTAAAAGAGTCAGTGAGATTCATGCCTTCAGCAGGAACATCGGATTTTCATCTGAAACGGCTACATGTTCTTTACAGCTTGGTTTTCTAGCCAAAAACGAGCTACCTTCTCGTCCTTGGCCGAAATCGTTCGATATTCCAAGCCTTTCAAATATGGTTGGAAATGAACTAGAAAGAGTCTTATGCCCTGTTAGAGCTCTTAAGTTCTATTTAAGACGAACTAAACCTTTACGAGGACAGTCAGAAGCTTTATGGTGTTCTATTAAGAAACCTTCTTTGCCTATGTCAAAGAATGCCTTATCCTATTATATCAGACTGTTGATACGAGAAGCTCATTCCCATCTGAGTGAGGAAGACCAAGCTTTGCTGAAGGTAAGGACACATGAAGTTAGAGCTGTCGGAACTTCAGTGGCCTTTAAACAAAATAGATCTCTGCAGAGTATAATGGACGCAACCTATTGGAGAAGCAAGTCAGTGTTTGCGTCTTTTTATCTTAAAGATGTCCAGTCTCTTTACGAGAACTGCTACACCCTGGGACCATTCGTAGCAGCGAGTGCAGTAGTGGGTGAGGGCTCAACCACTACATTCCCCTAATTCCATAACCTTTTTAATCTTTCTCTTGAAATGTTTTTATTGTTGTTTTTGGGTTGTCCGGAAGGCTAAGAAGCCTTTCGCATCCTGGTTGATTTGGCGGGTGGTCAAATTCTTTTCTTGAGAAGCGCCTAGATTAGAGGTTTTGATGAGGTCCTGTAGTATGGGTTGCAACCCTTGATACTTCAGCTCCTAGGGGTCGCTCAGCATCCTAAGAGGATCGCGAGGCTCCGTAAGGAAGACGTACTTAAAAAGGCAGAGTAATTGTTCAAGTCGACTTCCTTACCAGGTACTTATTTATTTTAAGTTTGTTATTTTGATAACTGCTAAAATGAAATAAAAAATCCTTAGCTCATAATAATGTAAACATTTATTGCTGGTCTCTACCCACCCCCCTGGGTGTGAATCAGCTTATATAATCACCGGCTAAGTTTAATATTGAAAAATGTTATTTTTATAATAAAATAAATTTTTGAATATACTTACCCGGTGATTATATATTAAAGGACCCTCCCTTCCTCCCCAATAGAGACCCAGTGGACCGAGGAGAAAATTGAGTTCTGTGTTTACATTGAGTACTGAGTACCTGCACGACAGATGGCGCTGTTGTAGTACACCCCCTACCTGCATAGCGATCGCTGGCGGATTTTGAACGTAGAGTTTTCTGTCGAGCAGCAGAGCTGCAGCTTATATAATCACCGGGTAAGTATATTCAAAAATTTATTTTATTATAAAAATAACATATTTATGAAATGAGTAAATATGTATACTGTGCATGGATTATGAAAATATCAGTAGTATGCATAGAATAAACAAGAAATATTATTATTACCCGGTACTTTGTAAGTATGAAGGAAAACATGCCCTACATCTCGCAATCTTGTCCTGATTCTCTCAAAGGCATACAATACTGAACAGATTCTATCACATAACTTTATTCCAACTGTATTGTTGTTTGCTTTGTTACTTTTTAAAGTCAAACAATTATTTTGTTAATCATTAACAATGCAATGTATTCAATGCTTATTCTATGACGGTTGAAGAAAAAGTATGAGTTAACTAATCTCATTTAAAATGAAAACGAGAATTACAATATTAAGAAATCAAACATGTAAGCAACTTTTTGATTGTTTTGGATGGAAGGCCTTCCACTGCCTACATGCATTAGTTGTTTATTTGTACCCATTGTACTTTTCCTTTTTTATCAGCAATCTTTGCATATTCTATCAATGTCTCCCAAGAAAGCTAAACGTAGTGAAATTATCAAATGAAGATACGAGCATATAAATTTGAATTGGGTTACGAGTATTGCATCAAACTGCAAACAAAAATCTCATGCCGGATGAGCATTTTTTGTGCAGAAGTACTAACAAGAATATTATTATTATTATTATTATTATTATTATTATTATTATTATTATTATTATTATTACTACTTGCTAAGCTACAACCCTAGTTGGAAAAGCAGGATGCCATAAGCCCAGGGGTTCCAGCAGTGAGGAAAGGGAACAAGGAAAAATAAAATATTTTAGGAAGAGCAACAATATTAAAATAAATATCACTTTATAAATGAAATCAATCTCACACAGTTTCCACACAGCATCAAAGCAATGTTCACTCTGTGTTCACATGATTTTGACCTCCGTTTTCATCCCATTTTAGAGAAAAACCAAAAGCAGTCATCTCTAGATAAGTTCCCTGTCAAAATTGAATGTAAAATTTAAAACAAAGACAACTAAGTTTTCATAAAACTTAAATTATCTGATTCACTTGGTGAGTGTGAACGTTGTTCAAGAGGAAGAAGTCCTGTTATTTTACTAGACCTGTTCAATGGAGGGAGATTTTCCTCCCGAGCAGTAACCCTGCCCTCCTCCTCCTCGCTCGTCTCCCTCACACTAGCCATGACTCTTCACCGTGATTTATTAATTTGTATCCATTTTTTATGTTAGGGATAATAAATTGTTCATTAACCCTTTTACCCCCAAAGGATGATGTACTGGTACGTTTCACAAAACTCGTCCCTTTACACCCATGGACGTACTGGTATGTCCTTGCAAAAAACTGCTATTTACATTTATTTTTGCATATTTTTAATTTTTCAATATTAAACTTAGCCGGTGATTATATAAGCTGCAGCTCTGCTGCCCGACAGAAAAACTCTACGCTCAAAATCCGCCAGCGATCGCTATGCAGGTAGGGGGTGTACTTCAACAGCGCCATCTGTCGTGCAGGTACTCAGTACTCAATGTAAACACAGAACTCAATTTTCTCTCTGTCGTGCCACCGGCAAGACCTACTAAATTCGCTGTTGCTTACTGGATTGGTTTTCACATATTTTGGTGAAGTACACATTTTAGTTTTGAACGTTCGCTTTGCAGACGTTATCTTCAATACATCCTTGCATTCTTTTGTTGATATCGGATTATTTGTTGACGACTTTGGATAGATTTTGAATTCCCCTTTGACTAATTCAAAATGGCTGACCCTTCTCAAGTCCCTAAGTTCAGGAAGTGTAATGCTAGGGACTGTTCAAGGCGTCTTCCGAAGGCCTCTATCGATCCTCACACCGTTTGTTCCAATTGTCGGGATAAGACCTGTCAATTGGAAGATCGATGTGAGGAATGCGTTGGGCTTTCGGAATTCGATTTCATCGAATTCCAGAAATATACACGTAGGCTAGAGAGAGATAGAGTCAGGAGAAGTTCATCTCGCTCCGTTGAATTTTCCTCTCCTCATGCCCCACAACCTATTCCTTCCCCTGTAGTGGTTGCTCCTGATCCCCCTTCTAGCACTCAACAACCTTCGATGGCAGATATGATGCGTGCCATCCAGGCTCTGGGTGAGAGAGTCGAGTCCTTGGCTAGTGACCGTAACCAACTCATGGCAGACGTCAAGGAGTTGAAGTGCAAGAGTGCTGTGGGTAGTGACAAAGTGAGTGGTAGTGTTGTGGAAAGTGTTGTGGATAGTGTTGCGCTTGAGGGTTCGTCTGTTCGTGCCTGTTGTCCTCCCAGACCGGGACCTCTTGCAAGCTCCCAAGCCCAGGGGAGAAGCAATGTCGTACGACCAAAGGGTTCGAGAGGCTTTAATCAGCGAACAGACGTTCCCTCAGTGGTTTCGGGCGTATCTAACCAAGATCGCCCCACCCACACGAAGACGAGAGAGCCCATTTATTCCTCGTCTGCGGAAGAGGTTTCTCGAAAGAAACCATGGACCAAGGTCTCGCGGCCTCTTAAGCGCAAGTCGGTCCCTTCCGCGCGAGTCCAACGGCCCAGTTGTAGCCACTGGGTCAGTTCGGACTCGCTGCAGTCTTCCGATGACTGCTCACCTTCTAAGAGAGGCAAAGCGGTACCGCATCAGGCAGTAACACCGTCTGTTGCCGCACCTGCTCCTGTAGACCCTAAGTGGTCTTTGCTGCAGACCAAGCAGACACAGTTAACGTCATTGATGCAGGACTTTCGTGCGGAGAAGGTTGACACTGCACCAACCTCTAGCCTACAACCACCCACGGTTGTGCGTCCAGTGGACGCTGAGGCTACCTTCTCCCGCACTCCAGCTGTGAGAGTCCCGCCACCCATGCGTTCCAGTGTACCCTGCCAGCCGCATGTTGACGTTCAGCGACGCACGGAACCTTCCGTTGACGTTCGCGAGTTACAACAACAGCCTAAGTTGTTTTGTTTTGACGCGGTGCGTCAATCTCCGCAACCCAGTGTGGTTACCTCTACTCGCCCACAGCAGACTAGACAGTCTGGAGTAGACGCTTTGCGTCCCCGCGCTGCTATGGTTGTTGCCAGTTCACAGACTGGGCAACAGTTCCATGACGTTGCGTCCGGTTCAGTCACGCATGCATCCGTGCTGCCGGACTCAGCTGACCAGCCGATTCCTACTCCTTTGCCGCTTCCTCCTCAGTTTTCAGATGATGGACTCTCTGATGATGACGACGCTGCACACATTGACGACCCACATACGGACATCGACGAACCCAAGACCACGCAACCCTCCTTGGACTTTAGGAAAGTTCTTGCACTGTTCAGGGAGATGTATCCTGATCAGTTTGTATCTGCGGCTCCACGCTCTCCTCCGTCAGAGTTTGCTTTAGGCACGCAGTCATCCGCGCCTGCCTTTACGAAACTCGTCCTCGCCCGCTCGTCCAAGAGAGCTTTACGAGTGTTAGGAGATTGGATGCAGTCCAAAAAGAACCTTGGGAATACAGCATTTACGTTTCCCCCTGCGAGACTCTCTTCCAGATCGAGCGTCTGGTATGCCACGGGAGAAGTTCTTGGCTTGGGAGTTCCTGCCTCTGCCCAGGGCGACTTCTCAAGTCTAGTAGACTCTCCCCGCAGGCTAGCCATGAGACGCTCTAAGATATGTTGGTCTCCTTCAGACTTAGACCATCTGTTGAAAGGAGTGTTCAGAGCCTTCGAGGTTTTTAACTTTTTGGACTGGTGTCTGGGAGCTTTGGGCAGGAAGATCTCCCCTTCTGACAAGGAAGCTTCCTTGCTCATTATGTCCTGCATGGACAAGGCCATACGTGACGGATCCAGTGAGCTTGCGGCTTCGTTCGTATCCGGGGTCCTCAAGAAACGGGAAAACCTTTGCTCTTTCCTGTCAGCTAGAGTAACACCGTGTCAGAGATCGGAACTTCTTTTTGCTCCTCTCTCAAAGTGTCTCTTCCCAGAGGACTTGATAAAGGAGATTGCTGCCTCCTTGATTCAGAAAGACACCCATGACCTGGTTGCGTCCTCTGCCCGCAAAGCCACCCCTTTGCCTACCGTGTCTAGACCCAGGATGGACACTCCAGCGTCCAGATTCATTCCGCCCTTTCGTGGCAGAGCCTCCAGCAGAGGAGGTGCTCGTGCCGAAGGGAGACGTGGGAAGAAGAAAGGTACCAAATCCTTTAAAGGCAGAGTCTGACTGCCACCTTCTTCAGACAGCAGTGGGAGCCAGACTCAAGAACTTCTGGCAGACCTGGGAGAAAAGGGGCGCAGATGCACAATCTGTGAAGTTGCTCAGAGAAGGGTACAAGATCCCGTTTGTCCGCAAACCCCCTCTAGCAACGTCTCCCATCGATCTCTCTCCCAGGTACAGAGAGGAAGACAAGAGGCTAGCTTTGAAGCAGGAGGTGTCTCTCTTACTAGAAAAGGGAGCGGTAGTCAAAGTCCGGGACCATCAATCCCCGGGCTTCTACAACCGTCTCTTCTCGGTGGTAAAGAAGACAGAAGGGTGGAGGCCGGTGCTAGACGTCAGTGCGCTGAATGTCTTTGTCACAAAGCAGACGTTCGCCATGGAGACCACAAAGTCAGTTCTAGCAGCGGTCAGGAAGGAAGACTGGATGGTCTCTTTAGACCTAAGGGACGCATACTTTCACGTCCCCATCCACCCAGAATCCCAACCTTTTCTGAGATTCGTTTACGAAAAGGTTGTCTACCAATTTCAAGCCCTGTGCTTTGGCCTAAGCACGGCTCCTCTTGTATTTACGAGGCTGATGAGGAATATTGCCAAATTCCTGCATTTAGCGGATATCAGAGCCTCCCTCTATTTGGACGACTGGCTTCTAAGAGCTTCTTCCAGTCGTCGCTGTCTGGAGAATCTAAAGTGGACTCTAGATCTGATCAAGGAATTGGGTCTCCTGGTCAATATGGAAAAGTCCCAACTGGTCCCATCCCAAACTATAGTGTATTTAGGGATGGAGATTCACAGTCAAGCTTTTCGGGCTTTTCCGTCGGCCCCCAGAACAAGTCAAGCCCATGTATGCATCCAGAACATGCTAAAGAAGAAACGATGTTCAGTCAGACAGTGGATGAGTCTGATAGGGACGCTTTCATCCCTGGAACAGTTCGTTTCGTTAGGGAGACTACACCTCCGTCCCCTTCAATTTCACCTAGCTGTTTACTGGAAAAAGGACAAGACGCTAGAAGCGGTCTCGATCCCCATTTCCGAGAAGATGAAGTCATCACTGACTTGGTGGAAGGACAGTATCAACCTCAGAGAGGGTCTGCCCCTGGCTGTTCAGACCCCCAACCACGTTCTCTTCTCGGACGCATCGGACACGGGCTGGGGTGCGACATTGGACGGTCGGGAATGCTCGGGAACGTGGAACTCGAATCAAAGAACGTTACATATCAACTGCAAGGAGCTACTGGCAGTTCATCTGGCCTTGAAAAGCTTCAAGTCCCTCCTTCAAGGCAAAGTGGTGGAGGTGAACTCGGACAACACCACGGCCTTGGCGTACATCTCCAAGCAAGGAGGGACCCATTCTATGACGTTGTACGAGATCGCAAGGGACCTCCTCACCTGGTCAAGAGATCTAAACCTTTCTCTAGTAACGAGGTTCATCCAAGGCAATATGAATGTCATGGCGGATTGCCTCAGTCGGAGGGGTCAAATCATCCCAACAGAATGGACCCTACACAAGGATGTGTGCAAGAGACTATGGGCCACATGGGGCCAACCTACCATAGATCTCTTCGCAACCTGGATGACCAAGAGGCTCCCAATATATTGCTCACCAATCCCAGACCCAGCAGCAGTTCATATAGATGCCTTTCTACTGGATTGGTCCCATCTAGACCTTTATGCATTCCCCCGTTCAAGATTGTCAACAAGGTACTGCAGAAGTTCGCCTCTCACGAAGGGACAAGGTTGACGTTGGTTGCTCCCCTCTGGCCCGCGAGAGAATGGTTCACCGAGGTACTTCAATGGCTGGTGGACGTTCCCAGAACTCATCCTCTAAGTGTGGACCTTCTACGTCAGCCACACGTAAAGAAGGTACACCCAGGCCTCCACGCTCTTCGTCTGACTGCCTTCAGACTATCGAAAGACTCTCTAGAGCTAGAGGCTTTTCGAAGGAGGCAGCCAGGGCGATTGCTAGAGCAAGGAGGACATCCACTCTTAGAGTCTACCAGTCGAAGTGGGAAGTCTTCCGAAACTGGTGCAAGTCGGTATCAGTATCCTCGACCAGTACCTCTGTAACCCAAATAGCTGACTTCCTATTATACCTGAGGAAAGAAAGATCTCTTTCAGCTCCCACTATCAAAGGTTACAGAAGCATGTTGGCAACAGTCTTCCGTCACAGAGGCTTAGATCTTTCCAACAACAAAGATCTACAGGACCTCCTTAAGTCTTTTGAGACCACGAAGGAGCATCGTTTGGCTACACCTGGATGGAATTTAGACGTGGTACTAAGATTCCTGATGTCAGAAAGGTTCGAGCCACTACAATCAGCCTCCTTTAAAGATCTCACTTTAAAGACTCTTTTCCTGGTTTGCTTAGCCACAGCTAAAAGAGTCAATGAGATTCACGCCTTCAGCAGGAACATCGGATTTTCATCTGAAACGGCTACATGTTCTTTACAGCTTGGTTTTCTAGCCAAAACCGAGCTACCTTCTCGTCCTTGGCCGAAATCGTTCGATATTCCAAGCCTTTCAAATATGGTTGGAAATGAACTAGAAAGAGTCTTATGCCCTGTTAGAGCTCTTAAGTTCTATTTAAGACGAACTAAACCTTTACGAGGACAGTCAGAAGCTTTATGGTGTTCTATTAAGAAACCTTCTTTGCCTATGTCAAAGAATGCAGTTTCCTATTATATCAGACTGTTGATACGAGAAGCTCATTCCCATCTGAATGAAGAAGACCATGCTTTGCTGAAGGTAAAGACACATGAAGTTAGAGCTGTCGCTACTTCAGTGGCTTTTAAACAAAATAGATCTCTGCAGAGTATAATGGACGCAACCTATTGGAGAAGCAAGTCAGTGTTCGCGTCTTTTTATCTTTAAGATGTCCAGTCTCTTTACGAGAACTGCTACACCCTGGGACCATTCGTAGCAGCGAGTGCAGTAGTGGGTGAGGGCTCAACCACTACATTCCCCTAATTCCATAACCTTTTTTAATCTTTCTCTTGAAATGTTTTTTATTGTTGTTTTTGGGTTATCCGGAAGGCTAAGAAGCCTTTCGCATCCTGGTTGATTTGGCGGGTGGTCAAATTCTTTTCTTGAGAAGCGCCTAGATTAGAGGTTTTGATGAGGTCCTGTAGTATGGGTTGCAACCCTTGATACTTCAGCTCCTAGGAGTCGCTCAGCATCCTAAGAGGATCGCGAGGCTCAGTAAGGAAGACGTATTTAAAAAAGGCAGAGTAATTGTTCAAGTCGACTTCCTTACCAGGTACTTATTTATTTTATGTTTGTTATTTTGAATAACTGCTAAAATGAAATACAAAATCCTTAGCTCATAATAATGTAAACAATTAATGCTGGTCTCTACCCACCCCCCTGGGTGTGAACCAGCTTATATAATCACTGGCTAAGTTTAATATTGAAAAATGTTATTTTTATAATAAAATAAATTTTTGAATATACTTACCCGGTGATTATATATTAAAGGACCCTCCCTTCCTCCCCAATAGAGACCCAGTGGACCGAGGAGAAAATTGAGTTCTGTGTTTACATTGAGTACTGAGTACCTGCTCGACAGATGGCGCTGTTGAAGTACACCCCCTACCTGCATAGCGATCGCTGGCGGATTTTGAGCGTAGAGTTTTTCTGTCGGGCAGCAGAGCTGCAGCTTATATAATCACCGGGTAAGTATATTCAAAAATTTATTTTATTATAAAAATAACATAACTTTTTGAGAAACTTCAGGCATTTTCCAAAAGAATGAGACCAACCTGACCTTTCTATGACAAATTAAGACTGTTAGAGCAATTTAAAAATTATATATAGCAAAATGTGCTTGAAAAAAAAAAACCCAGGGGGTTAAGGGTTAGAAAGTTCCAAATAGCCTGGAGGTAAAAGGGTTAACTACCATTATAAAACCTTTAAAAAGGAGTGTATAACTGTATTTATGGATTTGTGGAATACATGGAGTGAAGTTCCCATATCTTTTATAGAAATAAAATATTTTAGGATAATAACATTTTAGGTTGCAAACTTACTCCCAGAACAAACTCGTAAACTGAGATACTATTGTACAGTATACATATATGTATAAATATAATACGCATTATAGCACAATAGCGGAATTATTTTCTTTAGGTTGGTCTGTAGAAATATCTATATATTACAACTATGAGATACAGCACATTGTTATAAAATTATTACTGCAATGTAATTTTTTATTATTATTATCATTAGTAATACTATTATTATTGACTATGAAATTGACTATAGCATATTTCATATTGGGGACTTTTATCTTACTATCTTACATATCCTTAAAACATTTTTAATACTTAGAGAAGGTACAGTACTCAACTTACTAACACCCGGAGATACAAACACAAATCCAACATAATTCCTAAAATCTCAGATATTGTGTCCAAAGTTTATAAAGAAAAACTATTATAAAACCACATTATATCGTTTAATACAATGAGCAAAACAACATGTGCAATGACCTGAAATTTATTATATATGAAACGGAACTATTTGTTGAGCTTCTTGGAACTTATCAAGTTTGTAATTTTAGGACCTTCTGTACAGTAATTTCATTACAAAAGTGGGGATGAACTGTATTTTGAAGATATCTGCTTTTTCCTGTATACAAGATAGTATTTTCTTCTCCACTTCCCTCAAATGTTTTGTCAAATGAACCTATAGTCAATTCATTTTAGTGAGGCAGATTTACACCGACTCACAGGGGTGCCCTTTTAGCTCAGAAAAGTTTCCTGTGTGCTGATTGGTTGGACAAGATAATTCTAACCAATCAGATAGCAGGAAACTTTTCCGAGCTAAAAGGGCACCGCTGCGAGTCAGTGCAATTGCCCCACATTAAAAGAAATTGAGCATAGTTAGTCAGTTTACACAGGTAGATCTCTGGGACTCAGGACAATAATAGCTTTATTATTTCTGCAAACCTCTCCTGATGTTCATATTGCTTCATTCTGGATGATCGGTTTTATCAGCATTTACCCCTAAACCTAAAAAGAATAAAATTTCTATCCTTTCAATAGACTTAGGCTTAGGCCTCTAGTACTATAATGAGGCAATCTAGTGGTTAATGACAAAATAACTCATGGGTTGGGCACACCACAGAACCTTTGTGTTTCAGTCTCTGTGTCACCTTCAGCTTAATGACAGCCGGGAACAAAAGATTGCTCAATTTAGGTATTTTAGTGCACTTAAAGGTGTCTTCTTCTTGATTTGTTAATAATTACTACGCAGAGTGTTCAAGGAAATTGTTCCTGGGCAATCATGATGTGCATTCTCTTTAGTGTCTCATGTCAGGGACAGTTATGTGATTTAAGTAACAATTCCTCTTATGGAAAATTAAGTTTCTATGATTGTCAACCACATTAAAAGTTCAAAGCACAAATGGAGACTTCCCTTTAATTGAGGGGGAAATTCTGGGAAGACTAGGCTAGGTAAATATAGAGAGAATGATATTGATAATGCACCAAACTCCAATACAGCCCTTAAACAAATTAAGTTTTCATATTGATGATCTTCAAAAGCTCTTAATTTCTCTAGCTTCTTTTGTGAAATCTCAGAATTCTGGTGAGCTCAATTGAGGTGGTAATTCTGAAGTAATCTGCCCTATTTCTAACCCTAACCAGATTTCTCAGGTCAGGTCTAGAGGTAATATTGTTCTACTCAGTAAGGGTTCACAGTACACAGCTCATTACAAATTCAAGATCTTCTCATAGAGCCTGAAATTCTTTATCTATTGTTGAGCTCTCCTTTGCAAAACCCTGAATTTGAATTTGGTTTTGGATTATCTGACGTCTTTATATAAAAGGCTGTAGCATTCTTTGTCTCTTTTGTGGTTAAAGTATGTGCTTCAATGGTTAGGTCAGTCTCTGAAGGGCCAAATCATCATTGATTTCTTCTCCTATTGTGGGTCCTGTTTTGGATATAAATAGGATTTATAAATTAACTGCTTATCTGGGTACCTAGACTCCAAGTGACTCTTTGAGGTCACTTTTTAAGGATAACCAAGTGATGCTTTCCAGTCAATAGTTTTGATGGCTTTAGGGTTGTGGTGGTCTATTGGAAGCATCCCTGCCTGACGCTTACCGGACTGGGTTCGAGTCCCATTCAAACTCCATAGTTTCTTTAGTGTCTGTAACCTCACTATCCTTGTGAGCTAAGGCTGTTGGGTTTGACGGAAACTATAGGTCTACCTGCTGAGTCATCAGCAGCCATTGCCTGGCTCTTCCAGGTCCTAGTTTGAGTGTAGAGGAGAGGTTGGCACTGATCATATGTGTATGGTCAGTCTCTAGGGCATTGTCCTGTAGCCTTTAAACCACTAATTGTCAAAAGGATTTCCTTTCGTAGCAGTAGTAGAACATCAGGATTCTGCTTTAGTAGATGTTCTGGAAGAGTTGCCAACTGGACTCGAAAGATTTTATCAGAAAAAGCTTTGATGGTCCTGCCCTGCAAATCCTAGTTGGAGGAAGACTTTCCCACTTTTATCACATTTGTGAGAGCCTTCATCCTGATCCATGGGTGCTAATTGTACTAGAAGAAGGTTACTGGATCCCTCTAGCCTCCCATCCTTCCTTGTACACAAGGAACCAATTTAATTTCAAAGCCACAATTTTGAAACGAGAAATTATAAAAGTAAGTTATGTTAAATGATGTGATAGAAAAGATCTTGAACCCTGCTCTGGGGTTTTGATAAAGGTTATTCCTAGTCCCCAAAGCTTTAGAGGGTTGCAAGCCAGATCTAGATGTCTTGAAACTCAATAGGTTTACAATTCTTACTAAGTCTTTTTTTTATAGAAACACCCTCAACAGCTCTTGGGAGATAAAGAAATAAGAATGTTTTTTCAATAGACTCTCAGATGCATGTTTTTACATTCCTATTCATCTCAATCTGAGGAAATACTTTCGTTTTGTCGAGTTAAAGGTTTATCAATTAAAGCCCCAGAATTTTTGTCTAAGGCGGACCTCTTAAGTGTTCACCAAGATAATGGCCCCCATTTTTAAAAGGTTAAGGATTCTGGGACTAAGAGTTCTTTTCTACCTGAAGGATTCCCTATTTTTGAGTGATTTGTTAGAAAGGATTCAGGTTCAGCAAGCGTGGTTGCTCTGGTTACTGTAACTAGTTTCATCTACAAAGATTCTACTGATTATGTATTTGGGAATAATAATATCAACAGTTTTCTTTGGAGAAAAGGAGTAAGTCCCTTTTTCCAATTGTTGAAAAAACTAAGTCTGTCAGTTTGGATGTGGATGAGATTTCTAGGGACCATGACTTACTGTTAGAAATAAGTTCCAGTGGGACACCTAAAGATGAGAATTTCCCAATTTCATCTCAATCTACATTGAAACAAAATAGTTTATCTAGACAAATCTCAATTTCAGTGATGAAGAACCAACCTTAGTTGCTGAGTTAGTGGGAATATTGCTTGTGGTATCCCAAAGAGTTTCCTTGGAAATGAAAATTCCAGGACTTTTTATGTTAGCAGATGCTGTATAGGAAGGATTAGGAAGCAACTCTAGATCTTTTACATCCCTCAGGGAAATGAATGTTGCAGGAGTCAACTCTTCATACAATTGTTAAGAGCTTCTGGCAGTATTCAAGACTCTTCAGGACCAGAAATCACTGGTGTAGGGAAGACTGAGGCAGTGTTTACAGACAATAAGATAGAATTGGCTTAAATCTGGAACCATGGGGGAACAGGTCACAATCCTTGTACCAAATATGGAAGATGCTACCTGAGAGGAATAAAATTTCTTCCTTGGTGTATTCCTGGAAAATTGAACAACTTAGCAGATCAGTTAAGCAAGAGAAGTCAGACTCTTCCAACTAAGTCTCAATATTATCCACCAATATGTCTTGAAACCTAGAAATGGTAGGGTTGACCTAATGTACTCATGCTTTCAACATCACTGAACAAAAATAGTGATTTTTTGTTCATCAATTTACCTGTCCCTTAGCATGGAAGGTAGATGCCCTCTTACAAGACTGATCAAATCTAGATCTTTCCACCATTTGCCACTCAACAGGTGATAAGAAAGTTCAGAATTTCTATCAACAACAGAATGATGCTAATACTGTACTGAATTGTTGTTTTTGGACATGAAGGGAATGATTCACAGATCTATGACTTCTGTTATTGAAGTGTCCGGGAAGGTTGCCATACAAAATCAGTCTTCTCAGACAACCAGTTTCGAAGGTAAATCATCCAAACCCATTTGTGCTACATCTAATCTCATGACCATATTCTCAGAAACGACAGTTTTTGTGGCCGTTTGGATTGTGTATCTTAGACTCCAAAAGAGTCTACCAATAATCTGTATCAAAGGAAATGGAATGTTTATTTTGATTGGTGTAAATCTAGGAATGCATCAATGACTAGAACTAGTTTGGATTACATTGCATTCAAGTTTTACATTTTTCATTTTTTATGAAAATCACAAATGTTAAGTTATTTGTATTTTTCCTAACAGTACTTACCTCAAACTTCTTTCTTAGGAGTATCTGGGATCGCCTCCCAACTGACCAGAATTTTGTGTAGTTTACCCTACTCCCATTTTCTATGCAGGGTAATCTCTGGCAGAGTGATACGCGCCCAGAGACGACCCGGGGTCAGAGAGCATGCTTGCTCAGGTCTCGATCTCCAGTAAGTTTTTGACAGATAGGTTTCTACTAAGTCCGGCGGGCCATAAACCGAAAGTAGTTCGAGGTAAATACTGTTAGGAAAAACACAAATTACTTAAAATTTGTGATTTGTTCCAACACGGAGTACTTATCTCAAACTACTTTCTAAGGAGACTTATACCTTAGGAGGTGGGAGTGTCCCACAGGACCCAGAGACCGTGATGAGGAGAGAAAAGGGGAACCTAGATAAGAGGCTAGGTTCTGCTGACCCGCCAAGAGAAAACGTGAGAAATAGGGAAAACTACCCTAAAAACTATCTTAGTGTCTAAGTAACTCACCTCTGTAAAAATGATTGGAGATGTATTCATTCACTGACGATGTATCCCAAGGCAGTTAAAGGATTTTAGGGTCATTTCAGGGAAGGTAATAGGGAAAAAGAGGGGGTAAGGAAGGAACCTGTGTCTCTTGGATTTACTGCCCGTGGTTTTCCCTGGGACTACACCTTTAAATCTTTTGAAGCGCGGAAATGACGGGACCGAGAGAGAATCCGTCCGGGGATCTCCTCGAACACTCCTTCAAGTAGTGAGCGGTGAAGGTTGACTGACTAGCCCATGTACCTGCCCTCAGGATTTGGCCGACTGCCATGTTCTTCTCAAAGGCCAACGAAGTACCAAGCCCTCTGATGTCGTGGGGTCTAGGCTTCCCCGAAGAGGAACCCCTGCACTACTGTAGGCCCTCATGATCACCTGTCGTAGCCAGAAGGAGATCGTATATCTTGGAGATTGACTTCTTTACTAATCCTGAGGAGACGAACAGACTCTAGATTTCGGGTCGAAGTCTGGCTGTCCTCTCTAAGCACTTTCGTACCGCTCTGACAGGGCACAGAAGCAAGTCCCTCGGGTTGTCCAAACGAGGGATTGCCGGCACTGAGAATCCTTCAAACTTGGGGTCCCAGATTGCTGGATTCTGGGTTTTGGCCACGAAGGATGGTAAGAACCTGAAGGTAGCTTCACGCCAGCCCTTCGAGTGTGACACCTCGTACGACAGTCCATGAATCTCCCCTATCCGTTTTGCTGATGCCATCGCTAACAGAAAAACTGTCTTGAGGGTGAGCTCTCTGTCCAAGATGTCCTTTACAGGTTTGAAGGGAGGTTCTGACAGCATCTTCAGGACTCCAGCTACGTCCCACTGGGGCACCCTAACGGCCTGAGGGGGGCACGATTGCTCGAAGCTCTTGATGAGCATCGAGATGTGTCTGGAGGTACCCAGGTCGATTCTCTTCAGGAGGAAGACTTGTCCCAGGGCAGCCTGGACTCCTTTAATGGCTGGGATGGACATGTTCACCTCATCCTTGAGATAGACTAGGAAGTCGGCTATCTCCGGGATGGAGACCTGCAACGGCTTGATGTTCTTTGAGACGCACCACTTCGTGAAGGTAGCCCATTTTGCCTGGTATACTGCGGCTGACGAACGTCTCAGGTACCCTGACATCCTTGCTGCCGTCTTCGCCGAATACCCTTCCTTCCTCAGGAGACGCTCGATAATCTCCACGCGTGAAGGCAGAGGGACCGAAGGTTTTCGTGGAACCTTTGAAAGTGCGGTTGCCGGAGAAGGTCTGGTCTGTCCGGAAGGGGCCAAGGTGGAAGGCGCGCCAGTTCCTTTAGATCCGTGAACCACTCTCTCTCCAGCCACCTGGGTGCTACCAAAGTCATCCACAGGTTGTCCGCTCGCCTCACCCTGTTTAGGACTTGCCTGAGCATTCCAAAGGGAGGGAAGGCGTAAACGTCGAGGTTGTCACAAGGGTGTTGGAAGGCATCGTCGAGCGCCGCCCCCGGATCTGGCACAGGAGAACAAAACACGGGGAGCTGTACGTTCAGTCTCGTGGCGAAGAGGTCTATCACTGGCGAGCCCCACTTCTGAATGAGTCTTGGCCCCTTCCGGGTGCAAGGACCACTCGGACCCTACCATTTGACCCATTCTGCTGAAGCTGTCGGCCAGGACGTTTCTCTTCCCTGGGATGAATCTGGCCGAGATCTTGATCTGCTCCATTTCGGCCCATTCCAGAAACTCCGTGAGGTCGCACAGCTCCTTTGATTTCAGTCCTCCTTGCTTCTTTATGTAGGCCACCACCGTGGCGTTGTCACACATCAGTGCCACCGTGTTTCCTCGTAGCCGATGAACGAACTCTAGGCACGCTCTTCTCACTGCCATCATTTCTAGCACGTTTATGTGCAGGTTCTTCTCTTCGGCTAACCATTTTCCTCTTGCTGTGCTGTCGAGGAGATGAGCACCCCAACCCTCCATGGATGCGTCCATGAACAGGAGCATCTCCGGAGGGTCGGCTGCGAAAGGCATCCCCTTGAGGGTGTTCGATCTGTCATGCCACCACTCTAGGACTTCCTTCATCTCCGGGACATTGGGACCACCTTGTGCGGGGAGTCTCTCTGGTTCCAGGTCTCGTTTAGGTTTCATTGTACTCCCCTGAGTCTCCCCTGTGGGACTAGCCTCTCTAACAACACGAGGTGGCCTATCAGTCTCTGCCAGTCCTTGGCTCTCCTGGGCTGGTCCGACAGGAAGGGCCGTAGGATCTGGTCCAAGTTGTCCAGTCTCTCCGCGGAAGGGAAGGCTCTCGCCAACCGTGAGTCCAGGACCATGACGAGGTAGGTCATCCTGGTGGAGGGTATCAGTTGGGACTTCTCCAGGTTGATGATGATACCCAGGACATTGCAGAACTGCAGGAGCTTCGCGCCTTGCTCCCTCAGTACTTCCCCTGAGGCTGAAAGTAACAACCAGTCATCCAGGTACCGAATCAGGCGGATACCCTGTTCGTGTGCCCAGGCCGAGACTGTTGCGAAGACCCTTGTGAAGACCTGAGGGACTGTAGACAGACCGAAGCAGAGGGTCTTGAACTGCAACGTTTGGGTACTCCATTTTACCCTTAGGTACTTCCTGCTAGAGAGGTGAACAGGAATCTGGAAGTATGCGTCCTTGAGGTCTATGGACATCATGAAGTCTCCCTCCCTCAAGGCCGCTAGGACCAACTTCGGAGTGTCCATCTTGCACACGAACCTGTTGAGGGCTGAGAGGTCTATGACTGGTCTCCAGCCCCCTGTCGCTTTCTCCACCAGGAAGAGTCTGCTGTAGAACCCTGGACCCGGGTTCTTGACTGGTTCTATTGCCCCTTTCACCAGCATTGCAGAGACCTCTTTTTGTAGGGCCCTCCTTCTCAAGGGGTCCTTCGGTGCCAACCATTTCACCTGCAGATCTGGTATCAGAGGTGGGGGGTCCGCCAGGAAGGGCAACCTGTACCCTTTCTTCAGAACTGTTACGATCCACGGATCTGATCCGTAGTCTCGCCATGCTTGCCAAGAATGTTTGAGGCATCTCCCCACCTGAGGCTTCGGCAGGAGTAGGGGGCCTCTCTCCCTATCTCCTTCGAGAGGCGGGTCCTGAACGACCTCTTTTAGCGGCCGAATAGGAAGGCCTGAAGGCTGACTGCGCAGCCGGCGTTCCTCTACGGGAGGGCTGCGAAGGTGAGGCGCGAGGAGGGAAAGAGATGTCGGAGGGTGTCCTTCTATGGGCAGGTCTTCTCGCTGGAGGGGGTCTGGGTTCTCCCGCGTCCTTTAACTTCCTGACCCTCTGTACCGTCTCCTCCACCGCCTTCAGGGGGAACACTGAGTCATCCCACAGTGGCAGGCTCCTCAGGGACCTCGCTTCTCTGCCAGGGAGCCTCCTTACCACCTTGTTGAGCACAGTGTCCCTCTTCCGCAGTATCCAATTGGCGGCCTGCGCGATGGATTGGTAGGAGAGGAACTTCAGGGCCTTACCTCCCGAGCTAATAAGCTCCTTCAGCAAGGCCTGATTCTCTGGGATTGCGAGGTCGTATGAGGATTGGAACCCCACCAGCGTGGAGGCCCACCAATCCAGCCACGATGACACGTGCACCAGGTCCTTGGCCAGCTCCTCCATCATGGACGTTTCTGCAGGGGAGAAACAAACCGGGGCAGTGGTAGCCTTCTCCTCTGCCGCTCCTTGTCCCAGGATGGCGACTTCTGGCTCCACCGAATAGGGACCCGCGCGGTATCCTTCAGGAAGGTAGAACCAGCTCTGTGTCTTCCAGCCCTGGAGAAGTTTGGAGGCGCTCTGGCTCTTGGGAGCTTCTGCATGGTTGGCCACGATCTTGTCAACGTGCGCCATACCCAGCCTAACATCCATAGCCAAAGGGAGGGCTAGCGAGGGCCTCTGTTGCACAGGTGCATCCACCAGCCTGCGGAGGCTCGAGAGCCAGACTTCGTCAGTAGAGGGCTCAGGTTTGTCCAGCCTGTGGTGACACCTAATAAGGCCTATCACCCTCCTGTAGACCAAAACTTCGGCTGCTGAACCTTCTACACCGTCCTCTACATTCTCCGTCGGGCGCTTCAGTGCTTGTGACGGAGGACCTAAGATGGGGGGAGCCGCACAGGGAGGAGGCATCTTCCTGGAGTGGTCCAGTCTCTGCGTTTCAGGGAGTAGGACGGGCATCGCCGAAGGGACAGAGGCCTCTGTCCTGGATTTTTCTCTTCTTACGGTGGACCAGGGGTCTGCGGGCTTGCCCGTCGAGGGAAGGAGTCTCTCTCGTTCCGGACGATTCGTCATAGATTTTGAGGCCGGGACGCGGCTACCAGACTGAAAGGGCAACTCTCTCCGCTGGGCGGATGTAGTCGGAACCTTCGCGGACTTATGCCTGTCCCTTGGGGCCTGAAGAGACGACTCCCTCCGTTGATCATACCTGCTGCTGGAGACAAATCCTACTGGTGAACGGGACCTAGGGAGCCATCCCAAGGTGTTCGGGACTGCTGAAGTCCCCAGGAGTTGGCTATGGGGGATGGCGACCCGCACCCATTCTTCCTCCGGCGAGTCGCTTCTCCTATACTTCCTCCTGGGGGATCTAGAGCGCCTACCCACGTGGCGGGATCTGGAATGGGAACGTGAGCGAGACCGTCTCCTGCGGGACCTATCTCGCCATCTCTTATGGTCCCTCGGGGCTCCATCATCCGATGAGTAGGAGTAGGCCTCGACCGTGGAGCCCGAAGACCTGTAGGACCTCGCTGAAAGGCCTGAGTCGCGCCTCGTTGCTGGTGGGTCCACATGGTGTCCGGTCGGCGACGAAGGCTCCAGGAAGATGGACGGGAACGTAGCTGAAGGCGCTGGAGGGGAGAGGGGGAGCTCCTTGCTGGGGAACCAGGTCTCAAACTCCTCTTCCATCCTCAGGGGAGATCTGAAGGGCTTCTTCGGAGGCGCCCAAGCGAGGGGGTCTGACAGCAGCGAGTCATCCTTCTCGGCGGTACCCTCGGCTGCTGACGCACCTGAAAAACCTGCCCAAGAGGCGGGAGAAGAGGCTGCAGCAGTTTTACCCCCACATAGGATCGTCCGACAAGACGGGCCCTGCTTTCAACAGGGCTCCGTCCCCTGGACACACTCCCGTCCCTCCCCCAGGTCCCCCACTTGCCTGGATCGAAGACACAATCCCACTGTCAGGTAAATCACACTCCTGGGGAAGGGCCATAGGCCTCTTCCCCGCAACAGACTTACCTCGACCCCTACACTGGGTAGGGGAAGGCGGCAGAGAGAGACTGTCCGAAGGAACGCCGGGCGAAGCAAGAGGCGAAGAAACGCTCGGTTTCCTAGGTGAACGTCTAGAGGTCTTCTTCTTCTTGATGCCGTAGCGCACCCACTGCACCTCGTTCCAGGACTCGCACTCCGGACACGTGACTGTAGGGGAACACACCCTGCCCCTACACGAAGAACAAAAGGAGTGCGGGTCAACTTCAGGCTTAGAGAGGAAGGCGCCACACAATTTACCGGCCATAGGCCCAGGGCAATGACGGGGATGCTCCATAATGCACTAATAAGACACCGCGAGACACAAGAACACAGAGGGAAAAGGATAAGGAAGAGCACAAAGGGACCACGTGGGAACCGCGTGAGACACAAAAGGGGTCGGGGACACAAAGGGTCACACTGGGTAAGAGAGAGCGTCGGGATGTTATCCGCGACGCGACCAGAAACTTACTGGAGATCGAGACCTGAGCAAGCATGCTCTCTGACCCTGGGTTGTCTCTGGGCGTATATCACTCTGCCAGAGATTACCCCGCATAGAAAACGGGAGTAGGGTAAACTACACAAAATTCTGGTCAGTTGGGAGTAGATCCCAGATACTCCTAAGAAAGTAGTTTGAGGTAAGTACTCCGTGTTGGAACAAATAAACTTTCAATTTCAGCTATTGCTTAATTCTTTACTCAAGCATTTGAGATTAGTTCTATCCTTTACAGGCTTTATAGAGGATGTGTTTAGGGATTTTATTTTTGTAAGACCTCCAGCAGTTGGGTATATATTTTTTTTAATTTAGATGTAGTTTTACAATATTCAAAAGGTTTGAGTTTTGAATCTGAGAAATCAATTACAACTTTTAAAAGATTCAAGCTTTGAATCTATGGAAAATCTTTCGATTAGGGATGTCACAGTTAAAACACTTATCGTGTTGACATTGCTGTCTTCTAAGATAGGCTTTGGGGAACATAAGGTGATGATCCCTATTTTACATATTTTTAAAGTTAAAGATTATATTAAGACATTGAGTTTACCACAATTCTTTTAAATCCTCGCTTTTGAAAAGGATGAGAGCATTACATCAGAAAATTAATTTCTTCGTCCGATAAGAGCCGTTCAGTATTATTTAAACAAAACTACAAACATTAAGATATGGCATTCCTAATTAGTTTTGGGATTAGAACTTCTAATTATCCTCTATCCAAAAATGCAATGTAATTTTTTTTAGAACTTCTAATTATCCTCTATCCAAAAATGCAATGTAATTTTTTTTAGAACTTCTAATTATCCTCTATCCAAAAATGCAATGTAATTTTTTTAGAACTTCTAATTATCCTCTATCCAAAAATGCAATGTAATTTTTTTTAGAACTTCTAATTATCCTCTATCCAAAAATGCAATGTAATTTTTTTTAGAACTTCTAATTATCCTCTATCCAAAAATGCAATGTAATTTTTTTTCAAAGTTTTATTACAGAAGCTCACAAAGAATTGCTTCCAAACCTAATGAAAACCTTGAAGGCTTCATAACAATAGAGGTGCAGCTACATCTCTTAATTTTTCCAGAAATCTTTCTTTAAAAAAGGGTTTAGATAGTAAGTCACAGGTACACCCAAGTAGGTTTTTGCTAAACATTATCTTAGAGAATCCTGGATTGCTTTAGGTCCTTATACATTAGTAGCTTCTGGTTATGTGGTCTAATAATTTTTGGGGGTTTAGTTAATGTATAATTTTCTCAATCAAAAAATTTCTAATGTAAGTTATGTTGTGTTGGGATTATATAGAACTTGCAGTCTCTTAAATTTCTTATTCCCAATCTAGATATTAACCTCTGGTATTATTGTTCAATTAGTTCTTTATCTTATAGCATAAGATTTTTTTCATAATTCTGACCATCAAAAGGCTTAATACTACATAGTAATCAAGAAGTTTTATTCCAGCTATGAGCATTTTGTGAAATGATTTTTCTAATCAGGCAGTTGAATCAGTGGAACTTTCGAAGTTCAAACTTGCAGCGACTGTCTTTTATGTTGAACAGGCTGACATAAGCCTTTCTTCTTAGTTTATATATGGCAGATCTATTTTTAAAGCTTGATAGTAATTGCCTCAATTACTGCAAAGATAGTTGAGGCTTTGATCCACTTACTCAATGGTGATCCTGCTCAAGGTTCTACTACTCCTAAGAGTTTTCACTCTCTGTCCACTCCCTTTCTGTCTTAGCCTGTAAAGTGAATCTGGAAGTGGCCAGAACTTCGGGTTATAGGGTTTATGAAAAAGCCCCAGGGGTGTACTACCTCCTGACCCAAGACTTCCGGATTGGGTGACAGGGGAAAGTCGATGGAGGCGGCTTCTTCAATGAATGTGGAGGAGGGAAACTTGGCGATCCTGTGATGGATGTACCTTCTGACCTGAGTCAAAAATTTTTGATTTAGTGGATAATTAAAGACCTATCTATTACAGCACGCCCCCAGCTAGCCCCAAAAGAAGTTATTCTGATGCCGTACAAGTCTGCCCTAAATATTTTTGAAGAGGCAGTCTCAAACGCTTCAGGTTTTCTTCTAGACCACAGTTTGCTTAATGCTTCAGTGGTCAGAATGACAGTGCTAGGCCCCAAAAAATAACTTCTTGACCAAGATGTCATCCGAAAACATGAAATATATTGCTTAAAGGAGACTTTGCACTTCCTAAAGAATGTCTCCCCTTTATAGGGGTGCTCCTAAAGAGTTTGAAGGATTCATAAAAGAGAGGTTTTCGTGAAATATTTCTCTCTAAAAAATGGAATACTCAAGTAGGTACCAATTAACAAGGTGATTGTTTTCCTTCCATTCTAGCCCATCATAGAACAGCAGTATTTAGTGCCTAACCGACCTTGTTAATCTAGTGTTTGTCATACCCTCTTTGGAAGTGGGAACTGCAAAGAAATGGCAAAGTTACGCTGTAAGCCTAATTACAAGGCTTTACAGAACTTTGTCATAACCAAATTCAAGGAGAGACGTCATATGCTAGCCACTTGCGATCTGGATTAGGCCGAGGTACTGTACAGGAGTTTCTATATAGTGACCCTCTGTGTAAATTGCTTTTCCCCAAAGCTTTAAAATTGAAGCTAATGCATTGGCAATGGCCACTTCACTTCCATGAAAATGGACGGCAGGATCTTGACCGTAATTATAATAGAAGAAACTATTCTTTCAAAAGTCTTTAGCCTTTAGTAGGAGCCAACAAAAGTGTTTACAAAACTATTTTAGTCAGTGATCAAACTCCTGAAATTACACTGAGTTCCAGTCATTGCCTATTGGGATGACTATATAGTTTGGGCACAGAATGGACCTAAGATCAGTCCTATTTGCAATGAAAGAGAACCACAAGCTTGCACTATTTGTAGCTTTGAGTGAGGATTTTAAGGCAATGGCAAGAGATGCCTTGAACTTGGACTGAAACAGATGGTCATCGACTTATCTGTTTTCTCCGAGTATGATTTCGAAATGTTTGAATATCCTTCAGGATTTGTAAGGGACAGCTGTGCTAGTTGTTCCACATTGGCTGAACAGCCACTGTTGCAGTGTGTGAGACCAAGGCTACACCCTCTTCGATTAACACAGCTGAATCAGAAAGTAAAGTCGAAATATAATATCTTCCTTCTTTCTGACCCAGATCCTTCCTAATTGGATTTACTCTCCCATATAAATGGTCTGGAATTGTCAGCTCACACCATGACATATTTGATGAGCTGTAAGACTTCTTCCACTAGACAATACCAGACTTTTTGCCTTCCTTTGTGACCCACCTCTTTGAGGATAGGGAGCTTAAGCCATCAACAATTTTGTCACACAAATCTGCATTGACAGAACCTCTCAAGTGGACTTTTAACATGGATTTAGAATAAAACAAGTTTCAAAAGATTACTTAGTCTTTTGCTTTAAAAAGACCATTCCTACTAGCCCTCTCAGTATCTGGGTTTTTTGATAGAGTTCTTGGTTTTTTACCAAAACGAGATAATTCTACCATTTCCATAAAAGAATTATCGTACTTCAAAGGGTTCTTTGCTTGATAGCATTAGCCTTGTGAGCTAGACTCTGTGAGCTCACATCATTACATAAAGAACTGGAGTCTATCACGATCACCCATGGCCGTCTCTTGATTCTGGGTCGCCTGTTTTGGGCAAAAACGAAGTCTACTCAGAGGCTGAATCCTGTTTATATCACAGCTTTAGAGCTTGGGGATGGTAACATCTATCTGGTGTTTGTCCTGCAACTGTACAGTAAAGTATTTGCAGAGATCCACATATTTAGAAGGTAGTCTGTTTCTAAATTCCCAGACTAACAAGTCCCTTTTATAGGGAGTATCCATGTTCTTATAACATTCCTCTTCAAAATGCTGATCCTCTCACCATCTTTAAAATCCAGGAGAGTAGATAAAAAAAAAGCTGCTTCCTGCTTAGTATTTTAAAGTGTTTATGACACACTACCAGAAACAAATTCAAGTGGTTCAGAATGCATGCATGGTACTCAGTTCATCCGTAGCACTCAAAAGGAGAAATCAGATAGAAGAGGTGGCCCATAAACCAGGTCTCATAGTAAAAGCACCCTGACAGGCTTCTAGCTCTTCCCTGGGAATTTTCTTTATTGGGTGTGTTTTCTTCTCACCCATACATGCATGAATTGGTGTTTGCTTGGTTGTTGAGGATTTTTCTTTATGGTACATGAATCTACTAAAGTATTGCACTGGTATTAGTCCTGGGAGACTACACAGCACATAAAAGGGGTTTTGACAAAGGAAAATCCTATTTTTGGAGTGGTACTATGTTGTCTATTTAGGGAAGGGGGATGCATGAACTTTACTCCAAATATGAGAATGATGGCTGGACTTAGACAAACTTCCAGGTAGTACTGTCTTCAGCATTAATATTGGTTCTCGGTAATGATATGTTGGTGCATTGGTTACCAGACAAATGTCAGCATTGGAGGTGCTGTGATTGGCTCAAGAAAGCCTGAACCCATGGGTATTCCTTTAACACACTACGTCTGTGGTTTGACATTAAAGGACTGCCCCTAGAGCAGGGAGGCAATATTTATTTGGTATTTCATGTCATATAGGACTTCCTGTTCTAGCATTTATCAGGAAATTCCTTGGAGACCACAAGCACCTCCCAAAACTAGGATTTTCCTTTTTCAAAGCTTCTTTTTTAGTTTGTTTGTTATCTCTACTCTAGACTACTGACGAGTCTAGAATTTTGAGTAATTTTATTCCTTTAAAACTATAAATGACTTATCTCTTTTCTTAACTGGTGACCCACTTGCACCTGAGTGCAGAAGTCAGCAATAAAAACATCAGGGGAGGCTCATACAAATAAAGAGAATTTTAGCAATATAATTTGTTATTTCTATTCTAACCTGATGTTCACACACATGGCCATCCTCCTCTCCACTGACTTTTAGTATCAAGAAAGATAGAGAGTGATTTTGACTTTGAGACTAAACGACAAAGGTTCTGTGGTGTCAAAGCTATCTGTTTTTGCCATTAACCTCTAGATTGTCTCATTGTTTTACTAGAATGATAAGTTTATTGAAAAGGAAAAAAAAAATGGAAATTATTGTTTTGTTTTATGTGGTAAATATCTATAAAACTGAGCTTCCAGAGAGAAGAAAAATAAACATCAGGTGAGTATAGAAATAAGTTTTAGAATTAAATTCCATTTTTTATAGAAGCATGATTAAACAATATTGTTTTCATTAAAAAAAATGTATTGACTAATTCCTATTAGTTTACCCGTGCAAACTGATTATTCTTTTGAATTAGATTCTTTAGGGTTAACATTTATGAAAGGATGGAAGAAGAGTATAGTTAAAACAGTATATACTCTATCTGGTACAACAATAAAGAATTACTAACATAATAAGGACATTGGATAGAAAGCTAATTATAAATCAAAATAATTATTTTCAAAAGAATATTCTCAAATTGCCAAAATGTTTCAAGTTCATTCTCTACATAATTGACCTTGGCTTGGGGATGACTAGTGAAATAAGCAAATTTTCTGTTGAAATCTGCCAGTCGATTAAATAATATTTTTTGCTTGCTGCATAGAAATGAATTCAGGTTATGAATACAGTAATTTAATGATAATAATAAATCAGGATAAAGTTTTTTCCCATTCATGGGTCAAGTAGACTAGTAAAGTATTGGGTTTATAATTTGTGTGGACAAAATTAGTTTATCTCAAGGCCTCTGTAATTGTAAATTGAAAAACCAATTCTAGCACAGTACAGTATTGTCTTCCATAATGCTTTTCATATTTCTTGATAGGGATAATTTTCAAATCAAGCCCTTTATCTTACATACCTCTATACTGTACACTTTTTTTCCTAAGAAACTACTGTATTTTAACCTAATATTTTCTAAATCACCTCAATGTTGTTATCACTCTTACACAGTACCATCTCATGAGAAAGGAAATTAATTCCTCCTTGAAGTTACTTCCTACTTTACATTTTTAGATTATCATTGGGCAATCCTTCAAGGTGAAGTTAAATGGATGAATTGTCGTTCAAACTGCAAACTTTCTAGCATGCTAACAGTAAGGCAACTAATTTGCATGCTATATTCTCTCAACACCTACAGCATTCGTATTTTCAGCTGCCTGTACATATTTCTCTTATTCAATATCCAAATAGATCTATCAGTAAGCACTGCTATAGTTCAAGCTTCTGAAACTGAGCCACAAAATATTTTTCATTGCACAGTACTGTAATCTACTCACTATGCACAATTTGAATATACAGACAGACTTCAGACTTGATCTGAAAGGATAACCCATTTAGGAAGACCAGAATAAACTTACCCGAAAAAGTTTGGGTTGTAAGAAGGGAAATTGAGAGTGACTAGTAGATGGGTAGCAATGCTGATGTAATGAAAAATATCAACATGAAAGTATCATAAGCAAATTCAAAGTCGATAAGTCTAAAGCAAAATAGCCGAGGCATTATTCACATACAATTCAATATTACTATTGGGTGCTAAACCAGCATTCTAAACATCATCCTATGCAGAACAGCTTCTGAGGGCTTGATCCCTGTTTACTCCCACCAATTGCTGCCTGAACCTCATTTTAAACCCTTCTGTATCAAGGTGTTTAAAATACCTGGCCAAAGAGAATTATATTCATCATTACCCTTTCAATCAAAAGACATGCAGTAATGCAAATATACGTGTAGGTGTGTGATGAATACCTTGGTTGTTAAGCTGCTTAGGAGGATGAGTATTTCCGTCTGATAAACCCAGCAAATCTGTGTGACGAAGATATGGGTAAAATTAGGAAGTCTTCAGAAAACAGTACCCCATGGACAAGTTCATGGGTATTAACGGAAGATAGTGACTTGCATACAGGCTTCAGCTAATAAAAATTATTCAAAGCAATGCAAATTATAATAATCATAATAAAATGAGCAAAATCATCTAAGATGCATCAAAACCTAGCAAGAAAATTTTGTTTAAATCAAAGCAAATAAAGTCAAGCTATGATATGAATTAAAGACTTCTATACTGTACGATTATGATAACTTGATCTACAGTACCAAGACTGAAACTTGAAAATAACTATAATATCTAATTTACTATATTTATCAAACATACTTTTGCCTAAGGGCAATGATTATTAAACCAAGCCCATACTATAAAAATCATAGGACACCGTTCCTTACCAGACAGCAAACAACTGTAAAATGTATTTTTTTTTTTTTTTTTTACATTACTAGCATTTTATTTATTTTTTGTGCAAACAAAAATGGTGGAATATCAATTGGCTTTATTCTTTCATTTCAAAGTTATCTTGTCTTATTTACTTTTAAAAGCTTATTGTATGTTAACTAAATAGCAATCTCCATTTCATGCAGAGCCTAGCGCTTACATAATTGTTTAGCTTTCCACCTCTTAATTTTTGTGAAACAATAAGCTGACTTGGTTTTGTGTCTGATAAAGGGTATTTCAATTCACATCAAAAGGTAAGAATCTGCAAGCCACAGCATGCCAAAATCATATATGTACAAAGTACCATACCGCCTTCTGCAATTGAACTCATGATGAGAATATAGTGTATACTCAAATGGTCATTTATGTAAGGCATAGTCAAGCATAAAGAATAGGACATAAATTAGGAAATAAAAATATAGATACATTTGATACTCATAAATTTTACAGAAAAAAAATGAAACCATTATTTTTTAACTACCTTATTGAATGTAATTCTATGATCAGCATCAGAAATCCCATTGGAAAATAAGCCTACTACAGAATGATTCAATAACTAACAGAATATCCCAATAATTATTCACCAAAAAGTGTCCTTTAGTAAACTAAACTTATAAAAGCTGCTTCAGTTTAAGATCTGACATTAAAATATTAATTCTGAAAATGCAGAGAACAGCCAACTAGAAAAACCACCAGAAAATGAAGCATTACGTATCGTTTATATACTTTACTGTAAGCAATATAAAAGTTTTGTTTCACCACAAACCCAAAAGCTTATAATTAGCCCACGGGCTCTCGAGAACAGCGTACTTCCACAAGTGAAAGACATGAACAATAACCAGATGATGATACTGATTGGGAATCACATGCACCTTTTGTGTTTAACTTATAGAAGTGGCTTGGCAATAACCACAAAGAATGGTTCAAGTGTTACTTCCTTTAGCTTATTTTTCTGTCTGTCTCGGCATAAGCAAGAATCTGTTTCTACTAAATGGGAACTAATCAGATCCAATGTTTCGATCTCGAAGTAGAGGAATTTAATGAAAAAGTTAAGTGATGGGCATGCAGGCTCAAAATCCTATCTACTGTTATATTCCTAGTTACGTTCAGAGTTAAAGTGAATTCAACCGAGCAGTTGTCATACTTGGCTATTCTCTAACAATAACTGGCAAACTGTTAATACAACAGAGTAGAGGAAATTTAAGTAATTCAGGTTATATAGTCTGGCAAACTGAGGTGTTGGCAATAGGAGGCACCTCGGATACCTTACTGCTGATGCTTTCCTTTGGTTCTGCTGTTTTGGGGGTTACTTCTTCTAAATTAAAGATATCCATGGTTGAACATGTTAAATTTTACATGGTCTTGGAATCTGTCTTGCCTGAATCAGGCTACTTTTTACTGTACTACATAAGATGTAAGAATATTTTCTAGTTTGTTATTAAGAGAAGAGAACATTGAACCTCTTGAAGGTTTAAAGGCTGCTCATGAATGGCAAAGGCAAAGGACAGTCACAATGCCCTAGAGACTGAGCATATATCCATAAAATCATTGCCAAACCTCCTCTCCACCCAAGCTAGGACCAGGGAGAGCCAGGCAATGGCTTTTGAGGACTCAGCAGATAAATCTATAGGCTCCCCAAATCTCTCATCCTTGGCTCATAAGGATGATGAGGTTGCAGGCACTACAGGAAACTTTAGTTTGAGCGGGACTCAATCTCTCGTCCAGCAGAACGCCAAACAGGGACGTTTCTAATAGGCCAGAATAAAAATTTGTTTTGCGCTCTGATGCTGTTACATTCCTTTTAGGATTCTGGCAAGATTTCATTTGTGGTCAATCAGGTATCTAATAGGAATTGTTTTGATGCAGCAAGTTCCATTATTAAATCATTTTTTTTTGTATCAGAACTACAGTACTGAACATAGTTCAGAGAATTCCACCAATCTTTGTTGACTTCCTAAAGTATTTAATTAATTTAATCTAATTCATCTAAATTTGTCTAATTCATCAAGTTTCCTTCCTTTTCACATTACTATGATGAAGAATTAATGATATTTTGGCCAAGTAAATACAGTATTTTCATCACCAGCTGCAGAATTTACAACACGATCCTGAATAATAATTAGCTAGAAACAATTTCATGTGTATAATTATTCTGTCTTATCTGAGAGGATACTGCTAACTTTGCTAAATAAATAAGTAAATTTTCCAGTATTTTCCTTTTCTTATTTAATGATGTTTGGATTATTTGTTGTTTGCAAGTTTAGTGGTAAGGTATTTCAGTACTTAGATCTTTCAGATTTTATCTATATTTACAATTAGTTTTTGTGGTTAAGATTTTAAGAAATTAAAGTACAGTATGTGTCAGGGTTCCTGCTGGTCACATGGGTTTTGTCATCAATACACCTCTCATTAGAGAAATCCAGTGAAAAGTTTGTGGAACTAGTTATGTAATGGCACACCTTCTACTATCGTTCCTTAAGAATGCCACAGGATGGCTTACTTTAATGAATTTTTACTTTGACTATCCCAAGAATAGCTGTCAGGTATAGACAAATAATTCGTCATCTCAGGTGACAGCCATGGATTCCTTTGATTGCATTTTAAATGAAGAAACATAGGCATCATAATATCTCCCATCTTTAATAAAAAAAAAATCATAATGATCATGAGATTGGTGTTACTGTATGGACATGAGTCATGGTATAACAATGAAACAATATTCAACAGATTTTGTAGATTTTAGAACAAAGTCCCGAGAAGAATATTGAAAGCTAAATGGCAGGACAGGATTAGAAATGAAACTATAAGAGAGATTACTCGAGTGCCATATGTGGATGAGATCATGATGAGGGGTAGATGGAGATGGTTCGGGCATGGTCTTTGCACTCCCCAAAAGAGATTAGTTCACTAAACTTTCAACTGGGCTCCACAAGGCACTAGAAGAGCTGGAAGATCCAGGCCTACATGGCTGATGACTATGAAACATGAAGTAGGAGATGATGAATGAAGAAGTACTGTACCGTCAAAGAATCTGCTTACAAAATTTTCACTGCAAAATGAGATGCAAAGAATTTTACGACTCGCATCACGAAAAATGTTTTGAACAATGAAAGAGCTTGAACGTGTCCGACACTGATTTTAGAATTCGCTTACCGCCAACCCGTAAGCTCACTACCAACCCCCCGCGCTCCCATTGGTTATCTCCCTACTCAAATGATAGTTACCACAATAAGATCCGGCTCTCCTATTGGTCAGCATCTACTGCACTGTATCCCATCATGCATCTACGCATTGGTGTTCCTATGTCTTTTCATTTCGCCTGCGGTATCATACGCATTGACTTAGTGTTTGTGATTTCGCTTTTGTAACAATTGTACTGTATCATGTGTGATATTACGTTACATTATTAGGCATGGGTCCCAAGAAACTTGCTGAGGTCCAGACAAAGAAGAGGAAGATGCTTTCCATGGAGATGAAGATGAAAACAATCAAGAAATACGAGGCTGGAACATGGTTACGTGTGATCGCCGAAATTCGTCTACGATAGGAACGATCCTAAAGCAGAAGGAAGCTATCAAGGCAGCAGCACTGTTTTCTCCAGAAAGAGGAGCCACGTTCATGATGAGATGGAGAGACTGCTACTTATCTGGATTAAGGACAAAGAAATTGCTGGAGACAGTACTGTATCACCGAAGCGATAATCTCCCAGAAACCCAGCACCATTTTCGATGATCTTGTGCATGTTCAGGCCGAAGCCGATGCAGGAGAAGGAAAATCGAAGCAGACACCCCCAAGTTCAACGCTTCTCATGGGTGGTTTGAAAAATTTGAGACGCTCAGGCATTCATTCGGTGGTGCGTCATGAGGAGGCTGCAAGCTCGGACACGAAAGGGGCCAAAGCCTTTGTTAAGACGTTCGACGAGTTGACTGTCCAGGAAGGCTACAGTCCTCAGGAAGTCTTCAATTGCGACAAGACTGAGCTTTTTTGGAAAAAAAAAAAGCCTCGTCAAACAAACATCACAGCAGAAGAAAAGAGGCTACCCGGGCATAAGCCTGTGAAGGACAGTCTTACCCTTGCACTCTGTTCAAATGCCATTGGGGATTGTAAGGTGAAACACCTGCTGGTGTATCACTCCAATACTCCTTGAGCCCTCAAGACCCATAAAGTCACTAAGGAAAATCTTCACGTGTTGTGGAGGGCTAATGGAAAAGCCTGGGTAACAAGACAATTGTTCACTAAGTGGGTAAATATTTGTTTCGGCCCGATTGTGAAAAAGTATTTGGAAGAGAAGCGCCTTCAATGAAATGCCTGCTGGAGCTGGACAATGCCCCTGCTCACCCTCCTGTTCTCGAGGAAGATATTGTAGCAGAGTATTCCTTCATTAAAGTTCTCTTTCTTCCACCGAACACTACCCCTCTCCTTCATCCCTGGACCAGCAAATGATTTCAAATTCTAAGAAGCTTTATTCGAAATATTTCTTCAAGAAAAGTTTCAAAATAATTTTTGTTACTGTATTTATACTGTTTGCTCTAATTATACATTTCTTTTGCAGGTTACCAACGGTTAATTTATTATTGATTGATCCAAATACAGTACTTGTCATACATTTAATACTGTTTAGTGGTGTGTATCCTTTTTATAATAATTTAATCTGGTGTGTTTGTAGGGTCTGGAACGAATTAGGCTATTTACATGTAAAAGGCAACTCTCAAGACAAAAAAATCACATTACGAAAGCCATTACGGAACCAATTAATTTTGTGTTGTGAGGCATTACTATATTGACATGAAAGCTCAAGATAGAGACAACTTTTGAAATCTAATTGAGGCCATTTGCATTAATAGGCGTAGGAGGAGATGATGATGATGATGATTCTTTAAAATGAAGTTTGTGAATTTCCTCTTCCTTACTTTCAGTGGAAGAAGTAAAAGGAAAAACTTGGATGACACTAGAATTAATAGGATAGGGACTGTACCGGGTCACATTGTATAGGTAAAAATCTTACAAGTTATGGGAGAAAATATAACATTAAACGAGAGAAACATGGTGAAGACTCCAATATTGAAGAAACCTTCTAAAGTGTACTGTAAACACCTAGAGTACCTTTTAACAGAGCTCTATGGAAAGACACCAATCTCACTTGGCAGAGTCTAAATAACAACAGGTAGTACATGTGAGACTGGAATGAAACTCATAGTTTTGGCTGCTGCTACGCAATTCAAGCTGGCCCCTGTCAAAACCATGCATAAACATTTCAAAATTACCAAGTATTTCAGTGCACTTGCACTTTTGCATTACACAAAATAATGTGTGAATGCATAAAAGTTACCAAAAAGATACGAACATAAACATGTTGAAGAAATAAATCATAATCAGCCTCAAGCAAACAAAATTGCATGGCACTCAAAAGTATGCAAAATTGCCAAATAAAACCTTTAACAAAATTAAATTTACAAGATAAGATTGCTAAAAAGTAGTTTATAACAAATACAATTATGGCAAAAGCCATGATTCATCAAGGCACCAAGACCATGATCGCCGCCACTTCAGTTCCTCATCCACCCATGACTAGCTGTTCTTGCAATTGCTTAAGTGCTTGTAACACATGAAAAATTGTGTAATTGGTTTCTGAGGATCTGAGAAGTGGGTGTGAAATAACTCTGTACTGCCTTTCGCCGCTAAAACAATAAAAAGGGGCCTGTTGCTCCTGAGACAAATAGCTTACAAACATGCTGATGCTACATTCTTCTTAAAAAATATCGTCAATGATATTTGCAATGGGAATCGTTATCAATAACTCACAGGAGGAATTAAAAAGTAAAAAAAAAATGAAAGAATTGCCAAAACATAAAAATTGGGCCAGTACCTCCAGTAAGTCCAAAATTAGCAGCTGCGGTACAATATACTAAAGCTAGTGGGTTGACTGGAAACTATTGAGTGTTAAACCAAGATCAGACAATGGCAGAATGTTGAAAAGCACCATATAACCAACTTTCTTAAGAAACCAACAAAAAACTTTTAGCTCTTATAAATAATTTAATCATAAAAAGAAAAACCTAAGATATTGAAAATCGTAGAGACTAATTAGAACACAGTATACACTAAGCTGTCTAACAATCGTTAATTACTACTGTTTTCATAACACCAAAAATTGCAACAAGAAAAAACTACAAATAAAAAACACTTGAATACAGTACCCAAAATATAATTAGAAAAGAGGGAAAATTATCCACTGCTCTTCCCTCCAAACAAAATGGAAGCAATAATTATAAATTCTCAAAGGAATTACAGAAGCTCTATAGAGCTGCAGATAATTTGTATAAGGGGAATTACACTAGCATCTGACTACAAGAGGGAAGTTATACGAGATGGTTAGGAAAAAGGAGAAAGTAAATGAAATAAGGTAATCTTTTATACTGAATTCTGCAGTGGTAGACAAAAATTGATCAGCAGATTGTAGAGTACCCAGTCATGGTAGAGTACAGCTGCTCACCTAACTGCTGTTTTCATTAAAAGGATTTTGGTATCTAGGGGGAATTTGTAGATGAAAAATGTGGATATTATGAGTGGTGGGTTTGCTGTGAAACAATTATTTATCAATCTTATTTACCATATTGCTGCCAAATACTGTACCTTTAAAAGGTAGAGAGACTTGACTTCTAAGTTCAACATCAACTTATTTTACCTAGCTTTTATCTAACTTTTAAGTCTTGAAATGCTGATGTGATTTCTAATACTGAACAAAGAATAATTTCAACATGGTAGAAATTAGTCATGCTCAAAATGAAAACAAAACATGATTATCAGACAAATACATGAGGTCACACATTTATTATAAGTTCATGAACCAAAGCTTTCTCCGAAAGGTTATATACTCGCACGAGTGAAAATATCCCAAAGAACACGCATCACTCTTAGTAAAAATATGAACTCATCAAAACTAAACAAACAGCTATGATGAACACAAATGCAATACAGATACTACAATAGGATAGTTTGGTATACAGTATGTTACTATAGACATATTTTAAGACTATCATTCAGGAGCAAAAGAAGTATCCAAGTATGTAAGCATATACTGTACTGTACAGTATTGTGAAGTGTGTACTACTGTACTCTACTATTTTTGTTTATTTGGAGAAAAAGTTAAATGAATGCTAACTATCAAGATCAAATAATAGATTGAATAATGGGCACAATTTTCAATTATTTCCATGAATCTTACCCAAGAATCATGTGGTACTCCTTAGAGAATATCACTTAAAACTGGGATAAGTAGGGAAATAAATTTTATCTTAAAAATCATGTTGATGGAAAAACTTAATCATTCCTTGTAAATTAGTGTATTAAGAGTTTTATTGCTATTTCTTTCCTAAAATGCTATCACTTTCCCTTTCTTTCCTACCAAATTTTATACCTGGTGTTCAGTCACTGGAGCAGCGGTTCTCAACCTTTTTTTCCCTGTGCACCCATTTCACCACATATTTAAAGGTTTAAAGGCTGCTCATGAATGACAGAGGCAAGGGACAGTGACATTGCCTAATCAAGGTGGACAATGCCCTAGAGTCTGACCATATTACATATGATCATATGAACAATGCCCAACCTCCCTCTCCACCCAAGCTAGGACTAGGGAGGGCCAGGTAATGGCTGCTGATGACTCAGCAGATAGACCCATAGGCTCCCCCAAACACTCCATCCTTAGCTCAAAAGGATAATGAGGTTGCAGCAACCAAAGCAACAAACAAGTTTGAGCGGGACTCAAACCCCAGTCCGGCAGTCACCAGTCTGGTACGTTACCGCAGCGGCCACCACAACCCATAATGATATTCCCCCTCTTCTTTCAAGATTGCATATCCCAAAAAGTGCATTACAAGTAATATGCATATAATACCAAAAAAAATCCTGTTATTATTTCTTTTTCAATGTAATTTTGAAATATGTTATTTTCATTAGTAAAATAAATTTTTGAATATACTTACCCGATAATCATGTAGCTGTCAACTCCGTTGCCCGACAGAATTCTACGGAAGGGATACGCCAGCGATCGCTATACAAGAGGGGGGTGTACTCACAAGCGCCACCTGTGGCCAGGTACTGCAGTACTTCTTGTTGACACCACTTCAATTTTTCCTCGGTCCACTGGTTCTATGGGGAGGAAGGGTGGGTCAATTAAATCATGATTATCGGGTAAGTATATTCAAAAATTTATTTTACTAATGAAAATAACATTTTTCAATATTAAACTTACCCGATAATCATGTAGCTGATTCACACCCAGGGAGGTGGGTGAAAACCAGTGTACATGTATATCAAGAAGCTAAGTATCCCGTATTTCATATTATCAGTTATTCAAAATAACAATGAAATTACAAGTACCTGTTAAGGAAGTCGACTTGAGCCATTACTCTGCCTTAAATAAGTTCGTCTTCCTTACTGAGCGCAGCGTTCCTCTTAGGAGGCTGAACAACTCTAAGGTGCTGAAGTATCAAGGGCTGCAACCCATACTAAAGGACCTCATCACAACCTTTAACCTCGGCGCTTCTCAAGAAAGAATTGACCACCCGCCAAATCAACAAGGATGTGGAAGGCTTCTTAGCCGACCGTACAACCCATAAAAAGTATTCGAGAGAAAGGTTAAAAGGTTATGGGATTATGGGAATGTAGTGGCTGAGCCCTCGCCTACTACTGCATTCGTTGCTACGAATGGTCCCAGGGTGTAGCAGTACTCGTAAAGAGACTGGACATCTTTGAGATAGAATGATGCGAACACTGAATTGCTTCTCCAATAGGTTGCATCCATAACACTCTGCAGAGAATGGCTCTGTTTGAAGGCCACTGAAGTAGCCACAGCTCTCACTTCATGTGTCCTTACCTTCAGCAAAGCAAGGTCATCTTCCTTCAGATGAGAATGTGCTTCTCTAATCAGAAGCCTGAATAGTAAGAAACTGAGTTCTTAGAACTTGGAAAAGAAGGTTTCTTGATAGCACACCATAAGGCTTCTGATTGTCCTCGTAAAGGTTAAGACCTTTTTAGATAGTACCTAAGAGCTCTAACTGGGCAAAGTACTCTCTCCAGTTCATTCCCCACCAAGTTGGACAGGCTTGGGATCTCGAACGACTTAGGCCAAGGACGTGAAGGAAGCTCGTTTAGCAAAAACCGAGCTGCAAGGAACATGTAGCCGTTTCAGATGTGAAAACAATGATCCTGCTGAAGGTGTGGATCTCACTTACTCTTTTAGCTGTTGTCAAGCACACGAGGAAAAGAGTTTTTAATGTGAGGTCCTAAAAAGAGGCTGATTGGAGAGGTTCAAATCTTGATGACATAAGGAACCTTAGGACCACGTCTAGATTCCAGCCTGGAGTGGACAACCGACGTTCCTTTGAGGTCTCAAAAGACCTAGGGAGGTCCTGTAGATCTTTGTTGGTGGAAAGATCCAAGCCTCTGTGGCGGAAAACCGCTGCCAACATACTTCTGTAACCCTTGATCGTAGGAGCTGAAAGGGATCTTACTCTCCTTAGATATAACAGGAAGTCAGCAATCTGGGTTACAGTGGTACTGGTTGAGGAAACTGCATTGGTCTTGTACCAGCTACGGAAGACTTCCCCTTGAGACTGATGGATTCTGAGAGTGGATGTTCTCCTTGCTTTGGCAATCGCTCTGGCTGCCTCCTTCGAAAAGCCCCTAGCTCTTGAGAGTCTTTCGAAAGTCTGAAGGCAGTCAGACGAAGAGCGTGGAGGTTTGGGTGTACCTTCTTTACGTGAGGTAGACGTAGAAGGTTCACTCCTAGAGGAAGAGTCCTGGGAATGTCGACCAGCCATTGCAGTACCTCTAAGAACCATTCTCTCGCGGGCCAGAGCGGAGCCAACCAACGTCAGCCGTGTCCCTTTGCGAGAGGAGAACTTCTGAAGTACCCTGTTGACAATCTTGAACGGCGGGAATGCATACAGGTCGAGATGGAACCAATCCAGCAGAAAAGCATCCATGTGAACTGCTGCTGGGTCTGGAATCGGAGAACAATACAACAGGAGTCTCTAGGTTATCGAGGTAGCGAACAGATCTATGGTTGGCTGACCCCACAGGGCCCAAAGTCTGCTGCAAACATTCTTGTGAAGGGTCCACTCTGTGGGGATGACCTGACCCTTCCGGCTGAGGTGATCTGCCATGACATTCATACCCCCCTGAATGAACCTCGTTACCAGCGTGAGCTTTCGATCTTTAGACCAGATGAGGAGGTCCCTTGCGATCTAGAACAACTTCACGAAAGAGTCCCTCCCTGCTTGAAGATGTAAGCCAGGGCTGTGGTGTTGTTAAGAGTCCACCTCCACCACTTTGTTAAGCTGGAGGGACTTGAAGTTTATCAAGGCCAGAAGAACCGCCAACAACTCCTTGCAATTGATGTGAAGTGTCCTTTGTTCCTGATTCCATGTTCCCGAGCATTCCTGTCCGTCCAAAGTCGCACCCCAGCCCGTGTCTGATGCGTCCGAGAGGAGAAGGCGGTCGGGTTTCTGAACAGCCAAAGATAGACTTCCTTGAGAAGAAAGCTGTTCTTACACCACGCGAGAGAAGACCTCCTCTCTTCGGAAACAGGAACTGAGACCGTCTCTAGCGTCATGTCCTTTATCCAGTGAGCAGCTAGATGATACTGAAGGGGGGGAGGTGGAGTCTCCCTAACACGATGAACAGGGCCAGCGATGAAAGTGTCCCTGTTAGACTCATCCACTACCTGACTGAGCATCGGTTCCTTCTCAGCATGCTCTGGATGCATTCTAGGGCTTGGAAGATCCTTGGGGCCGACGGAAAAGCCCGAAAAGCTCGACTCTGAAGATCCATACCCAGGGAGACAATGGTCTGGGATGGGACGAGCTGAGACTCCTCAAAATTGACCAGGAGGCCCAGTTCCTTGGTCAGATCCATAGTCCATCTGAGAATCTCCAGACAGCGACTTGTGGGAGCTCTTAAAAGCCAGTCGTCTGACGGAGCCGGACACAAGATCATGGTACTGCTGCACAGTCTGTGAACTGTCAACCATGGGGAAGCGAGGAAGTACAGTGACAACCCGAAGCTGTCTAGACTGTCTGGGTCGTACAGACAACTCCTTATCGGGTTGCTGAGGTTGCCGCACTGCGTCACAACAAGTCACTTCTGCTGGTTGTTGAACGTCTTCCCAGTGACACACTGACTCCGTAAACAAAAAAAATCCTCTAACAAGGACTAAACTAGGACTGCATGTCTTGCAACAAAGCTCAAGGTCTATGGGAGCAGGTGTGGTAACAGACGGGGTTAGCGACTGAAGTGGAACCATTACCTTCCCTGGGAGCATGTTATGCTTAAATAAAAGTCCATAGGAGGCTACGCAGCTAAAGGTTCCTCTCCAAATGACAGAGTCCTCAAGGGAATATCAGAAGGAGGGAGAAAAGCACTTTCTCATCTACAGGGACCATATCCGAGAAAAGCTAAGTTCTCTCAGTGAGGGTTTCACTGGTGCAAAAGCAGCAGACTAGAAGGCAACGTTATGAAACTGCTTGACAGTCTAGTGAGTTGGCAACAACCAAAGATGTGTGACTGAGAAGCATGCGGTAAGGTATGCAGAGCATGTTGTATGCAGAGCATGCTGTATGCAGAGCATGCTGTATGCAGAGCATGCTGTATGTAGAGCATGCTGTAAGGTAAGCAGAGCGTGTTGCATGGCGTGTAACATTTCTCAGAAATTCCATGACCAGTGCTAGAGTGAGTAATATCGCATTACCGTCCATTGAAAGTGCACGTGCCGAGGGAATTGATTTAGACTGTTTTGTTGATGAATTTGATAGCCGGCATGATAATCGTAGAATTAAGCTACACTAAATGTACTATAATCTACTTCACCTCAGGAAAGGGAAACTCGCCCTGTTGGCAACACTGCATTACTTCATGCATGCTTGCATGGGGTTTAATATCAACATAATATTACCTTACATTCATAACTCATGATTCATTTTTGTTTAGAAGATATTTTTGCCATATTTTGCGATTTGTTAAAAATATATTGCAAGGAATACATATATATTTTTATATAAGTAATCCAAATAACCTCCATTATCATAATGTTTGTGTAGGCATACATGTATATGATTACAAATGCAAGTTATGAAAGTAATGAGGTGTTATTATTGTCATTTGATATTCCCAAGTTGAATAGGAAGAAGCTCAAGTTGAGGAAAAAGTGGCAGATGCATGCGTTGAAGTGGCTGACTCATAGCATGAGGTTGCTGCCTCAAGAGTTGCGCTTGCTGTAAGGGTTGCGGATGCGCAGTAGCAGGTTCCTGAGGAACGAGTTAAGGTTCCTGAGGTGTGAGCTGCGAGAGTTGAGGTAGCGGCTGCGCAGAACGCAGTTCTTGTCTCGCGAGTTGAGGTTCCTGAGGTGCTAGCCTAAGGAGTTGAGACTCTTGCCTTGAGGAGGGTTCAGGTCGCTGCAGCGAGTGCTGAGGTGGCTGCCTCATTGATGGAAGAGGTTGTCGTACCTCAATAGATTGTTGCCTCGCTGGTGGAACCGCAAGCGGAAGCGGAGGAAGTAAGGCATAAGACTCCTGCTCCCATTGCTGAGGTTGCCTTAAGGAAGGTTAAGGTTGCTGCACAACGCTGGTAACTGGCAACTCAGAACGCGGTAAGGTAGCCTGAGGAACCTCAACTTCGTACGCCTGGCAGACTGGACTGCGGTGAGGCGGAGCTCTCGCAGGAGGAGGCGGAGGTTGCTGCACACCGCTGGTAACTGGCAACTCAGAACGCGGTAAGGTAGCCTGAGGAACCTCAACTTCGTACGCCTGGCAGACTGGACTGCGGAGAGGCGGAGCGTTCGCAGGAGGAGGTGTAACCTTCTCAGCCTGAAACTCACGCATTAAGACCGCAAGCTGCGACTGCATGGACTGCAGCAAAGTCGTCTTGGGATCAACAGACGATAAAGTCTGTTGAGGCAAAGCCTTAATAGAAGATGAGGTCTGTTGAGGCATCGCCTTACCTCTCTTAGGAGGTGTGCAGTCACCTGATGACTGAGGAGAGTCAGAGCTAACCCAATGACTGCATCCGGGTTGTTGAACTCTAACTTCGTACGTCTGGCATAGGTCTGGACTTTACGTTTAAGAGGTCTTGAGACCTGAGACCAGCGTTTTCTCCCCGAAATTTCTTCTGCAGACGAGCAAAATAAGGGCTCAATCGTCTGCGGGTGGGAGTGACGGTCTCTGTAAGACACGCCCGCAACCACCGAGGATACTTCTGTGCGCCGATCAAGGCCTGCCGAACCCTTTTGCCCTTCGACATTGCTTCTCCCCTGGGCTTGGGAGCTTGCAAGAGGTCCCGGACTGGGAGGACGACTGGCACGCACAGAAGTACCCTCACGCACAACACTGACACACTTTGCGCTAATCACTTATCACTTTTGATTTTCTGTTTGCACTTATTTCACTGAACTCGAAACTTTAAGTGGTTTGTACCTGAAACACGCAATTCTATCCTTTCTCAAAAGTTAGTAATTGCGAAAACAGAATTACAATGTAACAGAAAAATCTAATGAAAGATAAATAATTCAGTGGCTGGAAAGAGACTAAACACTAGATCAAATAAACTACGTTTAAAATCTCTCACCGCATAAAGCTTGAGAACAAGAAAAAACTCTAGAAATGTTTACCTTCTTCCCCTAAAGAGACTAGGGAGAAGAGCAAAAACGATAACAACGTTACTCGCTTGAACGAAACGTTTATCCTCCTCTTTCTCCCTCCGTCTCTATCTCTCTCTCTCTCTCTCTCTCTCTTGACTTAGAACCTGAGAGAAGAGCCCAATCATATATATCGTTAAAACATATTATTGTTAAAGGAAAAAACTGAAATATTTCCCAAAATGAAAAGTTCCTTTATTAGAATTAAAACCATTAAGTTAAGAAAGAATGAACAAAACGCTAGACACGGTTACTCTTACTGCAACGTGACACCGTGAAAATTCTCTCTCTATCGTAACGATAGAGCGCAAGTTGAACGTTCTGAACGTCAACAACTGCAGAGACAAAACAAAACGTTAGTTCAACTTTGAAAACAGTACGAGACTATCAAAGAAATTCTTTCAAAAACATTAAAATAGCATAATATGTTAACAGGTAAAACCGAAATGACGGGCTCAATGTTAATTAACTTCGGTACCAAGAAAAGACCGCCTACTATTAGGAAAGGTCGAAAATAAACAAATATAAAATAAGTTAATAAGTTTATAATAAAAGGAAGTTAATCGAAGAGGCCTATAAAAGGCGGAGAGATATAAAATAAATCTATAACTTTTGTTAAGCAAAATTAAGAAAGAGAGTCTATACTCTCTTAGACACCAACACTTCCGTCTAAGGGAAGGGTCGGCCATTAAAAGGTGAAAGAGAGTTCATACTCTCTTCGTCACCATAATTAATCAAATTAATTCCAAAAGTTAGCTAAGCTAATAATAAAACTTCCTGAATAGCGAAAGCTGAAATCTTAGAGCAATACTTCACCAAAAACCGTGAACAAGACTCCAAAATTATAATGCGTATCCATGAACGTCTTGCCGGAAGCACGACAGAGGAAAAATTGAAGTGGTGTCACCAAGAAGTACTGCAGTACCTGGCCACAGGTGGCGCTTGTGAGTACACCCCCCTCTTGTATAGCGATCGCTGGCGTATCCCTTCCGTAGAATTCTGTCGGGCAACGGAGTTGACAGCTACATGATTATCGGGTAAGTTTAATATTGAAAAGAGTATTTTTATAGTGCTCTGTCGCAAGCTTAAAGGCCATGAAAAATAAAAATTCTAACAGTTTTGAGTTTGCCAATCTATGGTCTAAATTCTACTCTGAAAATCTGAACCCCCCTCCCGTGGTTGAGAACACCTGTAGTACTAGACAATTGTATGGTAAAAGAACACATATATAAAACCTACAGTATTACATTTGTATTACAATTTCTATCACCTTGCACTTCAGTTTTTGTCTATTTTGTAATTATCTTCAGGTTTTAAATTTTGAGTGTAACCTCAATTCTTAATTCTACATTTTACTAAATACAGTATTTGTGCTTCCTCTGAAAATTTATTGAAGCTATCAATAATTAATTTTACTTAATTAAATATTACTGTTTGATTAATTGTCATCAGATATCATTAATGTTGAATAATTAAATACTGTAGTATCAGTAATTTAAGTATTTTAGCTGGGAGAGGTATAGGATAAGTCAGCTTAAAACCAAATCATAATTTCCTGTTGGCTATTTTACTGCAATTAATCACCATTAATTGGATTATAAAATCCCCATAAAAGTAAACATCAATCTTTTGGGAGTACATATTTATCTCAACTTTCATGTGCCAACCGTATGAGAAATATTTAAAGCATTAAGAATAATAATACAAAGTAAAATATATCATAATGTTTAGAACCTACTGATGTTCATGAGAAAATACAGCACATGCTTTTCATACTGTTTCCTACAAACACTTTATTCAGTGTTGCATACGAAATATACAGTACTGTCCATGTTTACGTAGAGATCTGAATTCTGAAAAGGAATATGGGTTACTTCAAGCGACGCATGGCTTTAACATATTGTACTGTACTCTTATACTAGGCATTTTCTGGTTATTACCAAGAGTAATATATAAGAAAAGAATTTCAAAGGATCAGAGCTTTTGGAACTTATAAAAATTCATGATGATTAGCTGAAGAAAGGCTGTGATTACAACCAGCCAGTTTAATGCTGACCGATTTAAGCATATGATAGATTTCAAAATTTCTGTATCGCCATATTCAAGATAACACTGGGATTTACTATCCATAAATGAATAACTATCTCCAGTGATAAAATCCCCCGGATTATGAGATTTGGTTTAGGTAAGAGGGTTGACATTTAGAAATTGAAACTTGATACTAAATTTTAAGAAACTATAGTCTAATGGAAGGCTATACCCTGGCCCTTCTCAACTGTGATTAAATGCTAAAAAAGATCCTGCTCTTATGTTCTGTATAATTGATTAATTATTATTATTATTATTATTATTATTATTATTATTATTATTATTATTATTATTATTATTACTGTCAATATTAATATAATAATAATCAAAGCAGTAGCACTAGTTGATAAAGCAAAATGTTACAGGCCCAAGGACCCCAATTGAGGAATCAGTCCAGTGCATAAAAGAAATGGAAACATATATAGTGAATTATGTAAGGATGTCTACAGTAAAAGTAATTTTTAGCATAAAAAGTATTTAAGAGCATATAACAAATTTATAAAAAATGTTGGTAGGGTTTAAAAGCTTAAATCTATGAAGGTAACTTAGAAATATGAAAAATGATAAAAATAATTTTAAAAAATGTTCCGTATTTTTAGTTATCATGTTGGAGCCTGTAATTTAGCAACCACCCCCCACCCAATTAGCCAAGGGATTACTGTAATTTTGTCTTGTATTCTCCATAATAACGCTCAATACTACACAGTATTCTATTAGTTTTATTCTGGCTGTGACAAGATTGTGGAGTGATCTCCCTAATCTGGAGGTTTGATCAATGGAACTTCAGAAATTTAAACATATTGCAAATGCTTTTCTGTTGAACAAGTTGACATAAGTCTCATTTCATAGTTTATGTATGCTTAATCTTTTTTAACTTTGTGACTGGTCTTAATATATTTTATAATTTCTGTTTATTGATTCTCATATATAGAATAGTTTATTTGTTTTTTCTTTATTTCCTTTTAACACTGGGCTGTTTTCTCTGTTGGAGCTCTTGGGCTAGTAGCACCCTTCATTTTCAACTAGGGTTGCAGCTTGATTGGTAATAATAGTAATGATAATAAAACATAATCAAAAGCAGCACTGGTGAAGACCAATCACATACTCTTAATTTCTAGAAACCCTGAAAATTGTAAGAACATCACAAGGACCAAAGCCCTTGCGAAAGCCAAACCGCTAACTCGGGAACACATGATTACTTTCAGCATAAGTATTCAGATTTTTTCCAATTTATGGTTAAAGAACTTTGGATAATATGAAAAATACAGGAATTAAGCATTAATCATGATGGTTACAGCTAATACAACCTAATGGAAGCATTGGATGTTATTAGAACTGATCCCATAGTATGACTTTACTGCTACTTATATTTACTGTAATGCTATATGTAATGAAGTATGTATCTTAACATGGTCAGAATGAAAAGCAGGTGCCAACCAAGGGTAATAAAGACCAAAGGGAAATATTTTCACATTAAACTGAAAGAAATATAACTTTGAGTCTAAAAATCAATTTGTCAAATTGATCAGAGGTACAACATTATGAGCCACCAAAGGAACAAGCTATTGTACTTAATTTACTCCATAGGCAATAACTTTCCATAATACCAAAGAAGCTACATTTCTCTACTAAAGATATTTTCACCAGTTGCTGTTGGTATAGTATTGATGATCTAATAATGTAAATTCCCCCATAATTACATAAAAGCATACAATAAAAGATTACATATATTTTTCATGTAAAGGTACATGAGATATTTTTAATTTTCTAATATCCTTTTCAGTGTAACTAGGAGTAGCATTTATACTGTCCACAGATTAATAGCAATTATACAGTAGACAGAATTAATTTTCATTCCATATACAGTACCTGTAAAGTACTGCTGCAAACGGCTCATGTATGGGTCTTCACATGAAACTGAAAAAAATAAAACAAAATAAAACAATCAACTAAATGATTTAAAGTTTTAGCCCTGCTACAGAAAATTAAAAGTTTATAAAAGGCAAAATTAAAATAGTATCAGAGGAAAAAACAGCTATGTAATAAAATCAAAATATTAAAAATTTGCAACATGCAGTTATTAAGTGCATTGTCACCTAAAGTCTTCAAATTTCAGTCCCTCATTACCTACAGTGAATGCAAATTACCTCTCATTATGATGCAGCCTGGAAAAATGTACACTCACAGAAAAGCTTATCTACAAAGCCATAAATCAGGTATTATAGTCTGAGTGTTATACCTGAAATAAGTGCATAGGAAAATGTAGATGGAAAAAAAAATAACTGCATATAACTCTCTTCAATTTTTGAACAAGGAAGAACAAAAGTGGTCTAATATTGCACTTGGACTTCATTTTTTCTCTTAACTGATTGTATGATATTGTGATCATTTTTTGTAGTGCTGTAATTTAATCAATTCTAGGAAAGAAGGATGCAATTACCAATGAGTTTTTCCTTGTAGTTTGATCTTCAACAAATACAACTGTACATTATAATTATTAAAATAGGTTTTAAGATACACTGCATTCCAGTTTAATAAGTAGATAGGGACCATGGATTCTAAATTCACTATGTTCTTGTCTAAAGAATTAGGGAGTAACATATACATTTTTACTATTATGTAGTTTAACCAGAATAATTAATTTCCATACACATACATGGATGATTAAAACTGGTTAAGGAAAATTTTTATAAGGATAGACAGGTGGGAAAACATTATTGAAATTGGCTAAAAATGTACAAGTCAAACATCTTACAGTTTTATGGCTAAATGGATAATTTTTAAAACTTTCAGATCTACTAAAAGTGTGTTGCACTAAGAGAAGGAAAATACTAATACAGTATACAATATTGGTAAAGTGACTAGAACTGGTTAAGGGCAAAGGCAAGGCTAGTACCTATCCTGTACAGCATAGTAAAATTGGTTTCAACTCTTGAAATTTAGGTATTCAAATTTTTTTGTTGGCTATAGTCTAGAATCTAGATGATTGTCAGACAAAAAAATTTGGTCAAATAAACAGAAAATTCAAAATACAACATCTTGAAATTTCCTTCAAGGGTATTGATGATATAGTATAAAAAATCTAAAAATTGAATTTGGCATCTTTTCTGCAGTTATTGTACTGAACAGTGTAATTTCATTAAATAATTTTTATCTTGATTTACTTGTACACTTCAGTGCAACTGATGTCTATCTCTATATGTTATGCTTTTCATATTGATGCTTGAAAGATATTTTTAGTACAACAGTTGCAGTCATAGGCAGAACATAATCAGAATTTTTATGAAGATCCCCTGATGTTATTAATACTTCTTTCTTGAAACCAAGTTTTATATCAACATGTACCCTAACACTAAAATTTCCCATTGTCTTTATTTTCAATAGGCCTCTACCACAGTACTGTAATGATATAATCAAGCAGTTACGGTAATAGCAATAAAATTGGCTTGGTTATCAATTAAAGACAGAAAAGGGTCAATGTACAGTACTTTATTTACTTTATGGGCCTGTTTCCTAGTTCTATCACACAGGGAAACTTTGCGCCCTACAGGACCTACAAGTCTGTTTGTCATATACATTCTTAAGTAATTAGAGTATCCACAGCATATGCCACGTTAATTGTCAAATATGCCTTAACGCAGAGCTTAGAAAACAAGTCTTCAGTTTCTTCATGAAAGCATTAATATCTTTAGTCTTTTAGACATCTAGTGGGAACTTTTTGTATAGTTTTAGGGCCCCATATTTGAAAGCTCGAGAATCTACAGTAGACATTCAGCTAGGCTCCAACAATTTGAAACAATCTGTAACTATTCTTGTGTCGATACAATTAGTTGGCTGCACAATGTCCTTAGATATTTTGGACGTTCAGTTCTGATAACTTGATGGGATATTCCACATATCTTGAACTCTATTCTAGCTTTAATGGGCAGCCAATGTAATTTAATTAGTACTGTATAGAATTAATCCTTTCTTGGGGTGGGACACCTTTTATTAGACTTGTTCCTCTGTTTATGACATTTTGTAATTTCTCAAGTTGCAATTTGGGTAGATTGTACTAAAATGAGTTGTAAGTCCATACTGGCAATAACACATTTCTGTGATCTTATTTGCTCTTTATGATTCGGAGATAGGACACCGAGTTGTTGGACTGAATCTAAATATCCCTATGCTTAACCAGGTGCTCAATGTCAATCACTTCATATCTATATTAATGGCATGAAATGTCACATGGCTCCTGTAGAAGAGGAATTATTCTTTTTTTAGATAATTCTTTTAAAACTACAGGGAGCTGAATGGTTTAATCACGTTTTGGATAATAGTGAGCTTGGTCTAAAGTAGGTTTGGCCACTAGCCCATCTTGAGTTTTCCCTAGTAACATTCATGTAGGTGCTAGAGACCACTTCTGCTGAATTGAGAACTTTGCATAATGCAGGCACAAAGGTTTTCAGTTATTAGTAAACAAAAGGGAAAGACTCTATTTACCTTTTTAAAGCATATGCTAAGCCAGGAAAACAAAATTCATATACAGTAGACAGAATCAACAGATTTAATAAACTTAAGGGCAAAGAAAGTTTTTCATTTAGCTCCCGTTAAGTTTCAAAATCTTTTTGTCCTCAAAACAATTTGTGACCTATAAAACATTCAATAGTATAACCTTTTTCTCAGTTAATTCTCTTGAACCCATAGTTGACGTAAACAAAAGAAAATATCTAAATAGTGTAATTTTTAGATAATTGACTAAAGAAATGTTCCTTGAAAATAAACTGTTGATTATACTTGAAATTCTCTTCTTCATAGTGGCTCTCATAGAAGAGAAGTGCACAGGTCATCAGAACCTTGATCTTGAAATAGTTACCTTACTATTTTAGATAAAACTTACAAATTGGTCATCTGAAGTCTGTGCCTTGCACATTGGAACACTGACACTACACCAGAAGAACAATATTTCTCAGGTATTTCATGTTGTATTGGATTCTCTGTTCTAGCCATTTACTAGAAAGTCCTTGAAGACCACACAGTAACTACCTAAAAGTAGGTTTTTCCTTTGTCAAATCCATTATATTTCTGCTTCATTTGTGAAAACCTTTATATTTCTCCTCCAAGCAATTTGGCTCATAACAGGGGTAACCCATTAGAATTTTACTGTAACATGCATTCCAGATGGAACGCCAACAGGACTTGACCTTATAGGAGACCACTATGATGGTCTTTCCCTACAGGTCCCTGTACGAGGAAGCTTTTCCTTTTTTATCAGGTATGGAAAAGCCTGCATCTCTTGCTGTGCTATGGGTGCTGTCTGTGGTCAAAGATAGCTATTGAATCTTCCTGTCCTCCAATTGTCCCTATAGTCCAAGAAATCAACACCTTTGCCCAGTTATCTAAACAATTCAGCAAAGGCCCATATATTGTAAACAAGAATTGGAATCCATCTTCAAGTTTTTAAGAACAGATTTCACATAGTCCCCAAAGTGTTTGGAGGCTAGACTCTGGTTGTAGATATTTCAATTCTATAAAGATTTACAGTTCTCAATAGAGACTCTATAAAGATTTATAGTTCTTATGGAGATTCTATAAAGATTTATAGTTCTCAATGGAAATTGTATAAAGATTTACAGTTCTCAATGAAGATTCTATAAAGATTTACAGCTCTCAATGGAGAATCTATAGTTTTCAATGGAGATTCTATAAAGATTTATAGTTCTTAATGGAGATTCTATTAAGATTTAAAGTTCTCAACGGAAATTATAAAAAGCATTACAGTTCTCAACGAAGATTCTATAAAGATTTATAGTTCTCTATGAAGATTCTATGAATATTTACAGTTTTCAATAAAGATTCTATAGTTCTCAATGGAGATTCCATGACAATTTATAGTTTTCAATGGAGATTCTATATCTATAAAGATTTACAGTTCTCAATGGAGATTCTATAAAGATTTACAGTTCTCAATGGAGATTCTATAAAGATTTACAGTTCTCAATGAAAACACCCTCAATAGTACTATGGGCTCTCACCAAGTTTTCAATGGAATCACATTAGATAGTGCTAGGGACATTAAGGAAGAACGATTGGTTTTCGATAGACATTTCTCATGCACACTTTTGCAATCCTATTCTACTATACTTGTGGTCTTAGAGTGAACTTCTACTGAATTTTTTTATTTTCATCTGGTCATTTGACTTTTTGTACAGTAATATTGCAGGAAGAAAATATGTTTCAGTAGAGACAAATATTCTTTGCAGAAAAAGTTCACATGGTAAAAGGGGGAGGAATATATTCTATAAATGCTAGAATCAAAGTGTAAACTCCACTCTCCTAGCACAATACTGTATTTAGCTTCCCGTCCAAGCCAGTACAAAGCCAATGCCCTTAAAGTTATTCTTATAAGATGATATAAAATGTAAAAACAAAAATTTCCAAAGCGAAGCCCAGCCCAACAAAATATTTCTTGTAAGCATACCAGTACTATACTGTTACATGTTATTTGTGATACTGTATTAATACTGCATATAATTTATCAAGTTACTCCAATTCCTAAAATCTTACATCAAGAACATAAGGTTTTTTGGGAGCCATGCAAGTCCCATGAGGATGAATTTAATGAAAATCAAATTGCAGCAGCTCAAAAACATATAATATCCCAACCTGAGAAACTATCTGCATGCAAAATCACCTATGCCATGCAATAGCTGCTGTCAGGTACCAGCACAGGTGTAAGTCATAAATCTACTGATACTGCATGTGTTTGATAAAATCATTAGCTGGGTTATACTGTACCTTGCAATATTATCACAGAGTTTAAGATAAATAGGATTCATCCATTTTCTGGGCATTTCTAAGACTAATTCTTTAGAGAAAATTAAGTTTCTGTTTTATAGAAATTTATAATTGGCATGATAGCATTCCCAATACTGTACATATTTACATTAGAAATAATAAATACAATAAAACAATGCACAACTAAGATTTAAACATTTGTTCACTGTACCTTTTCAAATGCCATATAAGGTTATTTAGCATATTTGCTTGATAGGAAATTTTTTAGAAAAAGTGATATAAAATCTATACATAAAGCCTAAAAGTTTATTTACATTTTGTGTCAATTTATATATGTGTACATATAATGTATATATGACAAATTTGGAAGTATGTATTTTTCCTAACCATACAAACCCGGGTCCTTTACATAGGAGAATGATAACAGCAAAGCTGGAATAAGGCAATTAAAAATTATAACGAGGTGTCAATGACCAGCTGGTAATCACCGGCCAGCAGCAGGGAAGAAACCCCCACTGCTAGTTCACTGACAAACCACTTTCCTAGCAGGTGGGACTTTTCTAGGGGGATGGTGATGGCATGGAAGTACAGTATGAGTAAAGGACTAAGGTTTGTATTGTTAGTGAAAATACAAATTACTCCAAACATGTCACTTGCTCCTAGACGGATACAAACCCACGTCCTTTACATAGGATACTCACCCTTAGCTGGGAGGAAGTCCCAATTCAACCAACTGACTGGAAACTTATTTTGGAATACTCAAAACCAGCCACCTGTTGAGATACTACCGCTAGAGTTATTGGATCCTTTGACTGGTCTACGCATACACCGAATAGTCTGGCCTATTTTTTACACATTCTCGTCTTTCCTCATACACCTGTCAACCATCAAATCACCAAACACTTCTTCTTTGCTCGAGGGGTTAATTACTGTACTGTAATTGTTCAGTGGCTACTTTCCTCTTGGTAAGGGTAGAAGAGACTCTTTAGCTATGGTAAGCAGCTTTTCTAGGAGAAGGACACTCCAAAATCAAACCATTGTTCTCTAGTCTTGGGTAGTGCCATAGCCTCTGTATCATGGTCTTCCACTGTCTTGGGTTAGAGTTCTCTTGCTTGAGGGTAAACTCGGGCACACTATTCTCTCATTTTCTTTTTCCTCTTGTTCTTTTGAAATCGTGTATTGAGCAGGCTTAATAGAAAGGCCATGGATGCCTGGTGGTATATCAAGTGGTTGTCTTTTCCTTATCAGATTCTTTTTCTTTTCGAAACCATCCTTACTGTCCTCCCTTCAATTGAAGTGGCTATCCTGGAGGGTATTTAGCCTTGTATGGTGTATCGGCTCCTCCATGTTGACCATTTTTTCCGATTTTTTTCTATAGTCTATGGGTTTGATCAATCACTTTATTTATATTTCTGTATATAGTTTTTGTTATCATTCTTGTTAGCTTACTTTTTAAGTATGATGTATCTTTTTTATTACCATTAATTCTTACGCTATCTGGAGACATGGAGCAAAATCTGGAACCAATACGTTCTATATTTCTTCCATGTCATCTACTGTATTACAATTTTTGTGATCTTCATACAAATATTCAATACCTTACAGTTGCATCCAGACAGTATTATTCTTGTGTGCTCAGAAACTTTAGTTGCTAATATGAGACACTCATCTGAACTCTTTATTACTATTTCTCCAACTGATCGGCATGGCTTAAGAACTTTAGACTTTGCGTCCGAATCAGGCTGTGAGTAAATCATAAGTGAAACTACTCACAAGTCTGGTAACTGCTTGGACCTTGTATACACCGACTCTCCTGGCATTATAACAAGTAAGGTTGGTTCTCCAGTTGGGACATATGATCATGCCTTGATTTCATGTGTAGTGAAGACTGGGCAGCCTGTCTCATGTATCATACTCATGTACGATTTATATGAAATCTCAAGCAGACTGAAATGGGATTTTTCATGATCTTTTGGGCTTAAATTAGTCACAATTCCATAGTAGTGTTGATCCTGTTGTCCCTTTAAATGAGAATCTAGTCAACATAATTGATAGGTGTATCCCTTCTCGTGTGCTAAGGTACCGAGTGAAGGACGAACCATAGTTCAATGATGATTGTAGATGTTCTTATTTGGAGAAGCAGGAGGCTTATCATTTTTGGAAGGGTAACATCAGATTTGACTTGGAATAACTATACTCAGCTTAGAGCTTTTGCTCAGAGTTTATGCTTCAACTGAAAAGAAATACAATTTAACCATAAAAGAAACCCTTTCTGGTACAACTCAAGAGCACAAGTGGTGGACTACCCTTAAATCTGCACTCTTTGGTGAAGATGCAACAGTTCCTCCTTTACTTAAACCAGATGACTCTGTCACTCACTGTCCAAAGGAAAAGGCAACCCTTTTGGCTGATGTGTTTGACAGCAAGCAGAGTAATAAGAAACTCGAACTTCCTCATTCCTGTTTTCCAGAGTCTAAACTAACTAATTTAGCTTTTCGATCTTGTGAAATTAAAGTCCTCTTGATGGATCTTGATGCTTATGGAGGTGTAGACCCAAATGGGATTTTTCCTTTGTTTTTTATAAAGACTGTAGATTGTTAGCTCCAAAGTTATCTGTTATTTTTCACAAGTTAGCAAGGAGAGGAGCTTTTAGCACTTGTTGGATAATTGGTAATGTTACTCCACTATATAAATGTGTTTGTGGTAGCTCAAGTCCAACTGATTACTGCCCAATTTCCATAACTCCCATATTATCTAAAGTTTTTGAACGTCTTCTGGCAAAACATCTTAATAGGTTTGCTGAAGGTAATCATCTGTTCCCTAGTTTGCAATTTGGTTTTGGTAAAGGCCTTGGAGCATGTGATGCCCTTCTTACAATCTCCAATGCTGTACAGAAACCCCTTGATTGTGGTCAGGAAGTTCGTATGATTGGCCCTGATTTTTGTACTGCCTTTGACCGTGTTAATCATGAGGCCCTTGTTTTCAAACTCAAACAGTTGGGAGTGGGTAGGTCGTTTCTTAGCATCATTATTGAATTTTGAAGTAATAGATTGCAAAGAGTTGTTGATGATGTACACTATAGTGAGCATAGGAATGTGGTATCTGGTGTTCCTCAGGGTAGTGTTCTTGGCCCTTTACTTTTTTTACTTTATACATATGACATGTGCATTGGCCTAGAAAACAAGCTTGTTGCCAATGCAGATGATGCTAATTTCTTTGCATCAATTCCATCTCCTGAATCTACGTAGATCTTTGGTTGCTGAATCCATTAATAGAGATCTAGCTAAGATTATATCATGGTGCAATTTATGGGGTATGAAGTTTAATCTTAACAAAACTAAAAGTATGATTGTAAGTAGGTCAAGGATAGTGGGTCCTCAACATTCGGATCTCAGCATTGATTATGTTTTTTTAAATTTGTATGACTCCTAATCTCAGCATTGATTATGTTTCTTTAAATTTGTATGACTCCTAAAATTTTAGGTGTTAATCTCTATAGCAAATTTACCTTTGAGAAACAAATTAGTTCTGTGACTTCTTCAATTTCACAAAAAATTGGCTTATTGAGAAATTCTCTTAAGATTTTCGGTGCTCAATCTATTCTGAAGAAGTGTTTTAATGCTTTCATTCTACCTTGTTTTGAGTATTGTTCTCCCGTCTGGTCTTCAGCTGCTGATTCTCATCTTAATTTGTTCAATAGGAACTTACGGTCTATTAAATTTCTTATTCCTGATATAGATATTAATCTCTGGCATCGTCGTTCAATTACTTCATTATCCATGTTACATAAGATTTTTTATATTTCTGACCATCCTTTACATTCAGATCTTCCCGAACAGTTCCCTCCTGTTCGTAATACTAGACATGCAGTTGATTCTAATAGTCAGGCCTTCTTCATCATAAGACTCAATACTACACAGTACTCTAGAAGTTTTATTCCAGCTGTGACCAAGTTGTGGAACGATCTTCCTAATCGGGTAGTTGAATCGGTAGAACTTCAAAGGTTCAAACTTCTAACAAATGTTTTTATGTTGAGCAGGCTGACATAAGTCTGTTTACAGTCTATATATGAAATATCTGTTTTAATATTGTTAGTATTTTTAAAATATTTTATTTTAATTGTTCATTACTTCTCATATCGTTTATTTATTTCCTTATTTCCTTTCCTCACTGGCCCATTTTTTTTTTGTTGGAGCCCTTGGGCTTTAGCATCTCACTTTCCCAAATAGGGTTGTAGCTTATCCAGTAATAATAATAATAATAATAATAATAATAATAATAATAATAATGATAATAATGATAATAATAATAATAGTGCAATGGGATGCCTGAAGCAAAGTACCTTTAATTGGTACATTTTGCCGACTACTACTATGCGAAGGTACTGTACTTCCTGGAAGGATCGATCAAGATCTGGAAATATGCGTCCTTCAAGTCGATTGTCACTATGAAGTCCAAAGTCCTGATTGTGTGCCTGACGGTGGCTGCTGTCTCCATCTTGAACAGAGTTTGCAGAGCAAACCTGTTCAGGGCTGAGAGGTTAATGACTGATCTCTAGCCCCCAGACGCCCTGTCTACAAGAAAGAGCGGACTGAAGAACCCTGAGGAGCTGCCATTAACCTTCTCCAGCATAGCCTGGACTTCTGCGCAAAGGGGCCAGATCCTTTGCTGATCCCTGGCGATAGGATGATGATGTTGATGGTGGTGTAATAACCATTAGGGGAGGGGGAGAGATGATTAATGGGAGAAGGTACCTTGATCCAAGGACACCCGCCATTCTTTCTGTCACGTGATACCACCAACTTTTCCACTCCATCTAGCCTACAGGCATCCTCCCACTAGTGACATCATGGGAGGATTGCCCCCCCCTCCCCAACAGAATCCTCAACCTCGATCTTTTCCTCTGCCTCTGGATCATCCATGGCCTTGGTGAGCCAAAAAAGGCTGGTTCTTTCTTCACTTCAGGATCATTGTAGGAGGGCAAGGATTGCTTCTTTGAGCTGTTTTATAGGGTTGAGCTGACAGAGTTGCAACCCTAGCCAGACCCAAGATGGATGCAAACTGCAGTTGCCAGAAGGAAACCACTTGATGCAGTAGGGAGTCCTGACTGTCTTTCCTCCACACCTTTCAGTCGTACCTTATACCTTATCTGCTGGGAAAATGATAGAACCCTTCAGGGAGGCATTCCAGAGGTTTAAGACCTCTCAGCGACCAATACGTTTGTGAAACTTGGCAGTCACGGCATCTCATCGGTTAAGGATTCAATTAGCCCATTAGTTGGCTGCCTGGTGTGTCAGGAATTCTACTGCTGTGGCACCTGTGAGCACAATGTCCTTTAGGGTTGGTCTCTTGTCCACGTCAGACTAGTCTTCTGTGTTAGCTAGGTAGCTGACGGATCCTAACCAGTGGTCTATCCAGGACACCGCTTGAAAGGTTTCCATAGCTGTGGCTTTGATGCTCAATGCTTCTGATGCTGAAAATGATATAGGGGATGTTGCTAAACCTTTTGCTGTTCCACCTGGTATCAGAGTGGCTACCACTTTTGTCTTGTGAATGCCCCCCAAGGAATCCTTCTTCGCACATACCTCAACATCCACCTTGTCCAAATCTTCTGTGGACAAGATTGACCATGGGAGCTCCAGATGAGGCCCACAGCTGCCAGATGCCCAACAAAGGTGGTCAATTGTAACTTCCTTCTAAATACATCAAAGGACTTGAAGGAAGGTTGGATCAAACTTGCTTTCCTCTGTATCGGGGATCTTGGGTCCTGCTGATGGTGAATTGTGTCGAGATGAAGCAAGTTTCATTGAGGCATGTGAAGAAGTGCTTCGGGGTAAGACGCGTGATGGAGAATTGCGTCTGGGAGAAGTGCGAGATGGAGAAGCTCATTTGGGTGAAATGCATTAGTATGAGGCGCGTCCAGGAGAGGTGCGTTATGGAGAAGCTCGTCTGGTTGGGATAAGTCAGGATGAGGCGTTGTCTCTGGAAGATCCTGAAGACCTCTGTTGAGGTGGAGATGAAGGGGCTCGCCTACGTGAGGGGCATTTATGATCCTCCTCCGAAAATGGAGAATCTGGCAGAGGTTGTTTGGTAATCCTGCGATCATGCTCCTGGGAGCTAGTGTGCTCTGAAGAAGAACTCTTTTGACAGTGGCAAGGGTCAGGCTCTTGCTTAGAAGTCTCCCTCAAAAATCTCTGAAGGCAGTCAGGAGACAGTGGCAAGCTATTTTAAAGACACAGAAGAGCCGACATCCTCAGTAGCAGGGGTTAGGGACTACAAGCTGCTCCTGCTGTTGTCTCAAAGAAAGGGCCACTCTTAGGAATGAAAACCCTGAAGTCCAAAGGATGGCCACAACGGTTATAAGGCATCATCAACCTGAAAAGAGGTAAAAGGGTCCCCTGAGGAGGAGGACCACTTGTTTCACTAGGGGAAATGGAATGACTCCCTTTCCCCGAGGCTTGCCCTAAGATTAAAGGGTCACCACTCTTATCTAATCGGCCTACAGAGTAAACCAATGAAGAAGACTGACAGGGTAGAGTACTGGGGATGGAAGTAGGAAGTCGGACCTTTTTCGACCTTGAGGATGGCCCTGAGGCTGAAGAATCCCATTTAGACTTTTTGCCATACTTCTCCCAATGGGAGGATGACCATGCCAGAAACTCATCACGGGGAGGTCTGGAAGCAGGAGTGGAAATTACTGATGAGGGTCTGTGACCCTACTGCTCATGAAGATACCACAGATCTTGGTTGGCACCCCACCCCTGAACACTTACGCATCTCTACAGGCATCCTCAAAAACATGCTGCTTTCAAAGTGGATTGCAAGTGAGCCAAAGGGGGCCCGGTGCTTCCCTGCTATTGGCTGGTAATTACCGGCCAGTTGTTGACATCTCATTAAAATTCTTACTACTGTATTCAGCTTTGCTGTTATCATTCTCCTATGTAAAGAACAAGGCTTTGTATCTGTGTAGGAGCAAATATACTTTATATAAAATATAAATAAAGTGAATTAGATTTCCTCATGATTCTAATTTTCTTAATGATTTGATTAATTTGGTGTGAGACTTCCTTTATTATCTTGTAAAAATATAACACAATTTCTGAATTTTATATATTAAAAGCTCCAAGGACAAATCTTGTTGCATTAGCTAATACTGTACTAGTACCAGCCATGGAAAATTGGAATGCACTGAAAACTTTTGAAAAGCTAATACAGTACTGTTCTGTATATAAATTCAATATTTCTTTTTAGCTAAAGATAGAAATGTCTGTTATACAATAAATACTAACAGAAATACTGTACCTTGTAATTGGTTAAAAGTACTGTACTTTAATTTCAAACTAAAGAGATAGTACAGTGGATACAAAATATGAATCACATAGTATTCTATTAATAAACTCCTCATTGGTAGTATTTAAGAAGGGCAGTCAAAAAATATTCAAGGACAAAAATACCAAACTAAAACATTGTATTCACTACATAAAAGCAATAGAACCAAAACACGCAAATATCTGGCAGTTACAAGTAAAATAATCTAGTTTACTTGCATGAATCAAATTACCAGCAAAATTCATCATGAATGAAGATTCTAAATACCAAAATAATGAGTACGATGAAACCACAAACCAATTACATACCACAAGGAAAGCTAGGGTTACTACAAACTCTGAAATGCTTATAAAAATGTACAATTAGCAGACATATGATCATATCTTAACTTTCCAAAAAAAATTGTAAATCACACATACACGGTAAAATACATACTAAACTATTCCTTTATATTGTATACAATTCAATATGGACTCCAATAAATAATTATTTTTTTCTTTAGCCATTTCCCTCTAATCAATAATACTGTACTGTTAACTTATAGTGCTGTAAAACACCAGTAAAGAAGTCTTACCCTCCAACTTGATAACACAGCACTATGGACAGAATTACAAAACCTACAAGTTGCTATTCAAGCATGAGAAATGTTAAAAAACCCAGTTTTGTCTGATTCTCATTTTAAATTTCCACAAAGAAAGGTTCCACTGAAAACATGCCACTTCAAACACCTACATCTAGTTCTTAAAAGAAAAAAAAACATTCAGGATAAATGAGCTAAGCAATCTAGAGTAAAGCACCTGTGATATATGGTATATTTTAAAACTCCTTAGGTAAAATGAAACAAGAAGGAAAATATTTTCTCCAGAAGGGTAGCTAAAAGATTTATAAAAATAATTTTTGGATTATAAAAATTAAGGCTAATCTACTCAACTATCAAATGCACAATGCTTATTAAAACAAGCAAGCAGCATGCAAAGGAAACCAGTGAAAGTAGTTTAATAAAAACTAATGAATGACTAGGTGTAAGAGATAAATATGAGACTTGACTACATCAGTCAACAATGTAATAACAAGAGCTATTTAAAGAGGTATACAAAATGGTGCACTTTCTGTGGTTTCAAGAAAATCATTGTTTAGTAAGATTTCTATCCATTGATGTGTTAGTATAAATAAAAATATCATCTAGAACTAGGTTTGTATACCTAGAAAAATTACAAATTACTTTTAAAATTTGTTATTTGTCCCTAAACATATACTGTACAAACCTTTCATCCTTTCAAATAGGGAGACTCACTGATTGATGGGCAAGAAGTCTCTCATAAAACTGAACTGGCTGGTTCTTTTTCTTCCTGGAAATGTTAGCCGGCATAGTACCATACTGAATAAAAGGAAATGACTCCAGCAACCCTCATCTGTCCATCAAAGGGATGAATATTCTGATACTAAGCCTATACTAAGAAGATTAGTACTACGAGTGTTCAAAGAAGGCATCCCTTCCCCCAGAGGAGATATCAGTCGAGGATGATATACCTGGTGTATAATGATCAGTGCATTGGTATATGTTCCACCATCCTCCCCCTCGTCTAGAGATGATGGGGAGATACTTCTTTAGATTCTAAATAATGGAGCTCCGAAGTGTACCTGACCAGCATCAAGTCAGATCCAGTGAGTAACAGTTCGACAGCTACATCCTCAAGGGATGGGAAGGAAAAATGAAGGAGAAGAGCTAATCATTCTACCATTCATTCCTGACTTGCATCTACACGTTACCTTAGGCATCCTGCTTCTTGTTCAATCGGGGAGCTGGGCTGGCTACACAACTACTTGAGCAGCCACCACAGGACCAAGAACAAAATTGTCAAAGGACTTGTGGATATACTCCCGTAAGTAAAAGGCTGAGAAAACTGTGAGGCTTTTACACCATAGCCTTCAACACCTGGCTGGGTGCAAGATTCCTCTTAATTTCTAGGGTGGGGCCTATACCTCTTGACTACGTCAGCCCTGGTCCTAACTGACCCTCTCAGATGTCAAGGTGTACTCTGGATTTACAGAAAGAGATCATTGTTCCACAGCTTTCTCTTGGGTCTACCAATGCTAAGGAAGAGGCACTGAAACTTAGGCTTGAGGTGTCGGTTCCTCTTTAGATAGCACCACAGAGCCCTGACAGGGCACAAAAACAGTTCCTTCCAATTGCCACCCAACTCTTTGAGTAGAGAGGGAGGCTGACAGGTTCTGAGTTTTGGCTCCAAACTCTGGCACAAAACTGAAGGAGATCTTCCACCCCTTGTCAAGGGTGACTAAATAAGAGAGACTGTAACTCATCTATTCTCTTCGTCATTGCTAGGGCTAGCAAAAAGACAGTCTTGAGATCCAGCTCACTGTCTAATGACCTTCTCAAAGGCTCAAATGGGGTATGTGTAAGAATCTTGAGAACCAGGGTCATGCCCCACTCTGGGGACAGGTTCAGAGGTGGGCAAGACTGCTCGAAGCTTCTCATGAGCATAGACAACTCCCACAATGAAGTTAAGAGGTCTATATCATTCAGTCAAAAGACCATACTCAAGGTTAAGTGGTAGCCTGCGATAGTTGCGACTGACAGGTGCTTCTCTTGGCAAAGGAAGACGAGGAAATCGACGATCAGTGCCTGAGATGCTCCAACTGGAAAAGTATCCCTTCTATGGTACCAATCACAGAAAATGGCCCATTTTCCTAGTTATCCAGCTATAGAGGACCATCATAGGTATCCCGAAATCAGTGCAGTGCTTCACAGAAAGTCTTTCGCTCGGAGATGCTGGATAGTCTCCAACCATGAAATTCCAGTGAATTCATGGATTGGTGGTAACTCTGAAGATGAAGCTGACAGAAAAGTGTAGACCTTTAAGATAATTCTCTGAAGATCTTGACAAGAAGTGCTAACTGATTGGGATACCACTTGGAATGTAGCCATCTGGGAACCACCAAGGTCATCTTGAGGCCTACCATAATCAACACTTGGTTGGTCAGCTGGCAGGTCAGGGTGAATGGAAGAAAGCCCTCGGCATCCAGGTGATCCCATGGATGTTGGAAGCATCTTTGAACACAGCCCATGAGTCTAGAATAGAAGAGCTAAACACAGGGAATTTCATGTTTGGCAAACAGGTTGATCCCTAGAGAACCCCACAGAGCAAGAAACCTTTCTGCTTTGCACTCCTATACTACAATCTACCCCTGGCAACTAAGTGCATCTGCTATTTCAGTCTTCTTGCCTGGCTGAAAACCCTACTGCATGGAACATCAACCAGATGTGCATCTGTTTTGTCACCTTGCAAAGGGGCTGCAAAACTGTGCACCCTTATTTGTTGACATAAGCTACTACAAAGTTGTTGTCACTCATCATCACTACCGAGTGCTTGTTTGCAGTGCTAGAAACGCTGATTGAATTTCTAAGATGCTGATGTGCAAATGATTCTCATCTTCTGATCGCACTCCTGAGACATCTAGGTCACCCAGGTGTGCACTCCACCCCTTCATGAGGAATAATGAAAATAAATCAAAATAATTAAAATCAATCTTTTTCTCCATGGGAATCATCATACTACAGAGGTAAGATGATGGAAGTAATTTTAGCAAGACTGGATATTGGTTATGCAAAATTGACCTATTGCACACCTCATGAAATAGTTCCCAAGTGCAGCAAGTGTGATACTTTTAACCATCCTACATATGTTTTGTGACTGTATTGTTTTTAAAAGAGAGTTTTATGTTTTGGTTGGAAAACTTTACCAGACCTTTTAGCAGAGTCTGTGTATTTTTCTCTCTTTATTTTTATATATATGAAATAAATATTTTGATGCTATTACTGTTCTTAAAATGTTTTATATCAATTGTTCAGTACTTCTCTTAAAAGTTTTTTTATTTCCTTTCCTCACTGGGTTACTTTTCCCTGTTGAAGCCCTTGGGCTTATAGCATCCTGCTTTTCCAACTAGGGTTGTAGCTTAACTAGTAATAATAGTTATTATTATTGGCAGACAAATCTCGAGTACCCTCATACCCTACCTGGAAGGTGGTCGTGGCCCCTCCACCACTGGCTTGTCGTGATTGGCTGCACACAAGCATACAATGACAGCCCTGATCAGTGCAATCTTTTCAATATGGGATACTGAAGTATCATGACTAAGAAGGAAGAAGCAGTCCACGTTTCGGTTAAGAAAAGTGAAGGAGGGCGCCGAAGCTCCTCCAACAGGTCGTCACTGCATCTGCCATGTTTAGCTACAAGGGTAGTCAAAGAAACCCTGGCTGTACTCCTAGAGGGCTTTGGTACGGGGCTAAGAACCCACCCTGGCCCTGTGCACCAGCTCTGGCAGGAGACAATACACTGGGTGAGCTGGGAATTCGGATGTCATCCACCCCCCTCTCTCCCAAAAGGAGAGGAAAAAGTGATGCTGTAAGGAGCCCTTTCCTTATAGCTACAAGTAGCCTTCCTAGACTTTTTCAACTTCTTCCTCTTCTTCTTCTAATTAGAAATAGTGTTAGAATAAGAGTTGAAAAACATAGAGGACACAATGTTGAAAGACAAAGAGGGTGATAAGGAGTTGGAGAAGGAAGAAGAACTCGCATATTTCTTCCACTTACCAATCCTCACCTCAGGCTCTGCAAGCAGAGGAGTCTAGGTTTGAGTGATCATCGATGACGACCCCTTCCCCCTGGGGAATAACCACACAGGTTGCTCCAACTGGAACCACAAATCTGGGAAACACTTAACAGTAAAGCGGTAGGCAATCTCACTGGGCCTTGCAACACAGATACAGGGGCTGGATCAAAGGCACACCGCAGGATGGAGCTACGGGTCCCAGATGCACAGCACAGGGATTGGGGTAGAAGACACAGAAGTGACAGGATCAGGAGGGACAACGGGGGTTACACCAGTCACCTAGGCAATGCATACTTATAATTTTGGTTCTAGAGCTAACTTACGCCACCAACTTGTGCTGGAGCCTTCTTGCCTACAGACACTGGCCCACGTACTGGGGCGTTGACTGTAACAGTCCTTTTGGGCTTGGGGACCAAAGAGGGAATCACCACTGGGGTCACATCACCAACACCTTTAATCACAGGAGACATTGACACTGGGGACTTGGAGATAATGTAGCCTTTCTTCTCAGTTCCCTCGTTCCCTCTACAGACATAAAAGGTCTGCCTGCTACACCTAAGGAGGTCCACCCAAGCCTTTTTTTCGTAGGTCAAACACATTGTCAGCGGTCTTTACAACACCAGAAGAAGAGGTTTCAAGCTTTGTTGGGGTGTGGCAATCACTGGGGAAACTCCACACACCACTAGAGCCTGAAAAACCCGCTGACTCAGTTCCGAGATCTCCTCGTTCCTGCCGCATACTCCCCTGGGACCAAGTCAGGGGTATGTGCATCGAAGCCACAGCAGCACTTGCACTCTATGAGGGAAAGAAACTGGTAAAAGAATTCCTCGGTGACTTCCTGGGCTGTGCCAAACTGACACTCGCAAGGCTTAGCTCTCTTCTCCCCTTTCAAAGCATATACCTACCACTGAATAGGAAGCCATGACATGCATTCTGCCCACTTGGATAACTGCGAAAAATCATACCCCCATACAAGAAGTACAGAGAGTATTGATCAACAGCTAGTTAAGCCATGAACATATTGCAGCATCCACCTTTTCCCAACCAAGAATGAATTTCTTGCTTATTCACATCCATCATACAGCAATAACCGCCATCATTCACTCTCTCAAAAGTAAAAGAAAAATCCAAGCTTTTGGATAGTTCACAACACTATGTCCATACCTGTTGTGCCTGGAGACAAAATGGAAGTCTCCAATAGGCGGTGGGTGGGGCTACTCTCCCGCGCACCATCTGTCATTAACTATTGTACATAGTTAACAAATTCAATAGCATTCCAGCTTTACGTAAGACATTCCCTATCTTAATGGATGAGTGGTTTGCATACATGTAGGAGTAAATTAAATTTTTGGAGACAAAATCTATTTTTTCACTCTAATTCCTTACTTATAAGGAGTCAGTTTCTGTACCACAGCTCTTGAAAGAAAAAAGGAAATGGTCATCACTGTAGTACCCAGCATACATCATACTGTAACTCATGAGTTTGTACAGTATGAATTAAATTAAAGTATTTGAAATATTTGATGGGTATTTTTGTTGTTAGGATGTTGTTCATTTCTAAAGGACTTTTCTGTTACCAGCTATGACAGGGAATCAAGTACTACATAACATACCAAAGAAATATTGTCTCCAATACTATAGGGCCAGTGTTTCAACGTACAAGGCATGGACTCGGTATTTATAAGGGAAAACCATCTATCCAGGCTCTATTGAATCTGTCACAGCACCTCCAATGTGGAAATTTGTTTGGCAACAGATGACACGTAATCACTGAGAACCAATATTACTGCATACTGAAATCATTACATCATATTTTCTAGTTTTACTCAGCCACCATCTTCCTGTTGATCATTCAACCATACACCCATAGTGGTAAGTTGAGTAACAGGAATCAAGTTCTGGTTTAGGTAACCACTACTCTTAGTGACAGCATTAGCGTAATAAAGTGATATTTTACTGTTCAAGATAAATTTTGGTATTTCGTTTTGATTGTTTATGTGATCGATTTCGATATGGCGTATGACACTATTTACTGCTAGAGAGAATGGAGGTGCTCAAGTTTTTTGTATCTTGTCAACTCTATAAGTATTACGATTTATTTGGCCCCTGTTCAAGTTAATTATTAGCTTTTCTAAGTTTTGATCCTTATAAAAAAAACTGATCCTCTCTCCATCCCAAAAACCCACGTTATGAAAAAAAAATTGCTTCCTCATTGGCCTTTTTTTGCTTATATCCCTTTCAGGATGTTCAGAGTTCTATAGGTTAGTCTGGGCATATGGTACTGATAAAATACTATCTGGAAAAAATCCAAGCAGTACAAATGTATACATGGTACACGGCTCGTTTATGGCACCTACGAGGGGAAATCAGATATTATAGGGGCTCCATCAACTAGGTCCCTCAGCAGTAGCAGAATTATGGACATTGAGCTTTTTCTCTGTATTTTTTTCTCAAATGAATCAGACTAGTTAGTGTTTCTTCTCAACCTTAAATGTATGATTTGGGTATTTGGTTGGTTTTAGGGATTTATTCTTTATGATATTCAAAAGTCTACTCAATTATTGCTCTGGTATAGGTAGTAGGGTGGGGAGGTGCAGGGGTGAAGGGAGGATAGTTGTAGTAGGGGATGTTGATGAAGGAGAGGTCTAACTGGTGTGGGACCTGTGGGCGTGGTTCTATCATGCCCCAGTAACTATACCGACACTCTTTGAGTGAGCGAGCTGGGTTAATTCCTGCCATTCCATGCATTCCTTTTTTCTCTGGTATATTTAGCAATATTTATGCCTTAGAAATGGTACTTAAAGGAGCATTTCACTAGGCGACACAGGTTCCTCGCCCAGAAATAGATTTTTCCTTATTCAAAATTCCTATGTGGTCTCCATGATCTTTTCTGCTCCATAGCCTCATGTAGGGAAGGGGAATATTTGAGTCTCACTCCAAGTTTAGAAGATGGTGGTTAAGCACAAACTAGAACACAGTTAGTATTGTATCCACTATTAGTATTGGTTCTTGCTGATGACATGTCATTGGGTGCCAGATGACTTCCAGTATTGGAGGTGCTGTGACAGGTTCAATAGAGCCTTACTCCATGGTTTTCCCTTAGACACCGAGTTTGAGCTTGTTACCTGCACTTTGAAATACTGGCACTAGTGACTAGAGGAAGGGAAACCATATTTATTTTGTAAATTGGATTCCCTATTTTAGCCTTTTACAGTCAAAACCTTGGCGACCAGACATCACCTCCCCCAAAAAATAGGTTTTTCCTTAATGAAAACCCCCTTCTTTAAAGAGGAACTGTCGTAACAGACAATATTGCCGCACAGGGAATGGCTATCATTAGTAGTGGATTTGTTATAACAAAGGTATTTATCTGTAGTTGCTCAGTACAGGAAACTTGGGAATATCTTTGAAAAGAAACATGTGTTAGAAGCAATTTTCATGTAAATATACATGAAGCACAATATATTTTTATTATTTTTAATCTTAAGATGGTGCTTTGTGTAACATATACAGAGCTATCATTATGGGTGGGAAATTTTGCGCAAACAGTAAGTGCCATAAATGCATGTTTTGAAGGCCGTGCATAATTAAAAAGTTACTTCTACAAACCAAAACTCCAAAGGGACACCAGTTTTCTGCAACCTACAAACATTTATATCAAAATTACTCTAATTACCATTCATATACTCACCAATATTTTCAGACTTTTTCTTAGATGTGGCAGCTCCCAAAAAAGAAAAATCCATATTGAACATTGCAGACCCTCCTGTTTTACTGGCAGCAGCTGGAGGAACCATGACATCTCCACCACCACCCCCAAAGCAGTTCATGATTGGCTTTAGTGGATTATTTGGTTCTGCTTCTTTCAAAATGTTTACATTACTCCTGGAGTTGGAGAGAGAGACAGAGACAGTTGTAAAACATAAGCTACCTCAGTACAATACAAGAGTTAATTATTTCCATAAATTTTCCCAAAGATTCACTTGTAATATGCTCCCGGCTCAATGTGCGAGCTTATTGAACTTATCGATAATAAACTCTCGTGTTCAATTTTTGTATTCAGAAAGCCCATGCTTTGAGAACATATACTATAGTAAAATATTTTAGTTTAGCATAAAAAATAAAGAATTTGTTTATCAATATTTGGTATTTAATGTCTATTAATTTAAAGAAATGGCTTTCTTTTGTCTACCACTATCCAGTTGTACATGATTTATAAAAAAAGTCATGTACAACTGGATAGTGGTAGACAAAAGAACTCTAATATTTCAAAAAATGTGGTTTCATTATTGAAACAATTCTCATTTCATCAAATGATAAAGAAGTCTTTGTTCCAGATGAAATACAGTACTAATGGAATCAAGCACAATGTATTATTGTCATTTTATAAGATGGGAAACAAAATAGTGTACTAATAATATCCAAAATCATTTAAGAATATCAGAGAATTGCACCTAGCTTCACTACGTCTCCACTTTCAAACGAGGTGGTTTGATGAGTTTTGCGCTTTAATGTACCTTACCTTGCAATATAAAGGTAATTATTCCCTAGCTAACATGTGATAGAAACATTAAAAATACAGATAAATGATGTCATGATGCTCAAAGGCTTAACAAAATCACAATACATTAGTTATTCATAAATATATTTATGGTACAGTACTGTATTTGAATGCCTCTTGCATGACAATATGGACAGTAGTTACAATGAAAATACATTATTTTTTACATCAAAGAAGAAGAGATTAGACAGATGCCATTTTAGAGGACTGATATAATCCATTAGCTTTAGTCACAATAAGAGGTCTGTCAAACAATAATCTATAAAACAACAGAGCGGCAGTAGCTTGATAATAAAGGTCACATTTTATAAATAAGTCATTAACAACACACATATCTATTTCTTCTAGGAATGATGGGTGGTCTTTCAACATCATGAAATGCTGTGCTGTAGTTTAACCAGATTACCGAGTCTGATTTATTAATTTTAATAGGAATTACCCCCCCTAAAAAAAAAAAAAATTTATTAATGAAATGAAAACTTTTGCAAGAAAGTTATATTAGTTGAAAACTTTGTGAAGGGGTCTGCATGGCTGCGTCACTTCTTGAACCAGTATAACTATGTAGAAACAGTATGTGCAACTGAGGTGGTATTTATGGATAACTGGATAGAGGTCATCCTATATGTGGATTTTCCCAGACTGGCACAATGGGAAAGGGTTATATCACATGATAATGACCACTACAAATGCAATAATCGCCTTTGCCAATGCGTCCATCCGATGGATTGATACAGTAACTTTTTTGGCTGGTCTTGCGACACAATGTAGCACTGTACATGAACGTTTTGAATAAAGGAAGATTGAACAACGCGAGGCACTGGTATTAAGAAATTGCCCAATCAGCCAGAGCTCAACTCTCTTTCTTCCAGAGGAAGTAAAGGGAAAAGTGGAGAAGACAAGCCAAGCCTCCTTTTTCCAGAGTACCGTCACTTTTAAGAAGTCCGGGACTTTAACGGCCAATCCTGAAAAACAAAGCATCGATTCCACTGGAGTCGCCTTTGAAGAAAACATCCACAACCTCCACACGTTAGCCCACTACCCTATCAGCTTCTTCCTCCAGATATGCTGATTTCATTCGGCCCTTTTGACCCCATTATGGACACCCCAGAAGGGAAGGGGCAAGAGAGGAACCAGAGGATGCTAGGGAAGGCAGTCCCCTGCCACAAGTGCGTGTGTGTGTGTGGGGGGGGGGGGGGTTTTCCTCTTTCTCAAAAGACAATGGAAGGAGTGGACAAAAGATGGATTACACATCTCATTCATTGACTCTCACATACTGAACATATGTCATATATAAACTATAAAAAACTTTAATAAACAAGAGGAAGAAAAATAAGATAGAATAATGCCCAGGTGTACCCTCAAGCAAGAGAACTCTAACTCCAGACAGTGGAAGACCATGGTACAGAGGCTATGGCACTACCCAAAACTAGAGAACAATGGTACGATTTTGGAGTGTCCTTCTCCTAGAAAAGTTTCTTATCATAACTAAGTCTCTTCTACCTTTACCAAGAAGAAAGTAGAAACTTAACAATTACAGTGCAGTAATTAACCCCTTGAGCAAAGAAGAATTGTTTGGCAATCTCAGTGTTGTTAGGTGTATGACGACAGAGGAGTATGTGGAAAGAATAAGCCAGACTATTCAGTGTATGTGTAGGCAAAGGAAAATTAACCGTGGCCAGAGAGAGGGATTCAATATACAGTAGTACTGACTAGCCAGTCAAAGGACCCAATAATTATCTAGCAGTAATATCTCAACGGGTGGCTGATACCCTGGTCAACCTACTACCTACCAAAATCTTTAGCCTGAAGAGCCTGGACTTTTCCTCTTAATGGGAACTGTCATTACTCAACACAAATTTTGAGCTGTCCTTCCCTCCAATGGAACTAAAACAGCTCCTTGGTGAAGGTCAATGTGGTTACTCCATGATCTGGAGGGATGGACTTTCGAACCCCCACCAGTGAGTACAGACACCTCTTTATAAATTTTAACATCCCAGTTTCTAGTTTTCCTAAAATCATACTCCTATTAAAGGGCTCAGGTTTATATTAAAAGTATATATTGTTTTTAAAATATGTGATATTACTATGAACCCATGTCCAATTTATTTTTATATACATGCCTAGTTTAAAATCTGAATGTCCACACACACACACACAAAAGTTAATATTGTATAAAAAATATTCATTGAGACACCCCAACTCATATCAAATGCATATTAATTTGAGACTTGTAGATAGTATTTAACTTGACTTAGGAAATTCTGCTCATCACATGATAGTCTCATTCGTACAGTACTTGTTCACAAAAAATGCCATACATTGCAACTTTTGCTCCCAGGCAGATGCAATACTCATAATTTTTCACATTCTGAACATCTACGATATAAGTGACATTGTTGGCCATGACATGATGCAAAGAGCTCCGCCTCCTCTAACAGCAAGCCACTTGAACAAATAATGCACCAAAGTATTTCAAAACCATTAAAGGACATCCCTTATTAAGCTAAAGTTAACTAACACCTTAAATATCTCCTTTAATCTGGAATATCAAAGTGTAATGAACAAGTAAACAGAAATGAATATTGGTTACCCATGCTGCTATCATTTCCATACAACGCCATATTTACACAAAAGTATAAGGAGACGAGGCTATTAAAGTAATTTTATGATTACTGTATTATCAAGGTGCTGGTGAGACTTTGAGTAGGTAGTTATGTGAACCTTAGGTGAGGTTTGTAGAAATATTATGAGGTTATTCTACTGATTGATTTTGGAGGTTTTATACTTACAATGATACATCTCCAATTTCAATTCCCCATTCTAAAACTCTCATGTTGAGCTCCTTTTGAATCTTTGAAGCAATGGCGGGACGATCACGCTCAGTCTCCCTGAAGGATATTTTATGACATGGAAGTTATAGTTTAATATTTATAGAAATAAAAAACAATTTCAGACAAATGGAAATATACACAACCCCAATCATCATACTGTATACTGAATACTGTACCTCTGAAAAATAGCAAGAAATAAGAGGTTGATAAACTAATTATTCAGGGACTAACGATTCTGTTACTTAATTATTTGTATATACATTTAATAGGGAAAGTTCATATTGTCACTGGATGTTTTTGAGTAAGATACATATTGCTAAAACATCAAACATAAAAATCTATATATAAAACAAGGCTTTAATTTACAAAAATAATAGTGTCTCCTTCCTCCTGAGAAGAAAATATTTACTGTACGCTTACAAATAAAGCTTTTATTCCTCATAGACCATACCCCTCATATCAAAAAACTTTCTTTGAAAATCTAATAATCTATGAAAGTAAATATCTTTTCAATATTAACTAGCTTAAAAGGCAAAAACATCAAGCAAATTAGATTAACACCTAGGAAAACTAAGGTGTTTTATAAACGATAAAGTTATTGTTCATATGATTATAAAAAAAAAAAATACAACAACAGAAGACTGGTCAAGTGAATTTTTGGGTCATAGGCAGTTTAAGTGCCTTTTAAAATTTGGATAATAAAACAAAGCAGATGACCCTATGCAGCTAAGCCATCCTGTCAATTCAGTGAACTTGTCAACTGAATTCTGAGAAATATTTACCACTTTAGTTCTAGTAGCCCTTATGCTTTATGGTAATTTTCTTTTTGCAGCCAAAATGTGTTACCAAGATTAATAAGAATTGACCTTTGAAGGCTAGAAATAACACTAAAAACAAGTTGACTAAGGACTGTTTTTAATTCTGCAATCATTAGAGTGACATTTCCAAAGATGTATCATGACTAACCTCACTGTGTGCTTTGTAAGGACATTTAGAAGAACAGTTTTCCCAAAACTTCTCAGTCCATGTTCGGGAGATGTGACAGATGTTGTAAGACGCTGTACATCACTGACTCTGTATTTAACTTCACATCCCATTTCAATTATTCCATTATCAGCTGTGATGAGCTGCAAGAAAGAAAATTTGGCTAGAATATATCAAAGATTTTTTAATAGTCAATTTGCATAATAAGCAAATATACAGTAATCCCTTGCCATATTGCAGTTAACCTATTATTACTAAAGTAAATCACAGATTTATAGATATATTGTATGTATATCTATACTGCAGACTTCTATTTATATCTGCTTGTGTGGAAAGCCTTGTTTCTGACTCTGCAATGTCCAATCATCTTGATTATGGCTTTTCTGAATTTTTTTTTCCACCCAACTTTGACAACCAACGTTGCCCAAAGGCTCAGTCTCTTGTGGATTTAGTCCCCCTGGAGTAGGTCCAGAGGTGCAGTTTATGACGTGCCTCGAATTATCGAGGGGGACCTCGTCGTACTTCAAACCAGAAAGAAAACATGGTTGGAAAATTTTCTACCCCTGCTGAGTTTCTTTGGAGCTTTAATCCTTACCGATATTTTGAAGGAAGCCTGATACACAGGTCAGAACTCGAGATTGAAGTGGCACAGTTGGATTTACCTGATACTGACTTGACAACTCTGTTTGGGCATTTTCACGAAGAGTCTTCTCCTGAATCGCCTCCTGATTTCTCAGGGCTTGTATTATCCTCTTCTGAATCCAACGATTTTCTCGCGTCTGCCTGCCTCACACAGCATTAATAACCCGCACATATCAGCTGCTTTACGAGGTCGTCGACAGATTAAAAGCACCCTGTCTGTATCTGAAGAGTCGCCATCTTAGCTTATCTCCAATACTGAAAGAAATTAGTATTGCTTGCCAGAAAATTGCTGAATTCCAACATGTATCCTAAGAGAGAGTCTTGAAACTCAGAGGAAGATCTATAAACCCAACTGATTAGCTATTTGTCTTTGTTTTAATTCCCATGTTGGGATAGACAAAAAATTGAGGAAACAGTTGAGGTTATGGTTGAAATTATAATTCACTGTAAATATATCTTAAGTGTTGAGATTTAAGCCATAATATCCAATGAATATGGAAATGAGTATCAATTGTCTTTTTTTTCCTGTCTTGGACTTTGTTAACTGTAAAATTTTATGAGAGCAAGGATGATAAATTCATATTAAATTTTCTAGGTATAGTACATATTCTTTTCCTTTTTAATTTATCAACATACTCAACACACTATGTACTTTAGTAATGGAATAATGGCTAAATTTCCATTTCATTGTCAAGCTGAAATCACATGTAAAGTGAATTCTTTAGCTTAAAGTGTAGGGCATGGTTGCCCGTTATGAGACAATTTCTAGATTAGCAGATGAGCTAGTGAGGGAATGAAATGTCAATTTTTAAGCTAGTATGAGAATAATAAATTTTGATATTTTTTTCCCTTGTCTATTTTTACAGTTTGATTCAAGTTATGTAATAATTGTGTATCTCATCAACCTCTGGATTATCTCATGGCCATTTTTTTTTTAAGTTTGTTCAATAACTTACACTCAGTTGGGAACTAATGTGAACCAATCCATACTTGTAGATTAGGAGACTGCAATCGTATTTCGTGTTTTGAACATGATCAGAGAAGAACCAGAACCAGTAACCACTAACCCGAATACTGTACTACTTACTGGCATGGTTTAAGTGCTTTGATACTGTGGCTTGTATCAGAGTATGCACACAATTGACTGTAATCCTACCTGAGTTGTGTCATGACATCAGGAAGGAAATTTTTGTGTATATGTGTTATGTGACAGGGTTACAAACTATATTGCCTTGTGAAAGTACCCTTTAAATGGCACATAAGAGCCTTAATGAAGTTCAATGGACCACAAGAAATCATTGAAGTAACTTTGAGTGTTTAAAAGTTAGTGAATTACCACTTTGTGATTCAATGCCATAAAGAGAAAAATTTCACCTGAGGTTCATTTGCTTGTTGGGTCCCCTTTCCCAGAACCAAAAAACAAATTTAAATTTTTCCAACAAGGCCATTTAGTGTATTTATTTGTGAGTTAGCGGGATCAGGATCAGTAACCCAATAGTAAATCTACGCACTATACCCAATTGAAGTCTGCTAACCACTACATTGGCATCATGGAAGTGTCCTGACACAGGAGAGGGGTAAGGGTGGCTGTCAATGTCCAGACCAGCAGTGCTGTGTTTGATCTCGCATGCAACCTAGTACTGGTAGCAGGAGCATGAGCTCCTGTATTTTGTACTGAAACACATTCCTTGGGAAGGGTTGTGTTTTGTTACAGCACTGCTCCTCCCACAACACCATGTAGAGGAATCAGTCAATGTCTTGTAACTCATGAGACTCAGACTGATTGGGCTCCTCCTTTCACAGGAGAAAGAAGGTTAAAGTAATTTTGTCCTTCTGGTTGAAGACATCTCTCTGAAGCTCTTTGAAGAAGATAGAGGTAGAAGTCGAAGATGATGGCCTACATCCTGACCGACGATATGCCAACTTGTATTAGTTGTAGGAGCGTGTGCGTCCTGTACCTCATGCCGACTCACCTTTACGTGTTGGGTGGTACAGCACTGCCCCTATCACATATGTAATATTTAGAATAGTAATATTACATGTTTAAAACAAATGACGTAATATGTCATGTTGGTTGGAAGAGCTGGCCGTGAGATTTGCTATGGTCAACTCAAATTGTATACAGGATGTAAGATGCTAAGTTGTCATTCTTTCTTAGTGTCAACACATTATCTCTTCGTGTGAAAGTTTGTGACGTCACCGGATGCAGGTGTCTTCCGATTCCGTCACTGAGCCAAATTAAAGCAAGTGTACGATATTTGGGATATCAGTAATTTGTTCAGTTCATATCAAAACTTCACCAGAATTGGTCATGTGGACCAACACAGCTTCCTCCAGTGATGGAGATGTTTAACTCAGTTGTTATTCACAATAAAACTTAAAAACTACTAAAATGTGTTCAGTAAACCATTCAAATACATTTGAAAACAACTCATACTCAAATGTGTGCTTAAGACAGTAGCACACCAATAAATGGTGGCAGCGATTAAACTCAAAGACAGCGGTTAAACTCTAAGAATTAGAGAAATATCTTCAAGACTTCAAAATAAATAGCTGTAAAACCAGAGATACAGTATATCTTCAAGACTTCAACATAAAAGCTGTGAAACCAGAGAATGATCTTCAAGACTTCAAAATAAAACTATCTACAAGAATCTACAATTTTGACTAAGTCCAACGAAAATGCTAACACCAACATATGTTAGTATACAAATAGAATCTTCAATCAACATCCTAGGAAACCCAAGGACTGGCATTCAACTATTGCAAAACATATCCAGGAAGACCTACATTCTACAAGAAACTAGAACGAGACATCGCTAACAAAACATCAAGAGAGAGAGAGAGAGAGACGACTCGACTTCATATATAAGCTAAGTACAGAGATTTTGTATTCATTTCAGTTTGTGCAGTGAAGTGTAGTTATCACAAGTCGTTAGTCAATTATTACTGGGGTGAGTGAATTCCTAAACTTTGTTATAAGAAACTCCGAATTCTCATTTAGAATTTTTCTTTCTTTGTGCTAATTCCTTTTTCTTTCATAAACTCTTGGGGGGAAATGTATTGGGATTAGTAACATTGTTGGGGGAATTTTATTATACATATGCGTTTACGCAGTGGGCGTCTGTACTCATATAGATATTTTGATAGGATTGAAAGGGGTCAAAGAGATAGAAAAAAAAAGAATACAGCAGTCATGGCTCCTCCTGTCAGCCCTACCCCTGGACCTAGTGGTGTAGGCCAGGCTAATCCTCCTCCAATTGTGACGCTTGTAAATGCCAGGTCAGCAATCCTTCCTTTTCAAGGCCGTGTCAACGGGTTCTTGCCACAAAATGTGGAGTCATGGATTTCATCCGTTGATGCCCATTTAAATGCCAAACAAATCGTAGATCCTTTTGTACAATTACAAGAAGCTAAAAGTTTTATAGATTTTTCTAAGAATTGGCTTAACGAATATCAGGACATTTTAGGTAATTCCACTTGGGTTACTAACGATAATATCTCCGTGAAAGATTTTTTACGATTAATGTATTTAACTTGCATGACACTTATGTTGCCTGAAGCTTTAGTGCGGTGCTTTGATAAGAAGTTAATGCCTGCAAGTACGGAATTGGATGTCTATAAACAGATAAAGAAACACATGTCCAAGTGTCCAGATCTCGATCCCGTGTTAACTCAAGTTTTTGCTAAGAATGAAACAAAACCACAAACAGTGAACGTAATTAACAATCCAGTAGCGGGAGTGACGTGTTACAACTGCAAACGTCAAGGTCACATAAGCGCAGACTGTAGAACGAAATTTTGTTCAGTTCACAACACAGGATCACATTCTTATAGTCAATGTTACGCGCGTAAGACACAACAATATCCTAGAAATACACAGTCAATTCCACAGTCAGTTCCATATGGAAATAAAAAGAAAAATCCTCATTTTAACAATAAGAAGAAACAACAAAATGTCAATGCAGTTCAGAGTCCGAAACAAACAAACACTTCTTCAAATATCGCTGAGCCTGGGCCGTCAAACCAGACCTCGCAAAGTCAGCCTAATTTTCAGAATGTGCAGAGCAAAGCAAATACCACATAGTTAACTCTAGAGGGGAAGAGAGTGATGTTGGGTCAAGGTCATTTATGTCAACATCAATAGTATTGAATAATCAATTTAATGTTTTATCAGATAATTGTGAGACAATAGATTTTCCTATGAAACACACGGCCGAATTAAGTAAAACAGTGCATGTTCCCGTAGATTTGCAACGAATTCATACAATAATAAGCCAAAATGAGTTACGGCCAACCTTATATGCTGTAAATTTAGAACACAAATCCTTTACGTTATTTTTTGACTCTGGTAGTCCACGTAATATTATGGATTTGAAGACGCATCATTTGTTGTTTTCGAACTTTCCGATTGAAAAATCAGGAATCAGACTTTCAGGTATAGGAAATAATGAATTAAACGTCATAGGCATAACTCATATTCAGTTCAGAGTCGGTAATCGCACGTTTGCCGATACATTTGTTGTAGTGAAAAACATTAATATGTATCCAGCTGTAATTATAGGATACCCATCTATGGGAAATCAAAACATTATCTTAGCTCCTGCAAAGCACGGCGTGTATATCAAAGGGAAATTCTATAAGTCTTCTAATACTTTAAAGTCAGTTTTGGATAAAAAGGAGACGACAAATGTAACCGTAACGTACGTTGAAGAACCAATAACTTGTCTCACTAATAAAGAAATAATGTACGCGACCCAGCAGAATTCTCGTTCACCCGTAATATCATCTTGCACGCAATATATCGAACCAAACATACCTTCGAATTTAATAGTGCAAATAAAGAAAACACTACCGGGATCTGAAATATTAATCCTTTCCGATACTTTGAAAACCAACGGATTGTCTGTCACACAAGCTATTTATACAGTAGGCTCACATCAGCAATGTAATATCGAAGTCTGTAATCATTTAAATAACACTTTAGTAATTCACAAAAATCAACATATCTTGGATGTAGAAGTTTATAAACATCGTATTCTTACCGTTGCTGAAATCAATCACTCTCAATCAGTTGCGGATGAATCCCTTTTACGATCTATTAAAAATAAAATCAGTAAGGACATTCAAGACGAAGAAATTCAGCAGAAAATTTTTGAACTTTTAAATAAATATACAGATGTCTTTTCCACTACGGATGGATCCTTAGGAAAAACAGATGTGATCGAGCATCAAATAAGGTTAAAAGACAAACAGAAAATTATATATGTACCCTCGTACAGACTCCCTATGAAATTCCAGAATGAAATAAATGATGAAGTAGGTAAAATGTTAGAGGAAGGAGTCATTAGAAAATCAAATAGCCCTTATAATTTTCCTTTAATAGTTGTACCGAAAAAAGATCGAACATGGCGTATCTGCGTCGACTTTCGTCGTCTAAACGAGGAAACGATCCCTGATCGATTCCCAGTGCCATGTACTGACGATATTTTGTCTTTGTTAGGTCAGAATAAATATTTTACCAGTTTGGACTTACTTAAAGGCTTTCACCAGATATCATTAGAAGAAGATAGTATCCCATACACAGCCTTCAGCACAGCCAGGGGACATTAAGAATTTTTACGGATGCCTTTTGGTTTACGTTGTGCTCCTATAACATTTACAAGAATGATTAACATAGTGTTTGGAGACTTGTTAGGGGATATATTGCATGCCTATATGGATGATCTTGTAATCTTTTCCAACACCTTAGAGGAACATCTACGTAAGTTAGAACTAGTACTACAGAGATTAAGACAACATAACTTAAGGGTAAAGATTAGTAAGTGTGAATTTTTCAAAACAGAATTGATATATTTGGGTTTCATGGTGTCAAGCCAAGGTCTTAAAGTAGTCCATGATAAGGTGTCGGCTATACGTAATTTTCCCATACCTACTAATGTCAAGGGAATACAGCAATTTCTGGGTTGTAGTGGATATTACAGGCGTTTTATACGCAACTATTCAATAATAGCCGCTCCTTTAACTGATCTTACGAAGAAGGGCGTAGATTTCATATGGTCTGAGCAACATCAACAGGCGTTTAATACTTTGAAAGATGAACTGTGTAGTTCGCCTATCTTAAAATTTCCTGACTTCGGTAAGGAATTCTTCATTGCAACAGACGCCTCAGACTTAGGAGTAGGAGGGGTATTGCTTCAGCAATATGATAAACAGTTTTTCCCGATAGCTTTCTATTCTCGAAAATTGAGAACTTCCGAAAGTAAGTATGCAGTAATAGACAAGGAAGGACTAGCTATTGTTAATTCGCTAGTGCATTTTAAGTTCATAATTTACGGTTATCCCGTTAAGGTTCTTACTGACCATAAACCACTAACAGAGTTCTTTAAAGGCTTCAATCACAGCCCTAAACGAACTCGGTGGCATTTAATCATTCAAGATTTTGGCGCAAGAATCGGGTATTTACCTGGGAAAGCAAATATCATTGCGGATGCATTATCACGCAACCCCGTGTCATCTTGTACGGAGTCTTTAGCTGAATTAATAGATATATCAACATCCATGCCTATTGTAAAAACAATATCTGAACAAGAAGATTTAGGCTGGAGTGCTGAATTGTTGCAGACTGAGCAAAGAAAAGATCAGAAAATAGAAACAATTATAAATGCTTTGAAAGGCAATCATAAAGAAAAAGAATATATAAAGTATAAGCAGCAGAATTATGTAATCAAAGATAATATTCTGTGTAGGACTGTGACAAGGAAAACCCGCAATACACCACATGTAACTAACGACCAGGTAGTAGTACCAAACTCACTTGTTTCCACTGTCCTGAATTGGTTGCATTCAAATCCATTACATGGACACCCTGGGTTCTCATTAATGTCACAGAAAGCCAAATCATTGTTTTATTGGCATACAATGCTTACAGATATAAAAAGACACATAGCTAATTGTCGCACATGTCAGGAAAACAAAGGGCATACGAAAACACCTGTTAGCTTAGGAGCTTATCCTGTTCCCAATCAACCCTTTGAAAGAATACATTTAGATTTGTTAACAGGATTTTACGAGTCAGACAGAGGAAATAAGCACCTCTTAGTGATTATAGATGCTTTAACTCGATATACAGAACTAATAGCGCTTAAAACTAAAACTGCGATTGAATGCGCTAGGAAGTTTTACGAGTGTTACATTTGTAAACATGGAATTCCACACATGATAATCTCAGACTCGGGTGGTGAATTTAATAATCACTTTCTTATCTCATTGTGTGAATTCCTCAACATAAAGAAGGTTAATACCATGATATATCACCCAGAGTCGAATGGGCTAGTGGAAAGAGCAAATAGGAAGATATTAAATATATTAAGGGTAACACTAGGGGGATCAGACCCCAACTGGGATATTGCAATACCGGCGGCACTGAGTACTCTGAATCATTCATATCATATATCAATTAAAATGTCACCGCATGAAGCATTGTATGGTACCCCAGTTAGAACACCTTTCCATGTATTAACGCCTACAACTAATCTATCAAATCCTTTAAAAGAATGTATAAATGCAAGTATAAGTCGATATGATATCCTTCGAAAGAATTTAGAAGAATCACAAATCATAATGAAAAGGAATCATGATAAAATAGCGAAACCAACTAAAACATATACCGTGGGTGATAACATCTATATTCAAATCAATGTCAGAAAAGGGCTCAACTATAAACTAACACCTAAGTTTGAAGGCCCATTTAACATTTTGGAAATATTAACGGCCAATAGGTTTAGAATTCAAAACGTAGCCCAACCCACGGATGAGAGAATAGTACCATTGTCTCACATAAGAAATTAAAAAGAAGTGAGGAAAAATTTTAATTTTTGTAACTAAAAAGTTTTCTTTTTAATACAGGAGTAATTACATATATTTTTTCTCGTTACAGGTTTCCAAGATGAATTTTTTGTTGTTGGGAGTGATATTGTTCGCTCAGACATTTTTTTCGTATGGGATGAGTTCTAAGACTAAGAATATATATTTTAAATATGGCAATATAGTTGAAAGACAAGAAGACATTTTTATTACATCAACCAACGTAATTGTCGAAGTGCATATGCAAGCAATTTTTCTTCAAGAGAATGATGTCACTAGCTTAAGAACCGCCATTTCAAGGTTTTCTGCATCATTGGATGAGTTGCATAGGAGACATTTTCATTTGACTACTAAGAGTTTGCTTGGATCAACATTAAAAGTTGCAGAGATGCTATCTGATGACTTGAAAAATAAGACTGGAGAGACAGGATCTTTGGCTTATGACCTTTTGATGTGGACTGTAGGACACGAACAAAAAGAAAGACGGAATCCGTTCATTTATGCTGCATTAAGCATCTTTGGGTCTGTTGCAAGTTTAGGTTTAGGACTTTCCAATCGTCTTAAAATTAGTAATCAAAATAAGAAAATTGAGTTCTTGACTCATAAAGATGAATTGATTATGTCAGAACTAAGGGATCAGTTAGCTTCAATCAATAAAATTATGGATTTGTTAAATGAACATTCAGATAATATCGTTCAAATTATGGAAGTACAGGATTTGTTAGCAACATTAACGTATTATGATTCAAAGATAGATCACATACATAACAGAATTGCACATTTCATTGAGAAATCCAAGGATTATGTAGAAGCTATCACGTTAGCAACTAAAGGTGTATTGTCGCCCCATTTGTTGCCTATATGTTACTTAAAATTAGTTCTGGAGAACACTAGGGATAAACTAGGCTATGTTCCTTTGTTAGACGAACATAGGTTAGAATTTTATTACAGCCTAATTACAGTAAACGTAGATAATAACAAGATTAGGATTACAATTCCCTTTGATTCTTCTGATGCCTGGCAATCTTACAGGATATCACCATTTCCGACTTTCATGACGAATCACTCAAATCCAGTAATATCCAGTTTGACAGGACACGTATTGATTTCCCCAGACAAGGAAACATATACGGTCATTAAAGACTTAAATCAATTAACTCACTGTTCAGACGCAATGGATAGAAAAATATGTACAGCTGACTCATTTGAATTCCGTAAAAACTTGATGGATTCATGCGAGTTAGGTATAGTGCTAGACGGTGCTCTCTCCCATACAAGTGAAAATTGTCTGGATAAGCTTTATCCCTTTGACAATAAAGAATTCAATTGCAGACTAAATAATGGCTCGAGGATACGATACGACAAGGACGGCTTCAATGTATCATGCCCTGACGGATTCACATCCTACAACCACATCTTCGTCGCAGCAGATGGCTGTATCGGGACTTCCCCGAATTCCATGGTGACTGGCCTACGGACAATCATCAGAGAACGTGCTTACTTCGCGAACTTCACGTGGACCTCTACAACGCCCGCACTTCCTCTCCCCTATAAAGGAAGTGTGGCGAAACGCTTAATGAAACTTACCGAAAAGGACCACCTGTCGCCGACTTACAAAGAGATTCTTCACCCTATATTACTAGCAGGTTTATTTGGAACGGCGTTAATTTTTATCGCCGTGAACATCCTTGTTTGGCGTAGGTTACGGCACAGCAAGCAGCTACAAAGGAACGAGTTGAATAGCCCTGACAATACCCCTTACTTGATCCAGTTCAAAGCTGTATGAGTGGCCACCTCATTCGCTAAGGGAGTAATTTGTCAGGATGATGTTTGTATGAAAAGCTGATTAGTACGCTAGTAATATGTAATTAAAGAAATTCTCTACATTTGCATTGTTAAAAATACATTTAAAATAACATTTAAAAAAATAAATAAAATAAAAAAGGATTTAAATCATTTTTTTCTCTCGGCATCTAATAAAAATATATAAGCCGGAATGTTAAAAAAGAAAAGAGAAAAAAAAAAAAAAAAAATATAAGATATATAACAGAATCTATGGGCATCTAATAAAATGTATCAGCCCTATATATAAATATATATATATATATATATATATATATATATGTACGAAACCGTGGTACGTGTACGTACCAGGAATTCGTATTTGTGCACTAAAAATTGAGTATCTTGTTTCTGACAAAGGTAACAATTATTCTTTATCAAGTTACCGAATCATTTGTAAGTCAGAATTTGTTTTGTTTTTTGGTACCATGTAATCATTTGCTAGCAATGTACCATATATATGATCTTGGTTTTATCATGCATTTTTCTTTTTGCTTTGGTAATATCTTTTTTGTATGCATTATTGTTATTAGTTTTGATGTGCCTATTTGGACATTCGTCCTCAGTTGGATATAGCTAGTTTTGGACAATGAATGATACGTATGTCCAGTCACACCTAATAACCATGTTTCGGCTTGTTGTTAAATTTTTGTAAAAAAATTGAGATAGCTGGCCGAGCTTATGTAATATTTAGAATAGTAATATTACATGTTTAAAACAAATGACGTAATATGTCATGTTGGTTGGAAGAGCTGGCCGTGAGATTTGCTATGGTCAACTCAAATTGTATACAGGATGTAAGATGCTAAGTTGTCATTCTTTCTTAGTGTCAACACATTATCTCTTCGTGTGAAAGTTTGTGACGTCACCGGATGCAGGTGTCTTCCGATTCCGTCACTGAGCCAAATTAAAGCAAGTGTACGATATTTGGGATATCAGTAATTTGTTCAGTTCATATCAAAACTTCACCAGAATTGGTCATGTGGACCAACACAGCTTCCTCCAGTGATGGAGATGTTTAACTCAGTTGTTATTCACAATAAAACTTAAAAACTACTAAAATGTGTTCAGTAAACCATTCAAATACATTTGAAAACAACTCATACTCAAATGTGTGCTTAAGACAGTAGCACACCAATACATATATGTGAGGCAAGGATGGACAAAGTTTCGTAAGATTTGAATGATCAGTCTTCAGGGGGTGGTTTCTTCTTTTGGAGTAGCTGGACTCATGTTCAATGGCTCAGCAACTCTGGAAAATCCTTCTAGTGTATTCTTGTACCAGACCAAGAACAGAATTGAGGCAAAGCTCTACATAGAAAACCACAACAGGTTGAAGGTCTGACTCATGGCCAAGGTGCTCCTAGCTCCCATACCCTCAGAGACTAGTGAACCACCAGGTGTTCAAGTTTCTGATTAGCATCGAGTCACACGTATACGTGTTTTGTAATGGCCGATGATAGCACGCATGTATGGTGGTATCTGGATGATCATTAGCGCGTTCAGAGCACCCCTAATCTTGTAATCTCATGGCAACTGTTGGAAAGAAAAGACAGAAAATGGGGCAGCCCTCTTTTATCCTGATCAAGGTTACCAGACCCAGGTCTTGCACGAGACCGAGTACTACAGTACAGTAGTAGGAGGCATGTCAACAGCTGGATCACTTACCACTCAGAGCTGGGTACGATCCTGGTACATACCACTTCTCCCTCGCATACGCAGGGAGAGATCATCGGAGACAAGTAGCTACATTGATCAGACATCTTAAAGGTAAAAGTGTTTAGTTTCAGTTCCAGTATCATCCGAAGAGATGTACACACACCAAAACGTCAGCCGGGCAAGCCCAAAGTTTTCTTCTTCGGGGGGATGAGCAGCGCACTGTAAAGTGTAATACATTCAGGATGAGATCAAACCCAGGTGCAAAAATGCCGCATACTAGTGTTTGATCCCGAAGGGACATCTTTGCTGAAAACCAGAGAGATGGACCAGGATGAAGAAAGAGCAGAGCCTATTATCCTACTGGCAATGTGTGTGCTCTTCTTGCAAGAAACAGAGCACAGATAGCAGGTGTGTGAGCACATGCACTGAATACTTGAACTTGGTGGGAGAAAATTCATGATATACACCCTATCACCTCAATAATTAGGTGAGAACATACTGGTGCCAAAGTAGCGTGTACCAGTGTTTGTTCCCAGAGAGGCCACTTTCAGTATCCACCGCATCATGAATTTCTCCTAAAAGTGAGAGATCTTTTCCAGGAAGAGGAAAGAAGGACAATGCCCTTTACTCCCGCTGGCAGTGTGCATGCTGGTTTTCATAGGAAAATAGTACAAGTAGCAGGTCTATGAGCACCTGTCTAACGTACCAATACATATACTTGGTACCAAACTCTCTCTCCTATGGGGAAGGAGATAGTAGAAGTCATGTGTACACAACTCCTATCTGCCAGACTTCCTGGACATCTTTTTTGTTCTCCTCTAAATGTAACTGAGATGTCACCTGCTTCTACTCTACACAAAGACAAGTGGTAAGGTCCTTTGTCTTTGTCCAGTCTCGAGAGTGGTAGGATCTCATGTACACATGGTAATCTAAAGTGTGTGCATGGATCTTGCTCTTGGGGAACTGGCTTGCAGGAACCTAGCTCGAAGAGATCTAGTGTGTGTTATGTTCTCAAAATGTATCCTTGGGGATCCTGTGCGAGGTGATCTAGAGAAGTCATCAGGTACTGTATGTCTATGGCGTGCTGGCGAACGTAGAACTCTTAAGTCTCTGTCCTTACTAAAAGACAAGGTGTGCTCTCGAAAAAAGGGAGCGCGCACACACACACAAGAGAGAGCTTTTGAGTGTGTAAAGTAGAGCTCTTATGGGTACTTGCACCAGAGAGAATGAGTGAGTAGATGGGGGCATAATCCTGTTGAAGCAGGTGAGGCCACGCTTTTGTAAAGAGCAAAGGATAGCACACATGGGCAAGCATGAACAAATGAGGGTGTGCTCCAATAGGGTAATGCGCACAAATAGTTGAGAACGCGCTCCTGTAGCAGATGTCATCTGCATTGAAATTTCTTCTTCGCTGTCATTGGGAAAGGGAGTTAAGGGGACTCTTGAAGCAGCACTGTCTCTCCCACAGGGGGAAAAACAGTAGGAGTCTTGCATATACAACTCCTATTGATTGGTCTTTGGACTTCTTCATCCATAAAGGGTAAAAAAAAGGCAGAGCACTTCTATCCCAACTGGCAGGGTGATGAAATGAAGGGAAAGTGGAGGAACTTAAGTTCTCCTTCTAAGTGGCGTTCAGGCTGACGACAACGCTTCTATTGGGAAGAACTCCCAGGAATCCTTGGTGCCTTTCTAGAAATGGTAATACACCAAAGGAAGAAGAAGGGCGGTACCCTTTTGCTTCAAAATCAGCGGTCGCAAGACATTCATCCTCCAACAGTGCACCATGATGTCTAAGGATTGCCAACCTCCTTAGGAATCCGATTTAGTCATCATCACCAGACCACACAAGCAAGGGAAAAAGCAGCAAACATAATTATCTAAAAGAAAAAGCAAAAGATTAAAACAGCCAACTGAGGGCACCGGAAGTATGTTTGTACGATCCAGCTGAGGGCTAATTGGTTGGTCAAGTGGGTAAGGATTCCCTGCCACCCAGCTATAACTATCATCACCTCAGTAAGGTTTTAGCAGCCATAGCCACCTTTGCTGAATGCATGCTCCTTTTAAAGGACAAGGGTTTGTATTCATCTAAGAACAAACTGTATTTATAGATAACTGGTAAAGATAAAACTGTGCATACACATTTGATGTGGTATAAATCTTTCATGCCTTAAATCTTTTCAATGGTAAAGTATACAATGTCAATACTGTTACCTGTTGTGGAGGAACAGAGAATGCCTTTGTCCTCATGTCCACACGATTATGCCTGTCCAACCATGGAATAATAAATACCACACCAGGGCCGAGAGCACCACGTAGTCTCCCGAGACGGAACACAATGAGACGTTCCCACTGGGCAATTTTCTTGAAACAGAACCATAACGTAACAGGAAAGGTTAAGCATATGAAGAAGTAGCTTGCTGCTGTTACAATCGAAGCCAAGCAGTTCATGAAACTGAAGCTGGCAAACTTTCTCTTCTTTTCATCTTTACCTGAAATAGTATGACTGCATGTTAAGTAATGGTACTAATATCTTTTAGAGCACAACTACTTTAAAACATGAAAGCAATAAGGTCAAGGAAGAACATTAGCTGATAAAATATATCTTGAGCATTTTTAAAATAATTCCCTCTTGATATGAAGCCAATAACAGTTCAAGCAAAAGAAATTGACCAAAATTAGTGAAAAGCTACAAAAAATAGTTTTTTTTAATGCTGATCTGATATATAAGACATTTTGAATGGAAAACACTTATACTGATAACTGAGAAGGGTGGTGTATAGAGCATTGATTCATAATCATCTTTGACAAATGCCATTTACAGGTATCTCTAAAGCACTGATTTATCCTTTTGAAATGAAAATTCTATATTTCAAGCATGTATGTAGACAGATAAGTACAGTACAGTACATGAAATACTGAAAAAAACTATACATAGTACCAATAGTGATATAGACTGAATATTATTAAAGTGGAATGAAATGGAATAACAAGATAGAAAGAAATGAGTAACAAAAATTATTTGAAATCTGTTTGTAAAATTATAAAAGAAAAAAAGTAGACATCGGGACCAAAAATGATTGGAAATCTTCAGATTAAATTAGCAAAACAGGTACAGGATATGGTAAATCCACTGATTAGTGAAACAATATGAAATAAGTAAAATGCAAGTTTAGGTACTCACTTAACATTACCAGTTCCTTGAAGATGGGAATCAAAGAAGGCTAGTAAGCACTTTATCTAAATGGCTGAGAGGTCAAAGTATACATTTATTGATGATAAAGAGATGAAAAAGATAGATCTAAATAGAAGATAAAGATGAAAGTATATCTATCTAAATGAAAAGATAAAAAACAATAGCACAGATGTAGTTCTTGGAGGAGCCCCTTTTCACAATGAAGAGTCTGCTTGAAAAGTAAGAGATTTAATCAAGAAAAGATCTGATATAAAGGATGAAAAATTAGATATACTGTACAGTATATGAGGGTACTGTATTTTGAAGTAACAGTACAGTAACTGTCATATGCTAGTTAGAACTGTAAATCCTTTACCATTATCAGAGATGTTTTCATGTTAGCTCTTCCCTTTATAGGGTTAGACATTCTTAATTATGTCTCGTCTTATTCAGGTCTACATCTTCACTTATACTGTACCATTTTTTATTGATATTCTCAGTCTTCCTGTTAGTTTTACTGTGTATTTACTATTTTTTCTGACTAACTGCTCCTTATCCCACCTCATCACATGTCTAAACCATCTTAATCTTTAAGATTTCAGTACAGTATGTATATTTTCCAGTCATTGGACCTCAGACACCTGTCACTTCTCTTGTTGATTTTCCATAGCCTAGAATAGTTCAATGATTATGCACTCACCACAAGTCTTTGTTGTCTACTCATGGGGTATCTATTTGGACCCTAACATAAAAGAGTACCAATCTTTCCACTTCACCTTGTCTCTTCCTACAGGTATTTCCTTCCTTCATTTCATGATCTGCATCCAAATTCAGTATCCCAAGGATATAGAAATATACTTCGACGATATGCTCTTCACCAACAGTATACAGTATTGTAGTAATCGCTATAAACTTGTTTTACGTATGTTAACTTTTAATCCTCTTCTCTCCATTCATGTACAGTTTCCCCCATTACTCAAATAGAAAAAGCAAAGGGTACATTCGGATACTTCTTTCACTACCTTCACACTAGAGCTTGTAACATGGGACAAAAAATCCCAACGTCAATGAACCTTACTGGTACCCTCTGCCTTTCTAATGCTCATATAACACTGTAGGTTAAATAAGGGATACTGTTTCCAAGAAAATTATATTTTCTAGTTAGGTAATGATGTATTTTTAAATTTTAATTTTTCCAAAGGTTATACACTGAAATTAATTACATTTCAGCGATGATATCATGATCCTAAAGACTGTATACTTACATACAATCTGCATATCATAGGGACTATTCTTTCACTAGACTAAAATTTTCTTCTGAGAAATTTATCAATGAACTTGCTTGATTAAATTACAGGCGCACATTGAGTCAGTGACATTTTGGGAATTCAAACTTTAATACAATACTTTAATTCACCTACAAAATTCTTTACATTCCAACACATAGGCAACTGGCTTATATGGGAATAGAGTGTTAAATGTAGTAGAGGCATGAATAAATAGCCTCTTATGATACAGTTTATCAGATAATCAGAATCTAAAGTAAAGATCAGGATAAATTATTTTATACTGTATTTACAAAAAATATTAGCTTTTTTGCATAATCAAAGATTGTAGATTTAATCTATTTCTTTATTTCCTATCCTCACCGGGCTATATTTTCCTTATGAGGCCCTTGGGCTTTTAGCATCCTGCTTTTCCAACTAGGGTGATAGCTTCATCATCATCTCCTCTTACACCCATTGACACAAAGAGCCTCAAGGTTGTAGCTTACTAGTCATAATAGGCTAATAATAATAATATGATATTTTAATTATAAAATAAATATTTGAATATACTTACCCGGTGAATATATATAGCTGCAACTCTGTTGCTGGACAGACAAAAAACTGTAAAAAAACTCGCCAGCGATCGCTATACAGGTTGCGGGTGTGCCCATCAGCGCCAACTGTCGGCCAGATACCATACTCAATGTAAACAAAGACTCAATTTCTTCTCATCCCACTGCGTCTCTATTGGGGAGGAAGGGAGGGTCGTTTAATTTATATATTCACCGGGTAAGTATATTCAAAAATTTATTTTATAATTAAAATATAATTTTTAAATATTTAACTTAGCCGGTGAATATATATAGCTGATTCACACCCAGGGTGGTGGGTAGAGACCAGTTAAATATGTTTACATCTTATGAGCTAAGAGTTTTTATTTCATTTTAGAAGTTATGAAAATAACAAAAACAAAATAAATAGGTACTGTACCTGGTAAGGAAGTCGACTTAGACGATTACTCTGCCTTATAAGTACGTCTTCCTTACGGAGCCTCGCGATCCTCTTAGGATGCTGACAGACCCCTAGGAGCTGAAGTATCAATGGCTGCAACCCATACAACAGGACCTCATCAAACCCCTAATCTGGGCGCTCTCAAGAAATGACTTTGACCACCCGCCAAATCAACCAGGATGCGAAAGGCTTCTTAGCCTTCCGTACAACTCATAAAAAACAACATTAAAAACATTTCAAGAGACAGATTAAAAGGATATGGAATTAGGGAATTGTAGTGGTTGAGCCCTTACCCACTACTGCACTCGCTGCTACGAATGGTCCCAGTGTGTAGCAGTTCTCGTAAAGAGACTGGACATCTTTCAAGTAAAATGACGCGAACACTGACTTGCTTCTCCAATAGGTTGCGTCCATTATACTTTGCAGAGATCTATTTTGCTTAAAGGCCACGGAAGTTGCTACAGCTCTAACTTCGTGCGTCTTCACCTTAAGCAAAGCTCGGTCTTCCTCACTCAGAAGTGAATGAGCTTCTCGTATTAACAATCTGATAAAGTATGACAAAGCATTCTTTGACATAGGCAAGGATGGTTTCTTAACTGAACACCATAAAGCTTCAGATTGGCCTCGTAAAGGTTTAGTACGCTTTAAATAGAACTTAAGAGCTCTAACAGGGCATAAGACTCTTTCTAGTTCATTGCCTACGATCTCCGATAAGCTGGGAATATCGAAAGATTTAGGCCAAGGCCGAGAAGGCAGCTCATTTTTGGCTAGAAAACCAAGTTGCAGCGAACAAGTAGCTTTTTCCGACGAAAATCCGATGTTCTTGCTGAAGGCATGAATCTCACTGACTCTTTTAGCCGAGGCTAAGCTTACCAGGAAAAGTGTCTTAAGAGTGAGATCTTTCAGGGAGGCTGATTGTAACGGCTCAAACCTGTCTGACATGAGGAATCTTAGTACCACGTCTAAATTCCATCCAGGGGTAGCCAAACGACGCTCCTTGGTGGTCTCAAAAGACTTAAGGAGGTCTTGCAGATCTTTATTGTTGGAAAGATCTAAGCCTCTATGCCGGAAGACCGATGCCAACATGCTTCTGTAGCCCTTGATAGTGGGAGCTGAAAGGGATCGTCCTTTTCTCAGGTATAAGAGAAAATCAGCTATTTGAGCTACAGAGGTACTGGTCGAGGATACAGAAACTGACTTGCACCAGTCTCGGAAGACTTCCCACTTCGATTGGTAGACTCTAATGGTAGACGCTCTCCTTGCTCTAGCAATCGCACTGGCTGCCTCCTTCGAAAAGCCTCTAGCTCTCGAGAGTCTTTCGATAGTCTGAAGGCAGTCAGACAAAGAGCGTGGAGGCTTTGGTGTACCTTCTTTACGTGTGGCTGACGTAGAAGGTCTACCCTTAGAGGAAGATTTCTGGGAACGTCTACTAACCATCGAAGTACCTCGGTGAACCATTCTCTCGCGGGCCAGAGGGGAGCAACTAACGTCAACCTTGTCCCTTCGTGAGAGGCGAACTTCTGCAGTACCTTGTTGACAATCTTGAACGGTGGGAATGCGTACAGATCCAGATGTGACCAATCTAGGAGGAAGGCATCTATATGTATTGCTGCTGGGTCCGGGACTGGGGAGCAATAGATTGGAAGCCTCTTGGTCAGCGAGGTTGCAAAGATATCTGTGGTTGGTTGACCCCAAGTGGCCCAAAGTCTCTTGCACACATCCTTGTGGAGGGTCCATTCGGTTGGAATTACTTGCCCTTTCCGACTGAGACAATCTGCTATGACGTTCAAGTCGCCTTGGATGAACCTCGTTACTAGGGAGATGTCTTGATCTTTTGACCAGATGAGCAGGTCCCTTGCGATCTCGTACAACGTCAGTGAGTGGGTACCTCCTTGTTTGGAGATGTACGCCAAGGCCGTGGTGTTGTCCGAGTTTACTTCCACCACTTTGCCTCGAAGGAGATACTCGAAGCTTATCAAGGCCAGATGAACTGCCAACAGCTCCTTGCAGTTGATATGCATGCTCCTCTGACTCGAGTTCCACAGACCTGAGCATTCCCGACCGTCCAGTGTCGCGCCCCAGCCCAAGTCCGATGCGTCCGAGAAGAGAACGTGGTTGGGAGTCTGAACAGCCAGGGGAAGACCCTCTCTTAGGTTGATATTGTCCTTCCACCAAGTCAGACAAGACTTTATCTTTCCGGAAATCGGGATCGAGACCGCCTCTAGCGTCTTGTCCTTTTTCCAGTGAAAAGCCAGATGGTATTGAAGAGGACGGAGGTGTAGTCTTCCTAGTGATATAAATTGTTCCAGGGATAACAGCGTCCCTACCAGACTCATCCACAGCCTGACTGAGCAGCGTTCCTTCTTCAGCATCTTCTGGATGGATAGCAGGGCTTGATCTATTCTGGGGGCCGACGGAAAAGCCCGAAAAGCTAGACTGTGAATCTCCATCCCTAAATACAGAATAGTTTGGGATGGGACCAGCTGCGACTTTTCCAAATTGACTAGGAGTCCCAATTCCTTGGTCAGATCTAGAGTCCACTTGAGATCCTTCAGACAGCGACGACTGGAAGAGGCTCTGAGAAGCCAGTCGTCCAAATAAAGGGAGGCTCGGATGTCTGATAAGTGGAGGAATTTGGCCACATTCCTCATCAGCCTCGTAAACACGAGAGGAGCTGTGCTTAGGCCAAAGCACAGGGCCCGAAACTGGTAGACCACATCTTCGAAGACGAATCTCAGAAAAGGTTGGGAGTCTGAGTGAATGGGGATGTGGAAGTAGGCGTCCCTTAGGTCTAGCGAGACCATCCAGTCTTCCCTTCTGACCGCTGCTAAGACTGACTTTGTGGTCTCCATGGAGAACTTCGTCTTTGTGACAAAGACATTCAGAGCACTGACGTCTAGCACCGGTCTCCAACCTCCTGTCTTCTTTGAAACTAGGAAGAGACGGTTGTAAAATCCCGGTGATCGAAGGTCCGAGACTTTGACCACCGCTCCCTTCTCTAGCAAAAGAGACACTTCCAGTTTCAGGGCTTGTCTCTTTTCTTCCTCTCTGTACCTGGGAGAGAGATCGATGGGGGACGTTGCTAGAGGGGGTTTGCGTACAAAAGGGATTTTGTACCCCTCTCTGAGTAACTTCACAGATTGTGAATCTGCGCCTCTCTTCTCCCAGGCTTGCCAGAAGTTCTTGAGTCTGGCTCCCACTGCTGTCTGAAGTTGCGGGCAGTCAGACTCTGCCCTTGGAGGACTTGGGTCCTTTCCTCTTCCCTCGTTTCCCTTCGGCACGAGCACCTCCTCTGCTGGAGGCTCTCCCACGAAAGGGCGGAATAAAGCGAGACGCTGGAGTGTCTATCCTCGGTCTAGCAGACAATGTAGGCAAAGGGGGAGCTTTGCGAGCTGAGGACGCAACTAGATCGTGGGTGTCCTTCTGAACTAACGAAGCGGCAATTTCCTTTACCAAGACTTCAGGAAACCGGCACTTGGAAAGGGGAGCAAAGAGAAGTTCAGATCTCTGGCATGGCGTAACTCCAGCAGACAGGAACGAACAGAGAGACTCTCGCTTCTTCAGGACTCCGGACGTGAATGAGGCAGCTAGCTCATTGGACCCATCACGGACGGCCTTGTCCATGCAGGACATAATGAGCAAAGAAATATCCTTATCTGTAGAAGAGATTTTCCTGCTCAGGGCTCCTAAGCACCAGTCTAAAAAGTTAAAGACTTCGAAAGCCCTAAATATCCCTTTAAGAAGGTGGTCCAGGTCCGATGGTGACCAACAAATCTTCGAGCGTCTCATGGCAAGGCGGCGGGGAGAGTCTACAAGACTTGAGAAGTCGCCCTGGGCAGAGGCAGGAACTCCCAAGCCGAGAACTTCTCCCGTGGCATACCAGACGCTCGATCTAGAAGAGAGTTTAGATGGGGGAAAGGCAAATGCTGTCTTCCCTAAACTCTTCTTAGACTCTAACCAGTCTCCTAACAGCCGCAAAGCTCTCTTGAATGAGCGTGAGAGAACGAGTTTAGTAAAGGCAGGTGTGGTAGCAGGCATGCCTAATACAAACTCTGACGGCGGAGAACGAGGAGCCACAGAAATAAAATGGTCAGGAAACAACTCCTTGAATACAGCCATGACTTTTCTAAAGTCCAATGATGGTTGAGTTGCCTTAGGCTCGTCCAGTTCTGACGGTTGATCGTCTTGTTGTTCAGCAACGTCCTCATCAGATAGTTCCTCATCCGAAAACTGATGAGGAAACGGCAACGGAGTGGGCAACGTCTGGCTCGCTGAGTCCGGTCGCACTGGTGCATGCGTGACGGAGCCGGACGCAACGTCATGGAACTGCTGCACAGTCTGTGAACTGTCAACAACCACGGGTGCGCGAGGACGCACAGCGTCCACCCGAGACTGTCTAGACCGTCTGGGTTGTGCAGTCAACACCCTACCGGGTTGCGGAGGTTGACGCACCGCGTCAAAACAAGTCACCTCTGATGGTTGCTGAACATCCTGAACGTCAACAACCACCTCCGAGCGTTGCTTAACGTCAACGTGCGGCTGGCAACCCACACTGGGTCGCATCGGTGGAGGAACCACCTCAACTGGTAGACGCGAGAAGGTTACCTCAGCGTCAACAGGACGCACAACAGACCGCTTGGAAGGTTGTTGGCCAGAAGGTTCAGCAGCAACCTTCTCCGCATTAAAGTCCTCCATCAAGGATGCAAGCTTGGACTGCATGTCTTGCAGCAAAACCCATTTAGGGTCTACGGGAGCAGGTGCGGCAACAGACGGGGTTAGCGACTGAGGCGGTACCGCTTTGCCTCTCTTAGGCGGTGAGCAGTCATCAGATGACGGCAACGAGTCCGAACTGACCCAGTGGCTACAACCGGGACGTTGGACTTGTCCTGAAGGGACCGACTTACGTTTTAAAGGTCGTGAGACCTTGGTCCAAAGTTTCTTACGAAAAACACCTTCGGACGACGAGGTAAAAACGGGCTCTCTCGTCTTACGTAGGTAGGGGCGATCTTGGGGAGATACGCCTGATACCATGGAGGGAACGTCTGTTCGCTGATCAAGGCCTCTCGAACCCATGCGTCGTACGACATTGCTTCTCCCCTGGGCTTGGGAGCTTGCAAGAGGTCCCGGACTAGGAGGACGACAGGCACGAACAGACGAACCCTCAAGCGCAACACTGTTCACAACACTTTCACTAGGCACTTTATCACTTCCCGCGGCACTTTGGCACTTTAGCTCCTTAACATCCGCCATGAGTTGATTGCGGTCACTTGCAAGGGACTCAACTCTCTCCCCCAAGGAATGGATAGCACGCATCATGTCAGCCATCGATGGTTCCTGAGTGCTAGGAGGGGGGTTAAGAACAACCACTACAGGGGAAGGAATAGGTTGAGGGGCATGAGGAGAGGAAAAATCTATCGACCTAGAAGAACTTCTCCTTACTCTATCTCTCTCTAGCCTGCGTGTGTACTTCTCAAATTCGATAAAATCGAATTCCGAAAGGCCCACGCATTCCTCACACCGATCTTCCAATTGACAGGTTTTACCCCGGCAATTGGAACAAACAGCGTGAGGGTCGAGAGAAGCCTTTGGAAGACGCCTAGAACAGTCCCTAGCATTGCATTTTCTAAACTTGGGAACTTGTGAAAGGTCAGCCATTTTGAATTGGTCAAGGGAAAATTCCAAAAAACGATCTAAGTCATCAACAATGAATCCGATACAAAAAAGAGTTCAAGGATTTATTTAAAGAAAAACCCTGCACAGCGAAAGCTCAAAACCAAAATAAAGTACTTCACCAAAGATGATGGCAAAAACTCCAGGTTTCAACAGCGAGTAAAGTACGTCTTGTCGACACGTCGACAGAGAAGAAATTGAGTCTTTGTTTACATTGAGTATGGTATCTGGCCGACAGTTGGCGCTGATGGGCACACCCGCAACCTGTATAGCGATCGCTGGCGAGTTTTTTACAGTTTTTTGTCTGTCGAGCAACAGAGTTGCAGCTATATATATTCACCGGCTAAGTTAAATATTTAAAAAATAATAATACAGTAAAGTGAGAATTTAGATTTCCAATTATATTATAAAGGAGGGAGATCCTTTAATATGAAAATACCTGAAGAGGGAGATAACACGCAAATCTGGACTAGAATTAATAGGTAGAACTTTTTTATAAGCAGGTATTAGATAACTTTACATATACGCAAATAATGAAAATTCAAAATGAACATAGAATGTTTTTTGTATTGAGTTGATATACGGTATGTTTCTTTAAGTGAAGTATAAGAATCCCCAAAAATGTAAAGTACCTTAGGAAATTGGTTTCCTCCATTTGATATCAGTTGCTGAGAAGGTTGTTAAGTGTTGTACTGTACCAGGATAAAACTCCACTAACATGGTACGACTTAAGGATAAGAATATTTCTTTCAAAATTCTGGCATTGTTGCTCATTCCCAAGCTAGACACAGATAAAAAGTGTGTTTCAGAATAAAATACATGGGCTCTCTCTATTGAATAATGTCTACATGGGCTCTCTCTATTGAATAATGTCTTGTCCACTTGTGAATTGCCATTGTGATCTTTCTAATAGTCAGTTCAGTCCTCTCTGTGGCTTTTAACCCGTAAAGATGGTATTTGTTAAGATGACGAGTCTGCAATTCATGTGTATAAACTTGTGAACAGTATACTTGTAAAATGCATCTTGGTTTAAGAGCAGATTATTGGATTAGGTCATAACTCTAGGATGCAGGTTTTGAGTAGAAATTGACGTGGTGTGAGGTTTCAATCAATTGTAAATGTCAGGGTTTATTTTAAGTAGAATTGTTCCTTCCAATATATGTACTAATCTAATGCCTGCCAAAAGTTATTGTTCTGAAGTTCCCTCTGTTCCATCAAATACTTGAGGCTAAGAGGAAAGCAACTGAAGCTGTATCTGAAGACATAAGATAATAAAGGTGAAATTGTATCGAGATGGAAAAGAAGAATACTAAATCGGTCCAGAAACCAAAAAGAAAATGGTAATGAAAACAAACTGAAATTTTTAAAATATCCATTATACTCTTCCTTTTCTTAACACACACCACCCACTGCAGTCCTCACTTCTGCACTTAACACTGAAAGGATTAACAAAAAATATACACTCTCCATTTTAAAATTGTAAGTTTGTAAGTTCATGAGTTACTAAAGCTAATAAAAAAGTTAACTAAAACTACTTGGTTAAGAAAACCCTCTTTCAAAAGTAACACAGAAAAAAATAAAGGTTAATGGATCGACAACTAAAAGATCACTAAACTACTCTAAAGTCACAATTGCAAGCAGAGACCAATCTCAAATCCTTGGTACAACTATAGCAAAATCCTTTCAAATTACTTTTTATATACAATTGCTATCATAATCAATAATCAGTCCATCTATATGCTATAAGCAATTATTTTTCATACACAAGCAAACTAATGAAATCAACAAGATTTAACAAAAATATAAAAAACCTATAACAACCTGACAATTTTCTCATACTTAGGCTTTATAATGTGTTTGTCACATTTTTTAGTGGCTTCTGTAAACAAAATTCCAAATATCATCCCATTTCCTGAACGATGATACATAAAATAGTTCACACAAAGCTCCTTGATCCTCTATGATTTTCAAGCAAAGCCAATTGATTCACATACATTACTCAAAAACATGAAATAACACATCTAACTAGTTCTAGTAAGAAGCTAGTGCACTGCTGTACTAATATCTGTCATACACTCACAGCTTATGAGTAATACCTACGACATTTATACTTGTTAGCAAGACCTATTGAGATAAACCCATTGTCAAGTATAATCATAAGCTAGAAAACATTCCCAAGCTGTCACGATTGATACTGGGATATCAACAAGGTTCCACTGTACTATGTAATGCACAATACGAACCAGTGCCTTTACACACCCTTATCCCCAAGGCCGAGGCTAACAGAGTGAGACCTGTGACCATAGCCATAGTCGAATGCACTCTGGTACTGACTAGATGTTTTTGATCCATAGTCGAAGGCTGATTTGTAGCTGAATGCCGAATTGTAATCAAAGGCTCCTGAGAGCTGTGGCACCTCTGGTTCCTTTGGCTCATCTGTAGGAACTAGGCTGTACTTTGCATATGAAACCATGGCGAACTGAAAAAGAGAAATTAGAATTAAAATTATATTTTAATTATAAAATAAATTTTTGAATATACTTACCCGGTGAATATATAATAGCTGCAACTCAGCGGCTCGACAGAAAACACACTCAAAAAACTCGCGAGCGATCGCTATGAAGGTTGCGGGTGTACCCACCAGCGCCAACTATCGGCCAGATACCACTCTTGCATGTAAACAAACCCTTCAATTCTTCTCGTCCCGCTGCGTCTCTATTGGGGAGGAAGGGAGGGCCTTTAATTTATATATTCACCGGGTAAGTATATTCAAAAATTTATTTTATAATTAAAATATCATTTTTAAATATTTAACTTAGCCGGTGAATATATAATAGCTGATTCACACCCAAGGCGGTGGGTAGAGACCAGAGTTAATTAAGTTTACAGCGTATAAGCTAAGAGTTTTTTTGACAGTTATCAATATAACAAAACCAAAATATATAGGTACCTGGTAAGGAAGTTGACTTAGACGATTACTCTGCCTTGTAAGTCTGTCTTCCTCACGGAGCCCAGCGATCCTCTTAGGATGCTGAAAGACTCCCAGGAGCTGAAGTATCAAGGGCTGCAACCCATACAACAGGACCTCATCAAACCCCTAATCTGGGCGCTCTCAAGAAATGACTTTGACCACCCGCCAAATCAACCAGGATGCGAAAGGCTTCTTAGCCTTCCGTACAACCCATAACACAATATTAAAAACATTTCAAGAGACAGATTAAAAGGATATGGAATTAGGGAAGTGTAGTGGTAGAACCCTCACCCACTACTGCACTCGCTGCTACGAATGGACCCAGTGTGTAGCAGTCCTCGTAAAGAGTCTGGACATCTTTCAAGTAAAATGACGCGAACACTGACTTGCTTCTCCAAAAGGTCGCGTCCATGATACTTTGCAGAGATCTATTTTGCTTGAAGGCCACGGAGGTTGCTATAGCTCTAATCTCGTGCGTCTTAACCTTAAGCAAAGATCGGTCTTCCTCACTCAAGTGGGAATGGGCTTCTCGTATTAAAAATCTGATAAAATATGACAAAGCATTCTTTGACATAGGTAAGGATGGTTTCTTAATCGAACACCATAACGCTTCGGATTTACCTCGTAAAGGCTTAGTACGAGCTAAATAGAACTTAAGAGCTCTAACGGGACATAATACTCTCTCCAGTTCATTGCCTACGATCTCTGATAAGCAAGGAATATCAAAAGATTTAGGCCAAGGACGAGAAGGCAGTTCATTCTTGGCCAGGAAACCAAGTTGAAGAGAACAAGTGGCTTTTTCTGTGGAAAAACCGATGTTCTTGCTGAAGGCATGAAGCTCACTGACTCTTTTAGCCGAGGCCAAGCACACCAGGAAAAGAGTCTTAAGAGTGAAATCCTTCAGGGAGGCTGAATGTAAAGGCTCAAACCTGTCTGACATGAGGAACCTTAGGACCACGTCTAAGTTCCATCCAGGAGTAGCCAAACGACGTTCCTTAGAAGTTTCAAAAGACTTAAGGAGATCTTGTAGATCTTTATCGTTGGAAAGATCTAAGCCTCTATGCCGGAAGACCGAAGCCAACATGCTCCTGTAGCCCTTGATCGTGGAAGCGGAAAGGGAGCGAACCTTTCTCAGGTGTAAGAGAAAATCAGCGATTTGGGCTACAGAGGTACTGGACGAGGATACAGATACTGACTTGCACCAGTTTCGGAAGATTTCCCACTTCGATTGGTATACTCTAATGGTAGAAGCTCTCCTCGTTCTTGCAATCGCACTGGCTGCCTCCTTCGAAAAGCCTCTAGCTCTAGAGAGTCTTTCGATAGTCTGAAGGCAGTCAGACGAAGAGCGGGGAGGCCTTGGTGTACCTTCTTTACGTGGGGCTGACGTAACAGGTCTACTCTTAGAGGAAAACTTCTTGGAAAGTCTACCAGCCATCGAAGTACCTCGGTGAACCATTCTCTCGCGGGCCAGAGGAGAGCAACTAACGTCAACCTTGTCCCTTCGTGAGAGGCGAACTTCTGCAGTACCTTGTTGACAATCTTGAATGGTGGGAATGCATATAGGTCTAGATGAGACCAATCTAGAAGAAAAGCGTCTATATGTATTGCTGCTGGGTCTGGGACTGGAGAGCAATAGATTGGAAGCCTCTTGGTCATCGAGGTTGCAAAGAGGTCTATGGTGGGTTGACCCCAAGTCGCCCAAAGCCTCTTGCACACGTCCTTGTGGAGGGTCCATTCTGTAGGAATTACCTGACCCTTCCGACTGAGGCAATCTGCTAAGACTTTCAAGTCGCCCTGGATAAACCTCATTACCAGGGAGATGCCTCGATCTCTTGACCAAATGAGCAGGTCCCTTGCGATCTCGTACAGTGTCAGGGAGTGGGTGCCTCCTTGCTTGGAAATGTATGCCAAGGCTGTGGTATTGTCCGAGTTGATCTCCACCACTTTGTTTCGAAGGAGACTCTCGAAGTTCATCAAGGCCAGGTGGACTGCCAAAAGCTCCTTGCCGTTGATGTGCGTGCTCCTCTGACTTGAGGTCCACAGACCTGAGCATTCCCGACCGTCCAGGGTCGCACCCCAACCCAAATCCGATGCGTCTGAGAATAGACCGTGGTTTGGTTTCTGAACTGCTAGGGGAAGTCCCTCTCTTAGACTGATATTGTCGTTCCACCAATTCAGGCATGCCTTTATTGTTTCGGAAATCGGGATTGAGACCGCCTCTAGCGTCTTGTCCTTTTCCAGTGAAAAGCTAGATGGAACTGGAGAGGTCGAAGGTGTAGCCTTCCTAGCGAGACAAACTGCTCCAGGGATGATAGAGTTCCTACTAGACTCATCCAATTCCTGACTGAGCAACGTTCTCTCTTCAACATCCGTTGGATTACGAGCAGGGCTTGATCTATTCGGGGGGCAGACGGAAAAGCCCGAAAAACTGGACTGCCAATCTCCATCCCTAAATACAGTATAGTTTGGGATGGAATCAGCTGGGACTTTTCCATGTTGACCAAAAGTCCCAATTCCTTGGTCAGATCCAATGTCCAATGAAGATCCTTCAGACAGCGATGACTGGACGAGGCTCTGAGAAGCCAGTCGTCCAAGTAAAGGGAGGCTCGGATTCCCGATAAATAGAGGAATTTTGCCACATTCCTCATAAGCCTCGTAAACACGAGAGGAGCAGGACTTAGGCCAAAGCACAGGGCCCGAAACTGGTACACCACATTGTCGAAAACAAACCTCAGAAAAGGTTGGGAATCTGAGTGAATGGGGATGTGGAAGTATGCGTCTCTTAGGTCGAGAGAGACCATCCAGTCTCCCTTTCTGACCGCTGCTAAGACTGATTTCGTGGTCTCCATGGTAAACTTTGTCTTCGTGACAAAGACGTTCAGAGCGCTGACGTCTAGCACCGGTCTCCAACCTCCTGTCTTCTTCGGTACTAGGAAGAGGCGGTTGTAAAACCCCGGTGATTGAAGGTCCGAGACTTTCACCACCGCTCCCTTCTCTAGCAAAAGAGACACTTCTAGTTTCAGGGCTTGTCTCTTTGATTCCTCTCGGTAATTGGGAGAGAGATCGATGGGGGAAGTCGCTAGAGGAGGTTTGTGTACAAATGGAATTTTGTACCCCTCTCTGAGCAACCTCACAGACTGTTGGTCTGCGCCTCTCTTCTCCCAGGCTCGCCAGAAGTTCTTGAGTCTGGCACCTACTGCTGTCCGAGGCTGCGGGCAGTCAGACTCTGCCACGTGAGGACTTGGCTCCTTTCCTCTTTCCTCTCTTTCCCTCGGCACGAGTACTTCCCCTGCTGGGAGCTCTGCCACGAAAGGGCGGAATAAACCTGGACGCCGGAGTGTCTATCCTTGGTCTTGCATAAAAAGAAGTCGAAGGAGTCCCTTTGCGAGCAGAGGACGCTACCAAGTCATGGGTGTCCTTCTGCACGAGTGACAAAGCTATGTCCTTAACCAAAAGTTCAGGGAACAAAAACTTCGATAAGGGAGCAAAGAGTAGCTCAGATCTTTGACAGGGAGTAACTCCTGCCGACAGAAAAGAGCAAAGGGACTCTCGCTTCTTAAGGACTCCTGAAGTAAAAGAGGAGGAGAGCTCATTGGATCCATCGCGGATGGCTTTATCCATGCAGGACATAATGAGTAAGGAGACATCTCCATCAGCCGATGAGATTTTCCTACTTAAGGCTCCCAAACACCAGTCAAGGAAGTTGAAAACTTCAAAAGCTCTAAAAATGCCTTTCAGCAGATGGTCAAGGTCCGAGGATGACCAACTAATCTTCGAGCGTCTCATGGCTAGGCGGCGGGGAGAGTCTACAAGGCTTGAGAAGTCGCCCTGGGCAGAGGCAGGGACTCCCAAGCCGAGAACTTCTCCCGTGGCATACCAGACGCTCGATCTAGACGAGAGTTTAGATGGAGGGAAGGCAAAGGCCGTCTTCCCTCAACTCCTCTTGGTTTCCAACCAATCGCCTAAAAGCCGTAAAGCTCTCTTGGACGAGCGAGAGAGTACAAGTTTTGTTAAGGCTGGCATGTCAGCAGGTACGCCTAAAACAAACTCAGACGGCGGCGAACGAGGAGCAACAGAGACGAAGTGTTCGGGAAACAACTCTTTAAAAATTAACATGACTTTCTTAAAGTCCATAGATGGCGGAACTGTTCTGGGTTCATCAATATATGAAGGATGATCCTCAGGCTGAGGGTCAGCAACGTCCTCATCCGAAGGTTCCTCATCTGACAACTGTTGAGAAACAAGCAAAGGGGTTGGCAATGCTTGACACGCTGCGTCCACCCGCACTGGTGCATAAGTAGCGGACCAGGACGCAACGTCCTGAAACTGCTTGACAGCCTGTGAACTGTCAACAACAACAGGTGCGTGAGGACGCACAGCGTCCACCCGAGACTGCTTTAACCGCCTAGTCTGAGCAGTCAAAACAACTCTAGACTGCGGATGTTGACGCTCAGCGTCAAAACAAGTCAACTCCGATGGTTGGCGAACGTCCTGAACGTCAACAGGAGCATCAGCAAGTTGCCTAACGTCCAAATGTGGCTGAAAATCCACACGAGACCGCATCTAGTGTGGTTCTAAACAAACAGATTGACGTGACTTGGCTACACCAACGTCAACAGGACGCACAGAGGAACGTTTGGGTGGCTGAAGGCCAGGATCTCGATGAGATAAACGGCTAGGCTCAACGGAAACCTTATCGGCATTGTAGTCTTCCATAAGGGAGGCAAGCTTAGACTGCATGTCCTGCAGTATAACCCATTTAGGGTCCACGGGAATGGGTGCGGTAACCGACGGGGTTAACGTCTGAGACGGCACAACCTTGCCTTGCTTAGGCGGCGAGCAGTCATCCGATGACTGCAACGGGTCCGAACTGTCCCAATGACTACATCCAGGACGTTGGACCTGTCCTGAAGGGACCGACTTCCGTTTAAGAGGCCTAGAAACCTTGCTCCACGGTTTCTTGCGTGAAAAGCCTTCGGAAGACGAGGAGAAAATAGGCTCTCTCGTCTTATGGTAGGGGCGATCTTGGTGAGATACACCTGATACCATAGAGGGAACGTCTGTTCGCTGATCAAGGCCTCTCGAACCCATAAGTCGTACGACATTACTTCTCCCCTGGGCTTGGGAGCTTGCAAGAGGTCCCGGACTAGGTGAACGACAGGCACGAACAGACGAACCCTCGGTCGCAACACTGTTCACAACACTTTGCGCACTAATCACTTTCCCACTTTCCGCCGTGGCACTATGACACTTAAGTTCCTTCACGTCAGCCATGAGTTGATTACGATCAGTTGCTAACGCTTCAACTCTTTCCCCCAAGGCATGAATAGCACGTAACATATCTTGCATAGATGGTTCCTGAGTGCTAGAAGGGGGGTTAGGAACAACCACTACAGGGGAAGGATTAGGTTCAGGGGCATGTGGAGAGGAAAAATCTACAGACCTAGATGAACTCCTCCTTACCCTATCTCTCTCTAGCCTACGTGCATATTTATCGGATTCGAGCCAATCGAATTCCGAAAGGCCCACGCATTCCTCACACCGATCTCCCAATTGACAGGTTTTACCCCGACAATTGGAACAAACAGTATGTGGGTCGAGAAAAGCCTTTGGAAGACGCCTATTACAGTCCCTAGCATTACACTTCCGAAATTTAGGTACTTGTGAAGGGTCAGCAATTTTGAATTAGTCAAAGAAAATTCCAAAAAACAATCCAAGTCATCAACAAATAATCTGATTCAATAAAGAGTTCAAGAGTTTATGTTGAAGAAAAAACACCTGCACTGCGAAAGCTCAAACCAAAATGAAGTACTTCACCAAATATGTTGAGAAAACTCCAGGTTCTACAGCGAGTATTGATACGTCTTGTCGTCAACGTCGACAGAGAAGAATTGAAGGGTTTGTTTACATACAAGAGTGGTATCTGGCCGATAGTTGGCGCTGGTGGGCACACCCGCAACCTTCATAGCAATCGCTCGCGAGTTTTTTGAGTGTGTTTTCTGTCGAGCCGCTGAGTTGCAGCTATTATATATTCACCGGCTAAGTTAAATATTTAAAAATGGAGTTTCTAAGCTCCTTTATCATCTTTTTTTTTTAATTAATAAAGTTAATGAAATATACTTTACACACAAGAAAAACTTGTAGCAACACTTCTTGTGTAGTTGTAAATTTACTCAAGTAGAGCTTCAGGTGAAATATACTTCATATTATATCAAAAATACATTTAATTTTGGATGGAATTTTCAAGACTGAACCTAGTTCCAATACATCAAAAATTTCCTAGTCAAATAGATTACAATTCATAAGCAATTTGTCATAAAAAATCACTATCACTATTTCTATATAATACTTTTGTTAATATTAATTTTTTTTCTATCAAAATACAATACTAAACATTACAATTTTGAATGAATTACTTTCTGTAATCTGTACTTCCTTATTGCTTCATTTCTCATCTTTATACTGTACATACGTAATTTTTTTTTCTCTTCCTCTAAATACCCATCACTCTGATTAAATATAAATTTGGTTTACTTATTGATATTCTCATTTGATTTGATCAGTTGATCTTTTTCTCTTTCCTTCATCGCTTCAAGTAATTTTATTCAGTTTAGTGCTAGTTGTAGATTTCTCAAGGACTTTCAGGTTAGGTTAGCTGTTCCCTCATTCTTTTCAGTGGGAAATATTGTCACTATAATTATCAAATATTCAATTTCTGTACTTTTACTAACGTGACACATTTCCTACCAATGAAATTTACTTTATCTGGCAGTACAGCCTACTACATACTTGAGGTCCAAATATACTGTAGCTGCTGGTTTTACTATGTATTGTACTCTCTTCCAGTACTTTTTCTGTCATATAATTACTCCCATATTTTCAATACAGTTCTTTAGGGTCAGTTCATCAAAAATCTTATATGCATCACAAATCCATATGTATGGTAGCCCATTCATGTACAGTACTGTATAGTTTACTGTACATGTTCCCGTAGATTATTAAAAGTAAATTTTTGCATTTGGCCTTTCTATGCCTCCACATATAACCAAACATTTTTTCTTGTAAATGTTACTTTTGATTTTTCTTTTGTTATTCATTGAGATCTGTTTCTTGCCAAGATGGAATTCTCATCTCTTTCCACTCTTCTGGAATATATGTGTTGTTGCTTGGACACAACTTGTAGGTTAAGATGGGTGGGGAAGTTTAGGTTACTGGTGTTCTTTTATTGGGGTTTTGCAGAAAATTTAACGACTAGAAAATGGGAAGAAAATTCACATTTTCTATGCACGAGGAAGAAACTGGCTGCTGATATACAAAGGCTCCCCCTTCTCCATATCCTTTTTATGTTTAATTACACTATTTAATCCTTTGTCTCCCTCTTGACCTTTGACTCCTCCCTCTTCTCACACATACTAGTTTGACTCCTCCTCCTCACCCATAATATTTGACTCCTCTCCCCTCTCACACATACTATTCAAATCTTGACCTTTACCGTTCCGGCACACCTAATGTCTTAATTTGTCAGCCTTTCATACATTGAGATCCACAAAATCCATGTCAGTGTACCAATTTTTGGGTGTACGTATGATAGCGGCCACCATGTATAATGATGGCTGACTAAGAATACAGCAGTGTAAGTAGGGTAGCAAGGGGCATTAGCCCCCCTCCCCTTTAGATAAGTACAGTAGGTATGGGCATGACTTGTAGGTTAGGTTGGGGGGGGGGGGGAGTTTAGGTTAGTTGGCATCCATTTTTTATGCACGCTGGAGGAACTGGCCGCTGATATACAAAGGCTCCCCAATCTCTATTTGCTCAAACTTCTGTTCTTCCAAACATCATCACTAGTATCATTACAATACAATAGATCGTAATTTACAGTGTCTGATAATATTTAATATCATACTACCATTTTCATGTCTCTCTTCAACATTAGCATCACACCTTTTCTACCAGATCACCCCGTTATCTAAACATTTATTAAGACATTCTTTATTGCATTGATAAACCATCCAAATGCCTGTGTAAATAAATAAAGTTCAATTTAAGAAACTACTTGATAATATTTAGTAACATGAAACGAAGCTTGGACAGAATCACAGATTGTTTGTCCTTGAACACGCACGATAGATTGTCCTTTTCTCAATCATAAACGTAACCTTTTGATTAGCTATTTCTAAATTAGATAACACATTTATTCATGATATAAACTTTCCCTTGATTAGCTTAAAACCAAAAGAAAAATCACGAAGATTAAGCTCCAAAACAGTACAGCGAGCTTAAATGGAACTAGGAAAGCGGGGCAAAATGGTAGTCCTTGAAAAAATGACACTACATTTTGACGTACAGATTAATATCAGCAACAATCATTATATCATAATTATTCAAAAGAAATTCATATTTGTTTCATCTTAATAAAGAAGATACTTGACGAATTTGCTCACCTGCAAACAATGACTGTTGCTTAAATGCGTTCTTCTCTATCCCAGCTATGTCCTCTACTGTGTCGTCTGCAGTGTTTCTGACATTTGTAAAGGGTAGCTTTTAGTTTAAAACGGAGTTTGCAATCTTTATATTATCCTAATATACATTTGCTTGTGTATTTATTATTTCATACGAATTATATATAGTTCTGTATCATTTTTTTCCACACGAAAAATTAAATTAACCCTACGGTAATAAAAAACAATCATACTTTCATTAGAGTCTATAGATATTGATTTACCTCATAGCTGCCCTGTGCTGTGACTCCTTTTCTTCTCAACAATAACAATGAATTTCAATCTTTGCCCACGTTTTATAAATGTCAATCGATATTTGGAATTAGAAGGGGAAGAAATTAAAATTTACCAAGTACTAAAAATCTCATACACTTTACTTAACGGAATTATGCATAGCAAACAATATTTCAAGCGATAACTTAAAATAGTTCTTTGTCAAGATCTCGAGGGAATCGGACACATTGCAGGTAAAGGTGTCCTTTGCCAGGCAATTTATTAAAATACCGCATCGTGCTTTATCGTTTGCCTGCTCTTCCTAAATCTTCTTGTGAGGTTCCTTTTGAGAATGGATGCTATTTTTGACTTTTAAAGAGTTCCCTGATGTTTGCGATGAGAGGCGTAACTTATACGTGTCCCATATCCTGATATAGTTCTTTGAGAAGAGTGCACGGACTGTAATATCTTTATTTGTTAAAATAAATTTATTTGTTATATCATGAAGTCACAAGAAAGCTTTATGGATTTTGATTGTGTTTTAAATTTCAAAGTATATTGTTGTAGTTTATGGTTTCAATTAGGATTTTTCAGTATTGATAGGATCCATAAGCAGGCCACCGTAGATACTTTTAGATATCACTTTCGTTGTGAATACCATATTTTAGATACAGGTGCCAGTTTTATTATATACATGTATATATATTCAAATAAGCCATATATTTTTGATACATTAATGTCTGGATTCTCTTAACGACCTCGGGATCAGAGCCCCAGGCGAAATCACACAAAGACAAGAGCTTGGCTCCGGCCGGGCCACGTGGGTTAGTCACTGTCTGTACAGGCTTGCCGACCAGGGTTCGATTCCCGGCCGGAGCCAAGCTCTTGTCTTTGTGTGATTTCGCCTGGGGCTCTGATCCCGAGGTCGTTAAGAAAATCAAGACATTAATGTATCAAAAATATATATGGCTTATTTGAATATGAAAAACACGTAAAAATGTGCAAAATTTACCATGTATATATATATATATATATATATATATATATATATATATATATATATATATATATAATATATATACTATATATATATATATATATATATATATATATATATATATATATATATATATATATATATATATATGCGTATGTGAATGCACACGTACACACACATATATATACACACACATATATATATATATATATATATATATATATATATATATATATATATATATATATATATATATATAGAGAGAGAGAGAGAGAGAGAGAGAGAGAGAGAGAGAGAGAGAGAGAGAGAGAGAGAGAGAGAGAGAGAGAGAGAGAGAGAGGAGGGAGGGGGGGGGGACATAGGATTAGGATGGGATGATGGCTATAGCACCCCATTTTTTATCTTTTTGCCGAAAAATTTATTTTTCTATATTTTGCTTTAGAAAATGAAATTAAAAGACAAATCAAATAATGAAAAAGAAAGTTGTCGTATTTCTGTGTCTTCGACAACTCCTGACTTTGCTGTGTCATCCATCCACTTGCGAATTTCTATTTGCTGATAAGGGCATTCCATAGTGTAAATCAGTTATCAAACGAATCTTATCATCGTTTCCTTAGTAAAAGTATGCATATCAGTAAAGCTGTTTTTTAGTTCATTATAGGTTAAAAGAATCTATCAAATATATGTATATTATATATATATATATATATATATATATATATATATATATATATATATATATATATATATATATATATATATATATGTGTGTGTGTGTGTGTGTGTGTGTGTGTGTGTGTGTGCAGTATATATCATCAGCATCATCTCCTACGCCTATTGATGCAAAGGGCCTCGGTTAGATTTCGCCAGTCGTGTCTGTCTTTTCTCTATCCATGCAGTATCCACACTTCCCCTATATAAATGTTAACATTGGCCCTTCTTGTTATAAGTATACTCTCTCTTCTGATTCATTTACAGAGATAAAGATAATATATATATATATATATATATATATATATATATATATATATATATATATATATATATATATATATATATATATATATATTATCTTGATCTTTGCAAATGAATCAGAAGGAACAGAATATACTTATAACAAGAAGAGCCAATGTTAACACTTATATAGGGGAAGTGTGAATATTGCATTAAGCTACTGAAGATACATGACAATCATTGATCCTTGTAGTCTAGTTTTTACACTGTTCTCTTGGTGTCATAGATATAAACACAACTATGAAATTATATCTCTTATCAACCATCTTTAATACTCATCATCATCATCATCATTTCAGCCTTCAAAAGTCTTTTGCTGGATGTAGGCCTTCCTCAGGTCCCTCCACAGATTTCTATCCCAAGCTATTCTGTGCCACTGTTGCTTATGTTGGTCTAAGTCATCTCGTCAGCGGGTTTTTTGTCTTCCTCGGTTTCTTGTGTATCCTCGGGGTGTCCAGAAGGTTGTTCGTGATGTCCATCTGTTGTCTGTCATCCTGGCAATGTACCCCGCCCAGTTCCATTTGAGCTTGCTAATGGTTTCAAGGATATCCATTACTTTTGTTTTTTGACGTATCCATTTAGCTGTTTTTCTATCCTTCCATGTTAGATTTAGCATAATTCTCTTTAATACTACCTGAATATAATTGCTTATCATATGGTCATATCATGAGAAGAGATTAACAGTATATTTGGAGGAGAGTGATGGAAATGGAGGTACAGGGAACGAGAAGGAGAAGGAGAGGGAGACCAAAGCGATGGTGGATGGACTCTATCAAGGATGACCTTCTATCAAAGGGATTAACCGGTGATAAGGTGTGGGACAGAGGTAGATGGAGAACGCTGACCAGAAACATCGACCCCACATAGAAGTGGGAAAAGATGTAGACAAAGAAGAAGAAGAAGAATGCAGACATCTTACTCTGGCCATATTTCACCAAATTTGTCTCATTGTTATTAACATATAGTCAGTAACTATTAAAGATTATGTCATGCAAATATTCTAAGCATCAAGTGACTTGTCTTTCTTCTTCTTCTTCTTCTTCTTCTTCTTCTTCTTCTTCTTCTTATTATTATTATTATTATTATTATTATTATTATTATTATTATTTCAAGGAATTTGTTGCTGGGCACAGAATTGAAGATGATAGTTCGGAGAGATAGAAATGTAAGCGTCCGTGATTGTAATGTCTCTGGGATTAATGAGAATATAAATAAAGTTTTGCTCTATACAAAAGTTTGTTTCGATTTTTTTTTTTTTTTTTTTTTTTTTTTTTTTTTTTTTTTTTTTTTTTTTTTTTTTTTTTTTTTTTTTTTACGATGTTAAAGTCTGTTTAAATCATATCAAATAAATCACAAGGAATATTTCCCTTTTGTACAGTTTTCTTTCGATGAAAAGGTTAACAAAAGTGCTAGGATGTTGGATGTCAAAAAAAGGTTATTGAAGGTTATTTTCAAAGTATTTAAATGTTTTGAATAAAAGTAATATGATACAAAGTTTATAATTGGGATAATGTTACTTTGATAAATACAATTATGATAATATGCATTGGTTGTGTTTAAAAATCAAAGTTAAAAACTATTGTTACGTTTCAGGAAAAGATAAAAACTGCAACTTGATTAAATTATGGCAAGTTAAAAATCTAAAAAGGAAAACACATTAGATGTTATGTTTTCTGGATCTTTTAAAATAGAAATACGAGTATTAAAAAATGAATATATCTTGTGAATGGGCATGTTTTGAAGACAGCCAAATGTAATTGTTTGAGTTCTGCAGGCAATACTGTGTGTGTGTGTGTATATATATATATATATATATATATATATATATATATATATATATATATATATATATATATATATATATATATATTATTACATGCTAAACTACTACTCTAGTTGGAAAAGCAGGATGCTATAAGCCTAGGGGCTCCAACAGGGAAAATAGCCCAGTGAGGAAAGGGGAAAAGGAAAATAAAATATTTTAAGAACAGTAACATTAAAATATATATCTCCAATGTAAACTATAAAAACATTAACAAGATAAAGAGGAAAAGAAATGAGATAGAATAGTGTGATCGAGTGTACCCTCAAGCAAAAGAACTCTACCCCAAGACAGTGGAAGACCATGGTACAGAGGCTATGGCACTACCCAAGGCTAAGGAACAATTGTTTGATTTTGGAGCGTCCTCCTAGAAAAGTTGCTTACCATAGCTAAAGAGTTTCTTCTACCCTTAGCAAGAGGAAAGTGGCCACTGAACAATTACATTGCAGTAACTTCTTGAGTGAAAAAGAATTGTGTGGTAATCTGTGTTGTCAGGTGTATGAGGACAGAGGAAGATATGTAAATAGGCCAGACTATTCAGTGTGTGTGTAGGCAAATGGAAAATGAACCTTAACCAGAGAGAAGGATCCAATGTACTACTACCTGGCCAGTCAAAAGACCCCATAAATCTCTAGTGATGAGAACGTTTGTATACGTTCATGATCAGCAAAGCTGTACTAGTCAAGGCCACTCATACTAGGTTGGATTGCTGTGAGCTATCAGACAAAAATCTCCTACAATCGCCAATCCTCAGTTGGCCAGTGTGGTGATAAAAACTTGCCAAACCTCAGACATGACTTGACATGTCTGAAGCCTTTGTCCTGCAGTGGACTAGAAACGGCTGTATCTGTTGTTGTTGTTGTTGTAAAGGTGATGAATGGAGATGTGTTGATTTAAAAGTTGAAGATAGAGACGACTGCAGAAATCTGAGGCCCTTTGCGTCAACAAGTGTAGGAGGAGATTATATATATATATATATATATATATATATATATATATATATATATATATATATATATATATATATACTGTATATATATAAATATATATATCCTGTATATATGTATATATATAAAGTGTAAGTTCCACAGGAAACAAGAAGGTAAAAGACCAAGTACCAAGCGCTTTCGTGTATTACGTACACTTCTTCAGGGTACCCTGAAGAAGTGTACGTAATACACGAAAGCGCTTGGTACCTGGTCTTTTACCATCTTGTTTCCTGTGGAACTTACACTTTATATATATACATATATATGCAGTATATATATATATATATATATATATATATATATATATATATATATATATATATATATATATATATATATGTGTGTGTGTGTGTGTATGTATATATATATAATATATATATGTGTATATATATATATGTATATATGTGTGTATATATATATATATATATATATATATATATATATATATATATATATATATATATATATATATATATATATATATATATATTTCGTGTCGAATTTCAGGGAATTTAGGATAATTTCATCACTACCACTCGTGATTTTTTTCAATTTTTCAAACAAGTTTCGAATACCATATGATTAATAAAAATGGGTTAGGCTGGTCTAAACAGTCGAATGTTTTTCCTTATTTCTATCAGTCATAGCTTCGAGGCCTTAACCGGTCAGAAATATTTACCATTAAAGAAATTTTTTAAGCGTTTGAGATACCAAGGCAGAGTGAATTTGATATTAAGGGGTATTTGTGACTTATTTGAGAAATATATATATATATATATATATATATATATATATATATATATATATATATATATATATATATATATATATGTATATGTATATATATATATATGTATATATATATATATATATATATATATATATATATATATATATATATATATATATATATATTGGGAATGTATATCCTCTGTAAATTATTCTATACAATGGTAAATGCTTCTGGCTGGGCAAGGGTTCGAACCTACGCCCTCAGCTGAAACAACGCCTGCATGGACGGCTTTACCAATCGAGCTATAAAGAGAAATATAAGATCATTTTAAATCCACTGTCGAATTCAGGAATCTGTTCTTAGATTTGAAATCAACCCATCAGACCCCCACTATCAGAGCCTTTTCAAACTTTAACCCCCTCCCCCACCCCCACCCAAAAAAAACGCCTGATATATATATTACCTACAAGCAGATCTTCTAGGGCAGTGTTTCCCAACCTTTTTTAAATGATTACCCCAAAATTTTATTTCCAACTAATCAATTACCCCATTGAACATATACCCGGTAACATCGGATGTTTTTTTGTAGCCACTCTATTGGCTGCTTATAATTAAGGATCCAAAACAAATGCAAACTTTTCCA
>NC_090762.1:30793641-30849784 GCF_036898095.1 Palaemon carinicauda
TTGATTTCTAAATGATAATATTAGAGGAAAAGAGCCGCAAATTAACGAGAAGTCAATGAAATCGAAGATTTATTCAAATAATGAAAGAAGAAGAAGTTGCAATGGATGAAAACAGCCAATAAGAGACAAGCTATCACTGGGCGCTCAACCAATCACATTCGTCCTTTGCGCCGCCCAGTTTCCTTTAAAATTTTTGTTTACAAACTGACTCTGTGAGGTGAAAGACATTCACGGTTTCTTTTTTTTAAAGTTATTGACGTTATTTATCACTACAATCATGGATATAAAAGTATTCACAGAACAAGATTTACAAGGCAAGAAATATGGCGAGCTACTTAAACTTGCCAAAAGCATAGGGGCCAATCATACAAGTGATACAGGAAGGAGATTGAAGGTATGGCTTGTGTTTACTGTAACTTCGTATGTATTTTGTTCTCGGCTCGTCTTATTTTAATATTTATGACATTGATGTATTGATTGCTGGTGTATGTAGATATATAGGGCATACGTAAAACAAAAGGGGATGAAAGTAGTTCGTTGGGACAAGTCAAGATAAAGAGTACGGCAGTCTAAGGATATGGCTTCTAGGTTAGGTTAGGTAGGGAACATTTGGTTAGGTGATGTTCTTTTGTCTGGTTGTAAAATGGGGTTTTTTACTCTGTCCCAACAAACTACAAACGCTCCCTAATTCCTCCCACTTGCATAGAAAACGAATTTTCTTCCGGTGTTCTAGTTTGTTAGACGTGGCCACTGTTCTACAAAAGTGTCCATTTTTCTACAACACCTCTACCTAACCTAAACTTTCATAACTAACCTACAAGTCGTGTTCTTAAATAATCGGGTGGCTAATTCCCCTCCCCCACTGACTCCCCTTACACGGCTATATTCTTAGCTATCCATCATCATACACACAGGTGGCCGCTATCATACATACACCCCAGTTGGCATTCATCAGGAACTTACTGAGCCCATTCTTGTTCCTCGTCTATATAGACGCTATCAGCAAATTTTAGGAACAACGAAGAATTGTGGAAATTGATGTTTGGTGATGATTTAGTCATTATAACAGTCACAAAAAAAAGAGTTACTAGGAGGATTTCAAGGTTAATACTGGTATTAGCAGTAGAAGGCATGAAAAACTGTTTTACTACAGAATAGTACAATATTGATTATGACATTTGGAGCTCACGTAATTGAATAAATCTTTGTAAATACCCTATTTTGAATCCCATATATTATCAGAAACCACTACGTGTATTAACGAATTTACAGATTATAATGATGAATTCCCAGTTTGCTCCTTTGGCTATTCTAAACCTCTCGGTTATTTGTTTCCAATGCCAGAATTTAGTGTGATTATAACTTATTTTTTTATCATGTTAATAATGATGGGTCAGGGTAGGAACGGGTTTGATATATTTAGTCTGATAATGGGAAAGCGAAGTCAAGTGCAATCTCCGAACAGTGCTGAAGCGCGAAGCTATAACTCGCCCTTTTGACGAGTGTGTATTCACCCCTTTGTTAAGTTTGTATATCAGTGTTTTTATTTAGTCAATTATACAATATTCTTATGAGTTATGATTGAAGTGTGATTTATTTTTATCGCTGCCAATGAAGGTTGAAAGAGGTTATGTTTTACCCCCTGTTTGTGTGTGTGTTTGTGTACAGCTTCCTGGCCACAATTTTAATAGTAGAGTAATGAAACTTGCAGGGATTAACTGTTATGTAAAAAGCTGGATATTATTAAATTTTGGAAGGTCAAGGTCACAGTCAAGCAAAATTTCCTATTCACGTAATGAGCCATAAGTTTGGAAATCAGTATGAATCAGTAGAACTTCAAAAGTTCAAAGTTGGAGCAAATGCTTTTTTGTTGACCAGGCGGACATAGTCTTTTTATAGTTTATTTATGACATATTTGTTTTTGATGTTGTTGATAGTTTATTATATGACATGTCTGTTTTGACGTTGTTTCTTATTTTAGAATGATTTATTGTTAATTTGTTCTCTTCATTTATTTATTTCCTTATTTCCTTTCCTCACTGGGCTATTTTTCCCTGTTGGAGCCCCTGGGCTTATAGCATCTTGCTTTTCCAACTAGGGTTGTAGCTTGGATAGTAATAATAATAATAATAATAATCGTTATCACACAGACTTCAAACTTAGGTCGGAGCTTTTGAAGAATAGGGGTCCCAGTTTGGACCTTTAGAAAAATAGGGGCCCCAGTTTGCGACTTTTTAATGTTAAAGGTCCCAGTTCGGATCCGGTGAATCTAACGAGGAAAATGAAACAACTATTAATGAAAGAATACTTTATTTTGTAAGTTAAAAAAATACCTAAACAAAATATATATCAAATTAAAAAGTATGGAGAATTAAAACCAACAGTTTATTGGGAGCCTTTGTTTATCAGCGGGCAGTTCCTCACACGACTAAAAATAGACATCAACTAACCTGAACTTTTCCCCCCTAACCTAACCTACAAGCCGTGTCCTTACCTGCTCACTTAACATGGAAGGGGGCCTGACGCCCCCCTGCAACCCCCCTTACACTACCGTATTCTAAGTTGGACATGATAATACAATAGGTGGCCGCTATCATACAAAATTAGATCTTGAAATTAATTGGACAAGTATTGTTTTGAAATTTCAAAATAAAAAGAATCAAACAGGTTAGGTTAGGTTGACAACCCATCATGTTGTTGCTTGATTTCCTCGGCGGTTGTTCTTCCCTAAATCCCTTATTAACAATGCGGGTCTCAGTTATATCTTTTTAAAGAATAAAGGTCCCAGGTTCGTTTGGGACCGCTAGTTCATGATAGAGTGTATGAAATCCATGCCAATTAATAGATGCTGAGGTCAAAGGTCAAGGTCGAGAAATGAGCTGTCGCGGCAGAGGTCTTCGCTCTTCTGAGTGCCCCTCTAGTTCTAAGTGTTATGATTGAAGTGTGATTTATTTTGTTATTTTGTTTTATTGTACATCGAGGAAGATTGAATTTGGAACAATCTGTTCTAAGTGAATTAAAGTAAAAAAAGTTATAAAACTATTAAGAATACTAGCCCACAGGGTTAACATTTATAGCAAAACAGGCTTCACTTGCTAGAGCATCAAAACAATAAGATAATGTTAAATTGCGAGTTTTGGCAGATCAGAGACCAATGAATGATTAAATATTGTTAATTTGCCTTACCAACATAGAGGTTAATGCGCCCAAGTTAACATTATTATTTTTATTATTACTAGCTAAGCTACAGCCCTAGTTGGAAAAGCAGGATGCTATAAGTATTATTGAGTTTGTTATTTTATACAGTTTTTAAGTGACATGTTTTAACTAAAGCTTTCTAAGAAAAGCAAAATTGTTAAAGTGCTACTGTACACTAATAACCATTGAATTATTTTTCAGACCGTTCTACTCATTGAAGCCATTCTAGAAGCTCAGGCTGCTAGTACCTTAGCAGAAGATGCAACTACTGTCATTTCAGCCCTTAATGAGAGCGTCAGCAGCAAGGATCTGTTCGCGGAAGAAGAGCCTATTGCACCAGAGGAGCTCATATCTGATATTCAGTTCCCAGAAGATTTGGAGGATGAGGTAACTAAATGATGCTTATTGCAAGTGGCAGTTGCCAGAGTGAATCATATTTTTGTCATATTTTACCTATATTATCTGAAACTCATAGCTAAAGCACTTGTTGATATAATGGAGTTTGTTATTAGTATAAGATATTTGAATAAGCGCATGAAGATCTGCACGATTGGAAGAAATTCATATTTATTCCTACGCGGATGCAAACTTCTGAGTCATTTAATGGGGTTACTTCTGGTTTTCTTTCTTATGGCCAGACAAAAAAAAAAAAAAAAAAATAATCTGTAGATTGTGTCATGCTGTGATGCTGGGCAGCTAGTGCGCATGACTCCATACGCTTGCTTGAAGCTTCTATCCACTTCACTTTTGACCGTGGGGGCAGTAGGATGTCCCTGCCTTCAATCCTACGACCAGACAATTGCATCACCTGCTTGTCAACCTTATTTTTGCTTGTGCATCTGTCTTTATGTTACGACACGATTTATCATTTGCGTGTGAATTATTTGTGGTAAAGAGTGCCTTTTTGACTGTGTCAGCCTGGATGGTTTCCTGTCCGGCCTGTAATGGTTTTTATTCTCATCCCAAGGTACTGTACGGTGAGAGATTGAAAACGTAGTTTTGAATGAACTAGTGTTTAGTCTCTTCCCCAGCCACTGATTTTTTTTATCTTAAAATATGTTTACTGTTTTTTGCTGTATTAATGTGCTTACATTATACGACTGATTTTGCAATTACAACCTTTTGATGAGGATAGAATTGCGTGCTTCAGGTAGAAATCAGTTTTATTCATACCTAATGTGAATTGTTAAAAAATTTGATTTCAGTGAAATTAGCGCAAAACAGAAAATCGTAGTGATAAAGTGATATTGCGCAAAGTGTTATCAGTGTTGCGACCGAGGGTTCGTCTGTTCGTGCCTGTCGTTCGCCTAGTCCGGGACCTCTTGCAAGCTCCCAAGTCCAGGGGAGAAGTAATGTTGTACGACTTATGGGTTCGAGAGGCCTTGATCAGCGAACAGACGTTCCCTCTATGGTATCAGGTGTATCTTACCAAGATCACCCCTACCATAAGGCGAGAGAGACTATTTTCTCCTCGTCATCCGAAGGCTTTTCGCATAAGAAACCGTGGAACAAGGTTTCGAGGCCCTTTAAGCGAAAGTCAGTCCTTTCAGGACAGGTCCAGCGTCCTGGTTTTAACTATTAGGACAGCTCTGACCCTATGCAGTCATCGGAAGACTGCTCGCCGCCTAACAAAAGCGTAACACAGACTCCGAGAGTCTTTTTGTAGGCAAGGTTTTGCGGTCACAGACGTTACCCTCGTCTCTTACCGCAACCATTCCCGTTGATCCTAAATGGGTTGTACGGCAAGACATGCAGAATAAGCTTGCCTCCCTTATGGAAGACTATTTTGCCGATAAGTCCGTTGAGCCTAGCCGTTTATCTCATCGAGATCCTGGCCTTCAGCCACCCTAACGTTCCTTTGTGCGTCCTGTTGATGTTGGCGTATCCAAGTCACGTCAGTCAGGTTGTTTAGAACCACACTCGATGCGGTCTCGTGTGGATTTTCAGCCACATTTGGACGTTAGGCCACTTGCTGATGCTCCTGTTGACGTTCAGGACGTTCGCCAACAATCGGAGTTGACTTGTTTTGACGCTGAGCGTCAACCTCCGCATTCTAGAGTTGTTTTGACTGCTCAGTCTAGGCGGTCAAAGCAGTCTCGAGTGGACGCTGTGCGTCCTCACGCACCTGTTGTTGTTGACAGTTCACAGACTGTCAGGCAGTTACATGACGTTGCGTCCTGGTTCGCTACTAATGCACCAGTGAGTGTGGACTCTGCTTGTAAAGCATTGCCACCACGGTAGGTCTCTCCCTTGCTTGAGACTCGGCTATTGTCGGACAAGGTTCCTTCAGATGAGGAAGTTGCTGTTCCCCCTCCTACTGATATTCCCTTGAGGACTCTGTCAGATGGAGAGGAGCCTATAGCTGCTTAGCCCTCTATGGACTTTAAATAAATCATGCTGATTTTTAAGGATGTTTGTCCGGATCTTTTTGTAACTGCTGCTCCTCGTTCGCCTAAACGTCAGAGCTTACACTAGGCCTAGCTACTTCGATGCCATTGTTTTATAAGCTAGTGCTCTCTCGCTCTTCTAAGAGAGCTTTACGTTTGCTAGGCGACTGGTTTATCACCAGGAGAAGTTTGGGGGAGACAGCCTTTGCTTTCCCTTCTTTTAAACTGGCTTATAGAGCGAGAGTCTGATATGACACGAGAGAAGTTCTCGGCTTGGGAGTTCCGGCCTCTGCCCAGATAGACTTCTCAAACCTCATAGACTCTCCCTGGCGCCTGGCCATGAGACGCTCCAAGATTTTACAGGTTGACTTCACAGCTATTTTCGAGCCTTTGAAGTTTTGCTGTACAATTATGTCATGCATAAACAAGGCTTTCAGGGATGGCTCCAATGATCTGACAGCCACATTCTCTGCAGGAACAAGTCCCTCAGGGATGGCTCCAAGGATTTGGCAGCCATGTTCACTGCAGGAGTACGTAAGAGGCAAGTGCGCTTAATGTGTTCATTGTCAAGACAAACTTCACGATGAAGTCTACCAGGCTGTCTTGACAGCATTTATGGAAGGCTACTGGATGGTCTCTCTCGACCTTCAGGAGGCATACTTCCACATTCCTATACACCCGGATTCCCAACCGTTTCTGAGGTTTGTTCACAGGAATGTGGGGTACCAGTTTCGAGCCCTGTGCTTTGGCCTCAGTCCTGCGCCTCTCGTGTTTACGAGGCTCTTGGGGAATGTGGCAAAATCCCTCCATCTATCGGGGATCCGAGCCTCCCTATACTTGGACGACTGGCTTCTCAGAGCATCGTCCAGTCTTCGCTGTCTGCAGGATCTACACTGGACGTTGAGTCTGGCCAGGGAGTTGGGACTTTTGGTCAACCTAAAAGTCCCAACTGATCCCATCCCAGATTATTCTATATTTGGGGATGGAGATTCGCAGTCAAGCCCTGCTCGAAGTCCAACTAATGCTGAAACGAAACGTTTATTCAGTCAGGAGTTGGAACAGTCTCGTAGGGACTCTTTCATCCCTGGAGCAGTTTGTCTCACTAGGGAGACTACACCGTCTGCCTCTCCGGTTCCATCTAGCCTCTCCATGGAACTAGGACAAGACATTAGAGACGGTATCATTCCCAGTCTCCGAACCAGTAAAGGCATGCCTGAAATGGTGGGACAGCAACATCAGTCTGAGAGAGGGACTATCCCTAGCAGTCAAGAACCCAAACCACGTGTTGTCCTCAGACGCGTCGGATTTGGGTTGGGGTGCGACCCTGGACGGTCGGGAATGCTCGGGTCTGTGGACCTCAAGTCAGAAGAGCATGCACATCAACGGCAAGGAGCTATTAGCAGTCCACTTGGCCTTGATGATATTAGAAAGCTTCGTCGAAACTTAGTGGTAGAGGCAACTCAGACAACACCACAACTTTGGCGTACATCTCCAAGCAAGGAGGCACACACTCCTTCACGCTGCTCGAGATTGCAAGGGACCTTCTCTTATGGTCAAGAATTCGAGGCATCTCCCTGTTGACGAGATTCATCCAGGGGGACTTGAACGTCTTGGCAGACTGTATCAGTCGGAGGGGTCAGGTGATACCCACGGAATGGACCCTCCACAAGGACGTGGGCAAGAGTCTTTGGGCTACTTGGGGTCAACCCACCATAGACCTCTTTGCCTCCTCGTTGACCAAAAGGTTACCAATCTTTTGCTCTCCAGTCCTAGATACAGAAGCAATCTACATAGACGCGTTTCTACTGGATTGGTCTTTTCTGGACTTATATGCATTCCCACCATTCAAGATAGTCAACAAGGTACTGCAGAAGTTCGCCTCTCACGAAGGGACAAGGTTGACGTTGGTTGCTACCCTCTGGCCCGCGAGAGAATGGTGCACCGAAGTACTTCAATGGCTGGTAGACTTTCCAAGAAGTCTTCCTCTAAGGGTAGATCTGTTACGTCAGCCCCACGTAAAGAATGTCCATCAATGCCTCCCCGCTCTTCGTCTGACTTCCTTCAGACTATCGAAAGACTCTCAAGAGCTAGAGGCTTTTCGAAGGAGGCAGCCAGTGCGATTGCAAGAGCTAGGAGAGTTTCTACCATTAGAGTATACCAGTCGAAGTGGGAAGTCTTTCGAGACTGGTGCAAGACAGCATCTGTGTCCTCGTCCAGTACCTCTGTAGCCCAAATCGCAGATTTTCTTTTACATCTGAGAAAGGTTCGCTCCCTTTCAACTCCCACGATTAAGGGCTACAGGAGCATGTTGGCTTCGGTCTTTCGACATAGAGGCTTAGATCTTTCCAACAATAAAGATCTCCAAGATCTCCTCAAGTCTTTCGAGACCTCTAAGGAACGTCGTTTGGCAACTCCTGGATGGAACTTAGACGTGGTCCTAAAGTTCCTCATGTCAGACAGGTTTGAGCCATTACATTCAGCCTCCCTGAAGGATCTCACCCTCAAGACACTTTTCCTAGTGTGCTTGGCTTCGGCTAAAAGGGTCAGTGAACTTCATGCCTTCAGTAAGAACATCGGCTTTTCTACAGAAAAAAGCCACTTGTTCACTTCAACTTGGTTTCCTGGCCAAAAATGAACTGCCTTCTCGTCCTTGGCCTAAATCTTTTGATATTCCTTGCTTATCAGAGATCGTAGGCAACGAACTGGAAAGAGTATTATGTTCTGTTAGAGCTCTTAAGTTCGATTTAGCTCGTACTAAGTCATTACGAGGGAAATCTGAGGCATTATGGTGCTCAGTTAAGAAACCTTCATTGCCTATGTCAAAGAATGCTTTGTCATATTTTATCAGATTTTTTTAATACGAGAAGCTCATTCTCACTTGAATGAGAAAGACCGATGTTTGCTTAAGGTTAAGACGCACGAAGTTAGAGATATAGCAACCTCCGTGGCCTTCAAGCAAAATAAATCTCTGCAAAGTATTATGGACGCGACTTTTTGGAGAAGCAAGTCAGTGTTCGCGTCATTTTACTTAAAAGATGTCCAGACTCTTTACGAGGACTGCTACACACTGGGTCCATTCGTTGCAGCGAGTGCAGTAGTGGGTGAGGGTTCTACCACTACACTTCCCTAATTCCAATATCCTTTTAATTTGTCTCTTGAAATGTTTTTAATATTGTTTATGGGTTGTTCGGAAGGCTAAGAAGCCTTTCGCATCCTGGTTGATTTGGCGGGTGGTCAAAGTCATTTCTTGAGAGCGCCCAGATTAGGGGTTTGATGAGGTCCTGTTAGTATGGGTTGCAACCCTTGATACTTCAGCTCCTGGGAGTCTTTCAGCATCCTAAGAGGATCGCTGGGCTCCGTGAGGAAGACAGACTTACAAGGCAGAGTAATCGTCTAAGTCAACTTCCTTACCAGGTACCTATATATTTTGGTTTTGTTATATTGATAACGGTCAAAATGAAAAAACTCTTAGCTTATACGCTGTAAACTTAATTAACTCTGGTCTCTACCCACCGCCTTGGGTGTGAATCAGCTATTATATATTCACCGGCTAAGTTAAATATTTAAAAATGATATATTAATTATAGAATAAATTTTTGAATATACTTACCCGGTGAATATATAAATTAAATGACCCTCCCTTCTTCCCCAATAGAGACACAGCGGGACGAGAAGAATTGAAGGTTTTGTTTACATGCAAGAGTGGTATCTGGCCGACAGTTGGCGCTGGTGGGCACACCCGCAACCTTCATAGCGATCGCTCGCGAGTTTTTTGAGTGTGTTTTCTGTCGAGCCGCAGAGTTGCAGCTATTATATATTCACCGGGTAAGTATATTCAAAAATTTATTTTATAATTAAAATATCATTTTTTTTTATCTTAAAATATGTTTACTGTTTTTTGCTGGTATTAATGTTCTTACATTATACGACTGATTTCGCAATTATAACCTTTTGATAGAGGGTAGAATTGCGTGCTTCAGGTAGAAATCAGTTTTATTTATACCTAATGTGAATTGTTTAAAAAATTCAATTTCAGTGAATTAAGTGCAAAACAGAAAATCGTAGTGATAAAGTGATATTGCGCAAAGTGTTATCTCTGTTGCGACCGAGGGTTCGTCTGTTCGTGCCTGTCGTTCGCCTAGTCCGGGACCTCTTGCAAGCTCCCAAGCCCAGGGAAGAAGTAATGTCTTACGACTTATGGGTTCGAGAGGCCTTGATCAGCGAACAAACGTTCCCTCTATGGTATCAGGTGTATCTTACCAAGATCACCCCTACCATAAGGCGAGAGAGATGATTTTCTCCTCGTCATCCGAAGGCTTTTTGCATAAGAAACCGTGGAACAAGGTTTCGAGGCCCTTTAAGCGAAAGTCAGTCCTTTCAGGACAGGTCCAGCGTCCTGGTTTTAACCATTAGGACAGCTCTGAACCTATGCAGTCATCGGAAGACTGCTCGCCGCCTAAACAAAAGCGTAACACAGACTCCGAGAGTCTTTTTGTAGGCAAGGTTTTGCAGTCACAGACGTTACCCTCATCTCTTACCGCAACCATTCCCGTTGATCCTGAATGGGTTGTACGGCAAGACATGCAGAATAAGCTTGCCTCCCTTATGGAAGACTATTTTGCCGATAAGTCCGTTGAGCTTAGCCGTTTATCTCATCGAGATCCTGGCCTTCAGCCACCCTAACGTTCCTTTGTGCGTCCTGTTGACGTTGGCGTAGCCAAGTCACGTCAGTCAGGTTGTTTAGAACCACACTCGATGCGGTCTCGTGTGGATTTTCAGCCACATTTGGACGTTAGGCCACTTGCTGATGCTCCTGTTGACGTTCAGGACGTTCGCCAACAATCGGAGTTGACTTGTTTTGACGCTGAGCGTCAACCTCCGCATTCTAGAGTTGTTTTGACTGCTCAGACTAGGCGGTCAAAGCAGTCTCGAGTGGACGCTGTGCGTCCTCACGCACCTGTTGTTGTTGACAGTTCACAGACTGTCAAGCAGTTACATGACGTTGCGTCCTGGTCCGCTACTAATGCACCAGTGTGTGTGCTCAGACTAGGCGGTCAAAGCAGTCTCAAGTGGACGCTGTGCGTCCTCACGCACCTGTTGTTGTTGACAGTTCACAGACTGTCAAGCAGTTACATGACGTTGCGTCCTGGTCCGCTACTAATGCACCAGTGTGTGTGGACTCTGCTTGTAAAGCATTGCCACCACGGTAGGTCTCTCCCTTGCTTGAGACTCGGCTATTGTCGGACAAGGTTCCTTCAGATGAGGAAGTTGCTGTTCCCCCTCCCACTGATATTCCCTTGAGGACTCTGTCAGACGGAGAGGAGCCTAAAGCTGCTTAGCCCTCTATGGACTTTAAATAAATCATGCTGATTTTTAAGGATCTTTGTCCGGATCTTTTTGTAACTGCTGCTCCTCGTTCGCCTAAACGTCAGAGCTTACACTAGGCCTAGCTACTTCAAAGCCGTTGTTTTATAAGCTAGTGCTCTCTCGCTCTTCTAAGAGAGCTTTACGTTTGCTAGGCGACTGGTTTATCACCAGGAGGAGTTTGTGGGAGACAGCCTTTGCTTTCCCTACTTTTAAGCTGGCTTATAGAGCGAGAGTCTGATATGACACGAGAGAAGTTCTCGGCTTGGGAGTTCCTGCCTCTGCCCAGATAGACTTCTCAAACCTCATAGGCTCTCCCCAGCGCTCAATGTGTTCATTGTCAAGACAAACTTCACGATGAAGTCTACCAGGCTGTCTTGACAGCATTTATGGAAGGCGACTGGATGGTCTCTCTCGACCTACAGGAGGCATACTTCCACATTCCTATACACCCGGATTCCCAACCGTTTCTGAGGTTTGTTCACAGGAATGTGGGGTACCAGTTTCGAGCCCTGTGCTTTGGCCTTAGTCCTGCGCCTCTCGTGTTTACGAGGCTCATGAGGAATATGGCAAAATCCCTCCATCTATCGGGGATCCGAGCCTCCCTATACTTGGACGACTGGCTTCTCAGAGCATCGTCCAGTCTTCGCTGTCTGCAGGATCTACATTGGACGTTGAGTCTGGCCAGGGAGTTGGGACTTTTGGTCAACCTAAAGTCCCAACTGATCCCATCCCAGATTATTCTATATTTGGGGATGGAGATTCGCAGTCAAGTCCTGCTCGAAGTCCAACTAATGCTGAAAAGAAAACGTTTATTCAGTCAGGAGTTGGAACAGTCTCGTAGGGACTCTCTCATCCCTGGAGCAGTTTGTCTCACTAGGGAGACTACCCCTTCTGCCTCTCCGGTTCCATCTAGCCTCTCACTGGAACTAGGACAAGACATTAGAGACGGTATCATTCCCAGTCTCCGAACCAGTAAAGGCATGCCTGAAATGGTGGGACAGCAATATCAGTCTGAGAGAGGGACTATCCCTAGCAGTCAAGAACCCAAACCACGTGTTGTCCTCAGACGCGTCGGGTTTGGGTTGGGGTGCGACCCTGGACGGTCGGGAATGCTCGGGTCTGTGGACTTCAGTCAGAAGAGCATGCACATCAACGGCAAGGAGCTATTAGCAGTCCACTTGGCCTTGATGATATTAGAAAGCTTCTTCGAAACTAAGTGGTAGAGGTCAACTCAGACAACACCACAACTTTGGCGTACATCTCCAAGCAAGGAGACACACACTCCTTCACGCTGCTCGAGATCGCAAGGGACCTTCTCTTATGGTCAAGAATTCGAGGCATCTCCCTGTTGACGAGATTCTTCCAGGGGGACTTGAACGTCTTGGCAGACTGTCTCAGTCGGAGGGGTCAGGTGATACCCACGGAATGGACCCTCCACAAGGACGTGGGCAAGAGTCTTTGGGCTACTTGGGGTCAACCCACCATAGACCTCTTTGCCTCCTCGTTGACCAAAAGGTTACCAATCTTTTGCTCTCCAGTCCTAGATACAAAAGCAATCTACATAGACGCGTTTCTACTTGATTGGTCTTTTATGGACTTATATGCATTCCCACCATTCAAGATAGTCAACAAGGTACTGCAGAAGTTCGCCTCTCACGAAGGGACAAGGTTGACGTTGGTTGCTACCCTCTGGCCCGCGAGAGAGTGGTTCACTGAGGTACTTCAATGGCTGGTAGACTTTCCAAGAAGTCTTCCTCTAAGGGTAGATCTGTTACGTCAGCCCCACGTAAAGAATGTCCATCAATGCCTCCCCGCTCTTCGTCTGACTTCCTTCAGACTATCGAAAGACTCTCAAGAGCTAGAGGCTTTTCGAAGGAGGCAGCCAGTGCGATTGCAAGAGCTAGGAGAGTTTCTACCATTAGAGTATACCAGTCGAAGTGGGAAGTCTTTCGAGACTGGTGCAAGACAGCATCTGTGTCCTCGTCCAGTACCTCTGTAGCCCAAATCGCAGATTTTCTTTTACATCTGAGAAAGGTTCGCTCCCTTTCAGCTCCCACGATTAAGGGCTACAGGAGCATGTTGGCTTCGGTCTTTCGACATAGAGGCTTAGATCTTTCCAACAATAAAGATCTCCAAGATCTCCTTAAGTCTTTCGAGACCTCTAAGGAACGTCGTTTGGCAACTCCTGGATGGAACTTAGACGTGGTCCTAAGGTTCCCCATGTCAGACAGGTTTGAGCCATTACATTCAGCCTCCCTGAAGGATCTCACCCTCAAGACACTTTTCCTAGTGTGCTTGGCTTCGGCTAAAAGGGTCAGTGAACTTCATGCCTTCAGTAAGAACATCGGCTTTTCTACAGAAAAAAGCCACTTGTTCACTTCAACTTGGTTTCCTGGCCAAAAATGAACTGCCTTCTCGTCCTTGGCTTAAATCTTTTGATATTCCTTGCTTATTAGAGATCGTAGGCAACGAACTGGAAAGAGTATTATGTCCTGTTAGAGCTCTTAAGTTCGATTTAGCCTGTACTAAGTCATTACGAGGTAAATCTGAGGCATTATGGTGCTCAGTTAAGAAACCTTCTTTGCCTATGTCAAAGAATGCTTTGTCATATTTTATCAGATTTTTTTAATACGAGAAGCTCATTCTCACTTGAATGAGTAAGACCAATGTTTGCTTAAGGTTAAGACGCACGAAGTTAGAGATATAGCAACCTCCGTGGCCTTCAAGCAAAATAAATCTCTGCAAAGTATTATGGACGCGACTTTTTGGAGAAGCAAGTCAATGTTCGCGTCATTTTACTTAATAGATGTCCAGACTCTTTACGAGGACTGCTACACACTGGGTCCATTCGTAGCAGCGAGTGCAGTAGTGGGTGAGGGTTCTACCACTACACTTCCCTAATTCCAATATCCTTTTAATTTGTCTCTTGAAATGTTTTTAATATTGTTTTATGGGTTGTTCGGAAGGCTAAGAAGCCTTTCGCATCCTGGTTGATTTGGCGGGTGGTCAAAGTCATTTCTTGAGAGCGCCCAGATTAGGGGTTTGATGAGGTCCTGTTGTATTGGTTGCAGCCCTTGATACTTCAGCTCCTGGGAGTCTTTCAGCATCCTAAGATGATCGCTGGGCTCCGTGAGGAAGACAGACTTACAAGGCAGAGTAATCGTCTAAGTCAACTTCCTTACCAGGTACCTATATATTTTGGTTTTGTTATATTGATAACTGTCAAAATGAAAAAACTCTTAGCTTATACGCTGTAAACTTAATTAACTCTGGTCTCTACCCACCGCCTTGGGTGTGAATCAGCTATTATATATTCACCGGCTAAGTTAAATATTTAAAAATGATATTTTAATTATAAAATAAATTTTTGAATATACTTACCCGGTGAATATATAAATTAAAGACCCTCCCTTCCTCCCCAATAGAGACGCAGCGGGACGAGAAGAATTGAAGGTTTTGTTTACATGCAAGAGTGGTATCTGGCCGACAGTTGGCGCTGGTGGGCACACCTGCAACCTTCATAGGGATCGCTCGCGAGTTTTTTGAGTGTGTTTTCTGTCGAGCCGCAGAGTTGCAGCTATTATATGTTCACCGGGTAAGTATATTCAAAAATTTATTTTATAATTAAAATATTTTATTTATATTTCTGTACATATTGTTCTTGTTATCATTCTTGTTAATTTGGTTTTTAAGTATGATGTATCTTTTATCACCATTATTCTTATGCTCTTTGGAGGCATTGAGCAAAATCCGGGACCAGTTCGTCCTAGATTTTGTCAATGTCGTCTATTGTATTGTCATGCAAACATCCAAGACCTTACAGTTGCATCCAGACTGTATGATATTCTTTTGTGCTTAGAAATTTTTGGGACAATGTCGGTGTATATTAGGACTGAGTACCCTGCTATGAATGTGGATGTCTTGTGATTAGTTTAATAAAAGAGTGTGGGAGGCATAACAACTTCTATTTGTGTTCGATCTACCGGAATCCAGACATGGATGATTCTTCTTCGATTGTCTTCTTACCATTATGGCTAAGATACAAGATGATGGTAGAAAGGCCTCTTTTGTCTTTGTTGGTGATTTCAATGCTCACCATAGGGAGCGGTTAAATTCAGTTTCTTCTACCGATCGCCATGGCTTAGGAGCTTTAGACTTTGCTTCTGAATCAGGCTGTGAGCAAATCATAAGTGAAGCTACTCACAGTCCTGGTAACTGCTTGGATCTCATATACACCGACTCCCCTGGCTTCATAAAAAGTATGGTTGGTTTTCCAGTTGGGACATCTGATCATGCCTTGATTTCATTAGTAGTGAGGACTGAGCAGCCTGTCCCTGATGTATCTTACTCATGTAAGATTTATATGAAATCAGGATTTTGCATGATCTTTTGGGCTTGAATTGGTCACAATTGTAAAGTAGCGTTGATCCTGTAGTCCCTTTGAATGAAAATCTAGTCAGCATAATTGATAGGCTTATCGCTTCTTGTGTACTAAGTTACCGAGTGAAGGACAAACCATGGTTCAATGATGATTGTAGACATGCTTGTTTGGAGAAGCAGGAGGCCTATCATCTTTGGAAGGGTAACAGATGAGATTCGACCTGGAATAACTATACTCCGCTTAGAGCTTTTGCTCAAAGAATTTATGCTTCAACTGAAAGAGAATACAATCTAACCATAAAAAAACCCTTTCTGGTACAATCCAGGAGCATAAGTGGTGGACTACCCTTAAATCTGCACTCTTTGGTATAGATGCAACAGTACCTCCTTTACTTGAACCAGATGGCTCTGTCACTCACTGTCCAAAGGAAAAGTCAACTCTTTTGGCAGATGTGTTTGACAGCAAGCAGAGTAATAAGAAACTCGAACTTCCTCATTCCTGTTTTCCAGAGGCTAAACTAACTAGTTTAGCTTTTCGATCTCGTGAAATTAAAGCTCTGTTGATGGACCTTGATGCTTATGGAGGTGTAGATCCAAATGGTATTTTTTCTTTGTTTTTTATAAAGACTACAGATTTCTTAGCTCCCAAGTTATCTGTTATTTTGCACAAGTTAGCAAGAAGAGGAGCTTTTAGCACTTGTTGGAGAAATGGTAATGTTACTCCACTATGTAAATGTGTTTGTGGTAGCTCAAGTCCAACTGATTACTCTCCAGTTTCCATATTGTCTAAAGTTTTTGAACGTGCTCTGGCAAAACGTCTTATAGGCTTGCTGAAGGCAATTTGGTTTTCGTAAAGGCCTTGGAGCATGTGATGCCCTTCTTACAGTCTCCAATGCTGTACAGAAATCCCTTGATTGTGGTCAAGAAGTTTGTATGATTGGCCTTGATTGTAGAGCTGCCTTCGACCGTATTAATCACAAGGCCCTTGTTTTAAAACTCATACAGTCGGGAGTGGGTGGGTTGTTTTTTATCATCATTATTGAATTTTGAAGTAATAGTTCGCAAAGAGTTGTTGATGGGCACTATATTGAGTATAGGAATGTGATATCTAGTGCTCCTCAGGGTAGTGTTATTGGCCCATTACTTTTCATACTATATACACATGACATGTGGTTTGGTCTAGAAAACAAGCTTGTTGCATATGCAGATGATGCTACTCTCTGCATCAATTCCAGCTCCTGAATGTAGATCTGTGGTTGCTGAATGCCTTAATAGAGATCTAGCTAAAATTAGTGCATGGTGCAAGTTATGGGGTATGAAGTTGAATCCTAACAAAACTCAAAGTAAGATTGTAAGTAGGTCAAGGACCTTGACTCCTCAACATCTGGATCTCAGCATTGATAATGTTTCTTTAACTTTGTATGACTTAAAATTTTAGTTGTGATTCTCAACAGCAAATTTACCTTTGAGAAACGCATGAGGTCTGTGTCTTCAATTACAAAAAAATTGGCTAGTTGAGAGTTTTTCAAGATTTTTGGTGATCAGTCTATTTTGAAGAAGTGTTTTAATTCTTTAGTTTGACCTTGTTTTGAGTATTGTTCTCCTGTGTGGTCTTCAGCTGATGATTCTCATCTTAATTTGTTGGACAGGAACTTATGGTCTATTAAATTTTTTTTTCTTAATCTAGATATTAATCTCTGAGACCAGCATTCAATTAGTTCATTATACATGTTGCATAATTTTTTTTATAATTCTGACCATCCTTTACATTCAGATCTTCCCAGACAGTTCCATCCTGTTTGTAATACTAGGTATGCAGTTAATTCTAATAGTCAGGCCTTCTCCATCATGAGGCTCAATACTACACAGTACTCTGGAAGTTTTATTCCAGCTGTGACCAAGTTGTGGAATGATCTTCCTAATCGGGTAGTTGAATTGATTGAATTTTAAAAGTTCAAACTTGCAGCATATATTTTTATTTTGAGCAGGTTGACATAAGTCTTTTTATAGCTCGCCGATCTCAAGATCGCAGATCGCCAATTGCTAATGTCAGGATGCCAGAGAACTTCAAATGAATGAATGATTCATTGATTCGCCAATTGCTAGCTCATCTTTCTCTGATCATTGACCTCCAGTCTTGCCAATTGCTAATGATCGCCAATTGCTTGTCAATAACCAATCATCAGCTTGCTGATCACTAGCTCACCGATCACTAAATCGGTGGTTGCTAGATCGTCTTTCTTCGATTATCGACCTCAGTCTCGCAGATCTCTGACCCCCAGCTCTCGTTCTCTTAATTGCCAATCGTCAGCTTGCTGATGTCAGTCCTCAATAGTCAGCTGTTGCTAGCTCATCTATAGTTAGCTTACCATTTGCTAATGCTCTGATCGCTGATCACTAGATCGCCATTCACTGATCATTAGCTCAACACTCTGATCCTCAAACCTTTCTCTGACCATATGGTTCTCGATCATCAATTTTCCAAGCTTCCTTTCAAAACTCTGAGCACTGATTATCAATGGTTCGCCGATCACCAACTATACTCTATTGGTTCCTGTAAGGCGAAGAAGACAGGGTTTTGGCGGGGAGCGGCGATGCCATATCAAATATTACCTTCACGTTGTATGATGTATGGAGGCAGTATAAGTTATACAAGGCAAATACAGGTACACTATAATTAATTTATAATAAATATTCACAGATTATTAGACGCCATCGTAATTTCCTTACTTTTAATAACAATAAAGTTACACGTTTCTTCTTAAACGCGGCAGAAAATTTTTACAGTGCTGCCAAATCCTATCTCAGGCGTTAGGCTGACCTTAGGGCATAAATATGTCAAACAGCGTGTGTCTCCATAAAGAGGGCTCAATCAAAACAGTCATTGAGTCTGTCGCCCGACATTCATGATCCAAAACTATCTTCTATTTGTTTGATAAATCCTTAAGAAGACTATGAAACACAAATTTATATTTTCATCAGGTATGACACTCAAGCAACATTATCTTATATTTTGAAGATAAAGACGTGCCAAACCTAAAACAAAATTTGTTCCAACACAGAGACTTACCTCGAAACACTTTCTTAGGAGTTACCTGGAACTTCCTCTCAAACGACCAGAGTTCTGTGTAGTTTACCCTACTCCCATTTTCTATAATGGTAGGCTTAGCGGAGGGATACGTGCCCTGAGGACAATCCCAAGGTAGGCTGTATGCTCTCTTGGGCCGTAAGCTTCAGTAAGTTCTCTGGTCGCGTCGTGTATCATCCCGATGCTCCTCTGATCTCAGTGCGACCCTTTTTGTCTTGTGGCCACGTTGTTACTGCATGGTCCGTTGTGTGCTCCTACTCGTGCTTAGTGCTTTAACTGTGTGCTTTGGCTTTAATTCCTTTGTGCTTTTAGTGTTCTCATTCTCTTGTCGAGCCTGTGTCTAGTGGTTTTGTGATTGTGTGCGATGGAGCATACTCGCCCTTGTCCTGGGCCTAGGGCTGGGAAGCCGTGTGGGGCTTTCTTGTCTAAGCCCAATGTTGACCCGCACTCCCTTTGTTCCTCGTGTAGGGGAAAAGTGTGTTCTCCTTCGGACACGTGTCCGGAATGTGATAGCTGGAATGAAGTCCAATGGGTAAGATATGGTACCAAGAAAAAGAAGTCTACGAAGCGGTCTCCAAGGAAGGCTAGTATGTCTTCTCCTGCAACTTTGGCTGGTGAGGGTCCGAGTAGAGTTCCTTCTTCTTCCCCTACCCAGAGTAGGGGATGAGGTAAGTTGGTTAAGGGGAAGAAGACGGTGCCTCTTCCCCAGGAAGGTCTTGTTACGGGTGTTTCTAATTCTTTTAAGGCGATCCAGGCGCCGGAGGGTATGTGTAGTGGGGGTCCGCGGGACGATGCTCTTGTGCAAGGGGAGCATGTCTCGGCAGGGGACCCCATGTGGAATAAAAATGTGCCCTTTTCTTCCCCAGATTCGTGGGTAGATGTTTCTGGAGCTTCGGCAGCGGAGGGCACCATGGATAGAGAGGATTTCCCGCAGGAAGATCCCCTGGGATGGAGCCTGCCGAGGACTCCGTTCAAGTCCCCCTTGAGGACAGAGGAAGACCTCGGCAGGTCCTTTCCATTCGTAATTCGTCCCCCTACACCTCCAGCTCCTTTGTCGGCAGTTCCAGAGGAATTCCTTCAGCCTTCCACGTCAGGAACCCAACAGGTATCGAGAGAAGCTCCATCTGTTGCTAGGTCGCGTTACCATGAGAGGTCCGAATCGTCGGTGGTGGAGTCTTCGTTTTCATCGGATGAGGAACGCCGAAGGAGAAGTAGAAGGAAGAGGGACCATTCCAGGAGGAGGCAGTCTTTTTTTAGGTCTCCCTCGGAATCGAGAGAAAGGAGAAGGAGATCTCGTTCCCCGCATAGGAAGAGCAGGAGAGATGGTTCTCCTCAATAACGATGGGTCCTGGTACCAGAATTAAAGCTGAGAGACCTGACTTCAGTCTCAGGCTCCGTGGTTAAGCTGGCAGGAGACAGTCCTCCTAGAAGGGCCTCCAGTAGCCGCAAGTCGGCTTCAGCCTATGACCACAAGGCCTCGTCTAGTAGGCATAAGTCTCATCCCAGGGAGATTCAACCCGCCCAGCGGAGGGAGTCACCTCCTAGGACGGGCAGCCTTGACGAGATTGCCCATGGTATGGATCGACGCGCACAGGTCCCTCCGTCAAACACTTTCACGGAGGAGACTGTCCCTTCGTCGAAGCCCCTTAAGGTGACAGAGGCGCCCGTCTCTCAAGGAAGACATAGCCGCGGGTCCCGTCAGAGAGAAGGTGCCCGTGCTAATACTTCACCCCATCGCCAGACGGAGGACTCGGATGAGGTCGCAGGCTTGGTATGACGGAGGACTCCGCATATAGGAGGGTGATCTCCTTGATAAGGAGTCACAACAAGATTGTGGAGCCTCTACCACAGGAGAAAGACGACTGGACCTCTGGCCCAAATCAAATTATGGAGGAGCCCATCCAAAAGAAGGCTTCATTAGCTCTTCCGGAGGCGAGAGACATTAAGTTAGGGTGAGCTCATATCGACAAGGTGATCACCCGCAATGGGGAATCATCCAAAGGCTACACTGCAGCTAAACTGTTACGGGGATTGAAATCCCAGAGTAAATATTATGCTTTGGAAGGACTCCCACATGGGGCGTGCAAGCTTGAGGACGTCCTGGAGGTTTTGAGTCAAGGTGCCCCAGAAGACAGGGTCTCTACCGCACCCATTTACTTTTCCCAGTCCGAGTCCATCATGATGGAGGAGATGTCGAGGGATCTAGTGAACGTCGCATCATGGCTGGACTGGTGGGCTACTACCTTGGTGGGTACGCAGATCCTGACCGAGACTTTAGATCCTGCCAAACGAGAGGCTCTGAAGGAGTTGGTTGGATTGGGTGGCTGTGCCTTAAAATTTCTCACGTTCCAGGCTTTAGCTCTTTCTGCGAACTGGGTTCTCAGGAGAAGGGACTCAGTTCTGATAAACCTATCTAGGAAAATCCCAGACAGGAAAGCAAGGGCCCTGCGTAACATTACGGTTTGGGACGAGGGAATGTTTCCGGTCAAGAAAGCGGAAGAGGTGGCGGAGAACATGGCCAAGAAGAAAGATGTTATCGTTCCGAAGGCTCAATCAGCAAGAAGACCCGTCTTTAGGAGGCCAGTAGCCGAGGCTCCTGCAACATCTCGTTCTTCCCCATCTCAAGGAAGGAGAGAGCCTTCTACAGGACAGTGGGCTCAGTCGTCGAATCCCTCCCGAAGGGGGTTTGTGTCAGCCCCTTCCACCTACAGGAGTTCCTACTCGTCCTCCAGGAGAGGTTGATCAGGTCGATCCTCTCGTAGGAGATAGTTTGAGAGGCCCCCCTCCCCTGCCCAAGCCTCAGGTAGAGGGATGCCTCAGACAATTTTGGCAAGCATGGAAGCTCCCTGGAGCAGAACCATGGACAGTAACAGGATCCGCTTTCTACAAGATCCTCCTCCCTTGCTTCCAGCAAGCCAGGCGGAGTGGTTGGTCCCCAAAGACCCGTTGAAGAGAGCAGCTTTGGACGAAGAAGTCGCCACAATGATGGAGAAGGGAGCAATGGAGACTGTGCATCTTCCGGGACCGGGGTTCTACAGTCGTCTCTTCCTGGTGGAGAAAGCAACTGGAGGATGGAGACCTGTGATAGACCTGTCAGCCCTCAACAAATTCATACGAAAGACACATTTCAAGATGGACACCCCAAGAACGGTCATGGCGTCCTTGTTGGAAGGGGATTTCATGATCTCCATAGACCTCAAGGATGCCTATTTCCAAATCCCAATTCATCCAGCAAGCAGGAAGTGCCTCCGGGTGAAATGGGGTGCCCGGATTTTGCAATTCAAGGTCCTGTGCTTCGGACTTTCTACAGCCCCCCAGGTATTCACAAGAATTTTTACGACAATCTCCGTCTGGGCTCATGAACGGGGGATCCGTTTAATTCGGTACCTGGATGACTGGTTACTCCTTTTCTCCTCAAAGGAAGTCTTGAAGCAACATGGTGCAGACCTTCTTCAAATATGCAAAACTCTGTTCATCACAGTCATTCTGGAGAAATATCATATGATCCCAACCAACAAAGCGATGTACTTGGGGATTGTCCTGGATTCATTGCTAGTAAAGGCATTTCCATCAGTAGACAGGCTCAACAACCTGGACCCAGTTCTCTGTCCCTTCCTAGAGGGCCAACCCAGAAGAGCAAAGGATTGGCAGAGGTTAATAGGACATTTGGTGTCCTTAGAGAAGTTAGTTCCCCAAGGAAGACAGAACCTCAGGAGCATCCAGTGGAACTTAAAAGATCGATGGGATCAGAGAAGTTCCCTGGACAGGATTGTGCCAGTTCTACCAGAGACCAAACAGGCTCTAGAATGGTGGCGGAATCGAGCAAACACACTAAAAGGGATGCCACTGTCTTCTGGACCTCCAGAACTTTTGCTCTTCACGGACGCATCAAAAGAAGGGTGGGGAGCCCATCTCCTAGGAAAAACGAGAGGCAAATGGATGGTAGAAGAGAAGACTCTCCACATTAATGTTCTGGAGATGAAAGTGGTTCAGGAAGCCTGCCTACACTTCACTCGGGATCTGAAAAGAAACTCATTGGCTCTAATGTCAGACAATGCCACAGTAGCCGGCGCACATAAAGAAGCAAGGAGGGTTGAAGTCGAAGGAGTTGTGCGTTCTCGCCTTGCAAGTCCTGGAGTGGGCAGAAAAAGAACAAATCAGACTGTCAGCGAGATTCATTCCGGGAAAGAAAAACGTTCTGGCAGACGGCCTCAGCAGTGTAGGCCAAGTAGTGGGGACAGAATGGTCTCTTCACCCACCCAGAAGTAACAAGATTCATCATTCAGATGTGGGGTTCTCCGGTAATGGATCTCTTCGCGACGAGGTTGAACGCGCAACTCCCCGTATTCTGTTCTCCTGTCCCAGACCCAAAGGTGGCATTGGAGGGCGCCTTTCAACACAAGTGGGATAATCTGGACGTGTACGCCTTTCCTCCCTTCGCTTTGATAAGACAAGTCCTCAACAGAGTAAGGACAGCCAACAACCTAAAAATGACTTTGGTAGTGCCTTGGTGGCCGGAGAGAGAGTGGTTCCCAGACCTAAAAGGTCTGGCGGTTCTTCCTCCGTGGCCTCTACCGGACAGACCAGACCTCCTGAGGCAGCCACACTTTCGGAGGTTCCACAAAATCTCTCAATCCCTTCGTCTTCACGCCTGGAGGTTATCCAGTGGCTCCTGAAAAGACAAGGGTATTTGTCAAAGACAGCTATGAGAATGTCCCGTTACTTGAGGCAGTCTTCTACAGCAGTCTACCAAGCAAAATGGGCAACTTTTATTAAGTGGTGTGCTTCAAAGAAAATAGAGCCTTTAGAAGCTTCAGTCCCCGACATTGCAGATTTCCTTGCTCACCTCAGGGATGTGCTGGGCATGTCGGTTCCAGTAATTAAGGGGGTACGAGCCGCCCTTGGACAAGTCTTTCTATTGAAAGAGATAGATTTGGGCTCTTCTAGACACATCTCGATGCTCATCAAGAGTTTTGAGCAGTCCTGTCCACCCTCGTCCCCTAGGGTTCCGAAATGGGACCTGGCTAGAGTTCTAGACATGCTTAGTAAGCCGCCCTTCGAACCTTTAAAAGATATTGTTGACAGAAATCTTACGCTTAAAGCGGTCTTCTTGTTAGCTTTGGCTTCAGCGAAGAGGGTAGGTGAACTTCATGGGTTGTCTTATGAGATAGAACACTCAAGGGTTTGGAGAGAAATATCCTTCAAGTTTGTTCCCTCGTTTGTCGCTGAGACCCAGAACCCATCCGTTTGGGATCCTAGGTTCGAGGGTTTCTCTATTCCGGCAATTCCAAACTCAGGTAATCAGGAAGATTTAAAGCTGTGCCCTGTCAGAGCTATTAGGAAATATCTTAAAAGGACAGCAAATCTCCGGCCTGGTATGAAGAATCATTTTGTGTCCACGGGGAGGACGAAAAAGAATATTTCCAAGAACACCATTTCTTTTTGGCTCAGGCAAGTTATCATTCAAGCTTATTCGAGTGCTGGACTTTCAGTCCCAGGAAAGCCCAGAGCACATGATGTTAGAGGTTTAAGTACCTCTCTAGCCTTTGAAAAGAACATGTCAGTTGCGGAGGTACTCAGAGCAGGTATTTGGTCTAACCAGTCGACGTTCACTTCTCACTATCTCAAAGATTGTACGAGGAAGTCATTGGAAGGTTTTTCCATCGGGCCAGTCATCTCAGCGCTCCAACCGATTTAACGGCCCAAGCCCCAGGTTCAATCGCGGTTTCAAATCTATAGACAGGTGATCTTTTCATTTTTTCCCTTCTCCTCGTGCTATTTATCGTCTTGGGAAGTCTTGCACAGTAGCCCCGCACTATGCCATATATCCATATTACATCAAGCACATCATCAAGGAATTATGTAGGGTGAGTACTTTATGCACAATTAATGAGCTCTTTGTGTAGTTTATCCTACTTTCCAGTTGTTTGGGCCTCAGTCAAGGAGGTACTCCCACCTCCTAAAGTGTAAATCTCCTAAGAAAGTGTTTCGAGGTAAGTCTCTGTGTTGGAACAAATCACAAATTATTAGTAATTTGTATTTTTCCTAACATACTTACCGAGAAACACTTTCGGGTTATGGCCCTCCCTTCCTTCCCCCAGGTGCCTCTCTGATCTTTAGTATTGTTACTTTCATATAACTTACTGAAGCTTATGGCCCTAGAGAGCATGCGGTCTACCTTGGGATTGCCCTCAGGGCACGTATTCCTCCGCTAAGCCTACCTTTATAGAAAATGGGAGTAGGGTAAACTACACAAAACTCTGGTCGTTTGAGAGGAGGTTCCAGGTAACTCCTAAGGAAGTGTTTCTCGGTAAGTAGGTTGGGAAAAATACAAATTACTAATAATTTGTGATATTCAAAGTAAATTACAAAGCTAAACTAATTCTATAGAAAGAAGGCATGAGAATATAAAAAAAAGTGTCACGGATACTCTTAATGATGATAATTGGGCGTCCATATTATGTATTTGTGAGTATAGGTAGATAAATTCACACAAATACAAGTTGATTAGAAAATGCGGAAACTCAGTAGTATGGGATAATCCCTAAAAAGGTCCAGTATATTGCCCCAGGAGACATTTGGTCGCAGGGATTAAAAGGGGTAAACGGGAGAAGTAGGCCTTTAAACACTCCAGAGAAGGACATTTGGCAACGTAGGAGACAACGCCCGGATTGCCATGAAGGAGTCGATAGGGTATAGTGATCATTAAACCATTCTGAAGTTTCTCAGGGCGCTCCAAGCCGATCGCCAACCTTCCTTGACTGACTGACCAGACAGCCTTCGTCTGCTTGTCAGTTACCATCTTTGGCTCACAGATCGCCGATTCGCCGATCATCAGCAGTTTGCTGTTCACCAGCAGTTCATTACTTAGACTCTAGTCAATCTGTGCCTGTTGTTCCCTAGATAGGAAGGCAAACAACACACTTCTCACTACTGTACTCACCGTTCGCCATCACACCTATCCACTTCAGCGATTGGCAGGCGATCAACAGCCCCCATCAACGGCTTGCCGACAGGCAACTACTCGTGAGCACTCTCCAACTGTACAGTAGCCACGATACCCAGCCGTTAACCATTGGTTAATGCTTGCCAGAATGATGCTGTTCTAAGGAATAGTATCAACCCCGTCAGGGCGCATGGGTTAAGCATTGCCCTACCCACTTCTATTAGATAAAGAAGTTCTCTCCCAGGTAAGAATCCTTACACAGGGTATTGTGTCCCATCTTTTCCTCCACGAGTCAAGACCCCATCGTCAACAAACTCCTATGTGAAAGGATCCGCAAGAGGTGTCCCTTTTGGGCCGATGTCCACACCACGTTGGAGAAGTTTGGACAAGGGGTAAGACCACAGGTCTTCATGTGCACGCTGGATCTAAAGGACGCATATTTCCAGGCCCAAACCATCCATCTTTAAGGAAGTATCGGAGATTGTCTAGACAACAAGAAATACCAGTTCAGGGCACTGTGCTTCGGTCTTTCCTCAGCACCCATCCTGGGCTCACAGGATCGGCATCCGTCTCTTCCGTTTTCTGGACGACTGACTGACCCTAGCAGACTCGGTGGCAACCTTGCGTTATCACCAAAAATTCTGAAGTTTTTTTACCCAGATCTGGTGATCATGGTAAACCTTTGGTAGTCTTCCCTACTTCCCTCTCAGAAGACTGATATACTGTATCTGGACCCCAGTCTCCACAAAAACCTTCTCATCAAAGACAGGATAACGAGGCTTACAAAGGTCACAAGACCCTCTCTCAAGACGAGAACAACTCCCAGCCCAGAGTAGTCTAAGTCTCCTCGGACACCTACCATCCCTGGCCCATCTAGTTTCCAACGGCCGCCTCAGGATTCGTTCTCCAGTGGCGACTTGAGTCTGATTGGAATCAGGCCTACGATTCCCCGGACATTCTGATATCCATGGGACCAGAAGATTAGTTGGACCTCAAGGGATGGACGGCAGTCGAGAGTCTCCGAAGGGCAGTAATGTTCTCACCCCTCCCCTTCCCCCCAGACTTGGTGCTGTGCTTAGACACATCAAAAGAAGGGAGGTGGGACCATTGTGCTGCAGAGAGTACCTTTCCGGTCCTTCAGCAGCCTCATCAGTTCCTGATAGGCCATTCAGTGGTGTGATGAGTGACAATATCACATAGTGACTCACATCAACAAGCAAGAAGGAACTTGCTCGCAGCCTCTTCCCATCTAACAGTAAAAATACTAAGATGGGCTGAAGTCCGCTCGGTACCTATGTCAGCCCGCTTCATTCCAGACTAGCAGAATGTGCTCGCTGACAATTTGTGCACAGCATCTCAGACAAGGTTACCAAATGGTCTTATGATCACCTTGTAGCCTACAAAGTCTTGACTTTATGGGATTCTCCAACTGTGGATCTGTTCCCAACACCCCTGAACCTCAGGCTTCCACTGCTTCCCAGTCCTAGACCCCAAGGCTCTCTGGCAAGAGGCATGCCAACAACGGTGGGTACAACAATGACGTTTGTTTGGTCTGATGAGAAGGGTACTTAACAAGGTTAGAACATCGGCCAGCCTCTTAAGGTCTGTCATAGCTCTGCTATGGCATTACGCAGAATGGTTTCCGAACCTTCTGCAGCTTCTGACGGAGCGTCCAAGAGAACCCTCTCCACGTCACAGACAACCACACTTCGACATCTACCACAAGCTGCAGTTTTGCTATGATTGTACGCCTGGCGACTACTCAGCACCTCCTCTCTCAGAGAGGATTATTGCAGTAACTTGCAAAGAGGTTTTCTAGATATCTGAGGAATTCCTCAGCATCAGTCTACCAGGCAAAGTATATCGTCTTCTGTGCTTGGTGTCATGGGAAAGCATATTTCTCCACACGATACCTCTATTCCAGCAATAGCGGAATCCTTGAGTATTTGCAGGAGGAAAAGACCCCCTTTTCAGTTTCGGCAGGTAAAGACGATCACTCAACCCTGAGCCTCGCCCTCAAACTGAAAGGAAGGGACATCCCTTCATCGCTAGATCTTTCCTAACTCATGCGGACTTACAAACTTGCCTTTCCCCATTCGGAATTGAGACCTCCCTTTCGGAACATGGTTCATCTAAGGAGACCTCCCAACGGTCCACTTCACTAGGCAACAAAGTTTCACCTGTCTTAGAAGACTGTTCCTTTACACTTTGACAGCGGCCACAAGTCAAGGAACTTAATGGTCTCTTTCGACGTTCAGTTTCGTTCCTGAGTTTGTTGCCATGACACAGTCTCCAGAGGACACAGATCTTAGACAACATATCTCCACTCGGTAACTGACGATCCAGATCATCTGTTATTGTACCCGGAGTGAGGTTTGAGGCTCTACCTTAAGAGAACGGCAACAGCCCACCTGGGTACCTTCTCTTGTCATCAGCACTGGGAGAGACAAGAGAAGGATCACCAAAACACCATCTCTGCTGGATTCACAGAGTCATCAATTATGCTCTAAATCTAGATCTTCCTCCAACACGTCAACCCACGATGTTAGGGGCCCCTGGCCCTTCAAAGCAGACTACTCTGTGACACAGGTTCTACAAGCAAGGGTGTGAATGCTCCAGGTGACTTTCACAACCTTTCTCCTTCAACATGTGACCCACAGAAACTCAATACGATCTCTTCAGTCCTGTGATGGTTGCACAACAGCTGGTTGTATACCTCAAGCTCCTTATTGGACAAGTAGCAGAAGGTTGAGGGCATTGTTACCTAGCTTTAGTCTGCATGAATGAAAAGGAATGATTGTCTCTTTTTCTTTTTTTATGTGCTTCCCTCTTATGGGGAAAGCAACAGCCTGTGTCCTCTGCACAAGCTGACCTCAACCACTGCAGGCAAACCATGCTCCCTTGTGTACTTAGTATTGTGTCATTACTATTGTGTTCCCATACCGTGGTGGGGTGATATTGGGAAAATCTTGGTCCATCAGTTTTTCTTACAAATTCTCGGAATAACATTCACCTTGACAGTTACACTGCTTATCTCAACACAGCTTGCGTAGGCCACAGACCTTGCGCGTAGAAGGATTTAGCGAGGTGTAGGGCTCCTTATATTTAATGCCAACATATTCAATACAAGGAGTCCCCGGGTAAAGCCAAAAAGCCAGATTGGCAGGGACGTCCACACTCCTAATGGGTGAGTCACCCCTAATAAATAGCGTAGGTTGGTATTGCAGTTACGGAAGAAATTAAAAATTTGTAGATAATTTGTATTTTTCCTAATGATACATACTTTTAGCTATTTATACAAACTCACCTGCCGACCCTATCTCCCTTTAAGTCCTACCTTTAAGCAAAGTGAGCTAAATCACAGGTGTGTGAGTAGGAGTGGTAGCAAGCTAACCCCCGCTAGCTAGCGGGATGGGTAGTTAAACCCTCGCTAAAATTTTAATGGCTCGTCCTTCCAGTTTCACCAAAAGTAATACCCCTAATAGATAACTAATGGTTTGTATCATTATGAAAAATCCAAATTATCTACGGATTTGTCAGTTTTCATAGCTATACAAACCTGAGTCATTTACCAAAAGGTCCTGTCTTTGTTATCAGAATTTGAAATAATATATACAGCTTTTATATATGGATAAGGTATTCCTTCTTCCGAAAATTTCAAAACGATTGGATGATTTGTATAAATTTTATAGATGATAAATCAAAAGAAAAAAAAAAAAAACGATTAAACTTGATTATAGTACTTTATTTCTAAAGCTATTGCAATGAAACTGACATAGAAAGAAAGTATATAATAAGGAACCATTTTTTCGATAATAGGGAATAAAAAATTATCTGAATATTTTAATTTTTAATCCATAAAAACTCTACTCCTTAGCCCCAAATTTCATTTATCACAAATATATTTCCTAGAAAAAATTAGTTTTTCTTTTAATATGGTATATTTATTTTTAAAATTTGCTTTAAAATAAGAAAGTTATAATCATTTGAATGGGAAAAAGGTGAAACTGAGAAATATACCTTTAAAGGTAAACTTTTTTTTTTTTTTTTTTTTTACTCACGGGAGGTAACATAAGGCACTTGTATGAAGTGTATGAAAGGAGTAAAATACATAACTGAATGTTAATTCACATTGTGAATTACCTTAAAACATGATAAAACTGTGAATAAAGGGTAAAATATGGAGTGCTAAACACAATGAATATATATCAACGAGAGAGCATGGACTGAACTTTGAGTCAACTTGGCATTGCTGTGAAGGGCCTAAGGTAGTCTACATCACTGAAAGACTTATGATAAATCAATTAATTACGATTTATAGAAAAATTAAGTGAATAATAACGAAAATAGCTAACGGAAAGGACAAAGATCAAATCTACGGGCCATACTGCCCTGACCTCAAAGAAACGATGGGGGGGGGTTGTTTTTTAATTTGTCATATCTCCGTTGTTTCGTAACATTTTGCCGTACAACTTGTCACCATGATAGAAAGGATGCCAGAGATGACTTTTGGCGAATTTACTCATTTTTGTTGACTTGATAAATGTTTGTCAAAAAATTTGGAAGTCGCCTCTCTTAATCAGAAGAGTGATGTGAATAGACGTTTCAGGCAAGCATATGCCGTCATGCTCACTACCTGCTACCTTTTTTTTTCCTGGCCGTAAGAAACAAAACCAGAATTATAATAACCCTATTAAATGGCTCAGGTTTGAATAGCTAGGAAAATTACAAATTATATAAAATTTGTAGTGTTTCATTCAATTTAGTATTATTCCTAAAATGTAGTTTAGATTTATTTTTTATATTTATCTTTGAATTTGGTCTTTTACTAATGTACAGTTTGTACTGTATTTTATATATTCGTTGATCTTTGATGATCTAATTTGGTACAGAATCCTTATAAAAAGAATAGCTTGTACAGTATTATACAGTGTATACCCTTTACCTAAATCTTCTTCCAAGAAACAGTGAATTAAAGACAAAGAAATCAAATGGGTCTTCGATACAATTTTTTAATTTGCTTTTCATTAGTGTAGGAAATATAAGAAACCATGTTGTTTAATCCAGAAGGTTAAATCTCCAGCTTGATTATTTATTCTTGCTCAATGGTGTCATATTAGTTTTAGTCCCACGAGCTTCTAGTGCAGTAATGGGTACTTTATGTACAGCAGTACAAAATATCCATTACTATATTGTATTTTTTTGTTTGCCTCACTGCGGATTTTTTCTGTTGTTTACTCTTTTCTCAATTTGTTATTACAGTACTGTATGATTATTATTAATGTAATGAACGTGCTTTTGCAACATCATTTGAAAGATATGTTCTGAAATCCTCTTTACTTCTAAAGGAATAAATACTAGTCAGACAATGGTAGAACAGAAGATCTGGAGCATATGATTTTAATGTCATTATTGCTTTAAATATATGAAGCCTTTAGTGAATAGTGTAATTCTGGAACAAAACATTATTATGTGTTGCTGAGAATTAGGCTTGGTCAAAATTTGAACCTGGAATCATTTAATACTGTACTAAGAATCATCAAGTACTTCACAGTGTTCTTTTGAATTATTTAGTTTTGAAGCACATTTTATAGTGTGATTAAGTATATTAGTGTGTGTAGAATTTTTATTGGTATAGTATACTGTTAAGACTAAATCTTAGAACTTTTTTATATCTTCCAGTTTTGTGTTCATTTCATGTTTGATAGAAAATTAAATTTTCCTTGTGGTAAAACTTTCATTCTTCCTTAGGTTCCATCAGCAGTACAAGAAAAGAAACCACAAGAAGAATGTTTCGATTCTGGTAAGTTTACTTTCTTATTGTTTTGACAATAAATACAAACCCTTTAGCTCTTTATTAGGGTAGGGAATATACTTTTGGCAAAGCTGGAATACTAGCCATAAGACTTTTATTGAGGTGTAACTACCCCACCGCTGGGGTGTTAGTACCGGCTACCCTGCTCACCTGTGTTCTATCGTCACTTTTACTTTTGGCTCGGGAGAGAGTGGACTTCCAACAATCTCTACCGCCCATCTTGTTTTTGACTGGCCTTTGAATAATTTGTTCTTTAAGATTTTGTTTATTTTTACGTGTGAGTGTTGCTGTTTTGGAGATGGCTTGGTGCTTGATTCTCTTTGAAGGCGGAGAAGTTTTTTCTTATGATTTCTTCCCCTTTGATGCTGGACAACACTTAGGCTGCAGAGCTCCCCTACTTCCCCTAGTGTGATGACTTGGTCCTTTTCCGTGTGGATGCTCCTTCACCGTATGAAGTAGATGTTGCTCTCACCCGTGAGTTCAACGGTGGGAAGGTCGCTTGCGGCCGAACCAGAGCTCTACTTAGGTCTTGCTCCTCTACCCTGACAACGATGCACTCCCTTGGGCTGTGATGGCAACTGTCATCTCCTGTTCATGATCATTGTGCTGACGACTGTTCTCCCCCATTCTTAGCTTGCTCAGCCAGTGAAGGAAGGGCATTGTCTGAAGCTTGTTCCTGCTGCTCATAGTGGACACCTTTCCTGTACGCAGGTTCAGTCCTCCCGGAGTAGTCTTTGCCACGAGGGATTAAGAGAAGATTATGGACTGATCCATTCCTTTCTCTAATCCCTCGGAGTGTGGCTCGTCGTAGCTTGAAGATGTTGCTAGCCCCCTGAGAGTTTGACGCTGTCTGCCTTTACTCCTAGGTGTCTCGTCCCCCCCCCAGCAGATTCGGCTTGTCTAGTAGTTTCGCCTCACCTTGTCTTCTTGTTTCGCTCTGTCCTGTTACAGCTCGCAATCGCCCATTAGCCTGTGATTTCCTGTCAGCTTGCGATCTCCCGTCTTCCCCCGTCAGCCTGGGATCCTCGTCAGCTTGTGATCGCCTGTCAGTCCACAATCACCCGTCAGCGCCCTTCCAGGTTTCTGGAGTTTCAGCACCTGAGGATTCCTTTTCTCGTGATCACTTTTCTGTTCTCTACCGCACTTCAGGACTAATGACGAGGCAGCACAGACCAGCTCGTGACCAGGTTCATGTTCATGACCAGTTTCCAGCTCCCAACCGAGTTTCCAACACGCCATTGCAGGTCTGTTCGTGATTACTCCTAGAATAACGACCCCTATTTTGTGTAGCAGTGCTGCCCAGCTCACGTCTTTCCCTTCCGAGGTAAAGTTGCCCTCCGACTTTGACGATCAGCAATCTTCCCGTTTGTGAATAGAAACACCGACAACCAGCGACGAGTCTTGGAGGCGTAGATTCTTGGGATGATCATTACCGATTTCGTTTGACAGAGCTTCTCTGGCGAGGATCGTAGAGGGCTATCGGTTGTGACCCTCACTGCAAGTAAGTGTAATGCTCTTCCCAGCAAGAGACTCCTCCTTTACTCATCTTTCACAACAGCGCACGAGTGCTATTGCTTCCAACGATTTCTTTTCGAGTCTCCTCTTCTAGACAACACATGCTAGACTCTGTCCAGAGTAAGAACTAGTGCTAGCACTCATGTCCATGGTATCACATAGGTGTGCGCTACTTCAATGTGCTCTTGTCGAAGGCTGCACACAAAACTTCATCATTCGTTTTCTTCAACCAACACAATCTGGTATCACTAGGAGTACTTCTAGATGTCAGACTAATAAAGTCTTCTTTCTGCAAGCAAATTAGAAAGACTGAAGAAGACAGTAGCCCCTTCTTTATACAAGATTTGCTGCCATCTCATTGGTTATTCAGTCTGAGAAGGACACCTGTTCTCCATGGAGCACAAGGTGACCAATGGGGAAGCAGGAGATCTCAACCTCCTCGGGGGGTATTTGGATGTTCCACCTTACCTCCCCTGGATTCGTTGCTCTTCTAAGAAACATCAAGAAAGGGTGGGGCCACACGTGGCTTCACAAGAGCTCCGGACTCTGGTCCCATTGCTAACATCATTACCTTATGAACCACCTGGAATGCAGGCAGTTTTTTACCCTCCAATAGTTCCCTTGAGGAAGTCCACGATGATGAACGACTATACCACCATAGTGGCTTGTATTCAAACAATCAGGGAGGTACCTGTTCACAGCACCTATGCCATCAAGTTGGGGAAATGCTAAGGCGGAAGAAGACTCCCCAGCGCCCCTGCAACTCGGCTCTACCCAGACAAGTAGATGTTTTGGTGGGTAATCTGAGTATTAATTTAGATAGTTGGCTCCGAGTTGTTTGTGGGTCTTTAAGTGCCCAGCATAGTTCCAACTCTTGGGTTTCACCGACAGTAGACTTGTCCGCCATGTCTCTGATTATTATTATTATTATTATTACTTGCTAATCTAAAAAAACCCTAGTTGGAAAAACTGGATGCTATAAGCCCAGGGGCTCCAACAGGGAAAATAGTCCAGTGAGGAAAGGAAACAAGAAAAAATAAAATTTCCAAGAAGAGTAACATTAAAATAAATATCTCCTTTATAAACTATAAAAACTTTAACAAAACAAGAGGAAGAGAAACAAAACAGAACAGTGTGCCAGAGTGTACCCTCAAGCAAGAGAGCTCTAACCCAAGACAGTGGAAGCCCATGGTACAGAAGCTATGGGACTACCCAAAACCAGAGAACAATGGTTTGATTTTGGAGTACAGTATCCTTGTCCTAGAAGAGCTGCTGACCATAGCTAAAGAGTCTCTTCTACACTTAACAAGAGGAAAGTGGTCACTGAACAATTACAGTCCAGTAACCCCTTGAGTGAAGAACAATTATTTGGTAATCTGAGTGTTGTCAGGTGTACGAGGACAGAGGCGATTAAGTAAAGAATAGGCCAGACTATTCACTGTGTGTGTGTGTGTGTGTGTGTGTAAGCAAAGGGAAAATGAACCGTAACCAGAGAGATCCAATGCAGTACTGTCTGGCCAGTCAAAATACCCCATAACTCTCTATCAGTAGTATTTCAACAGGTGGCTGATTAACAAGCCTTCGAGGGAGGTACTCGGCTAGGGGCCTTCCGACAACAGCGGGCAGTTTAGATGTCGCGTTTCCCACATCCCCTCAAGTCGACCTATTAAAAAGATCGCTCAACAAAGAAAGATATCCAGGCTGGTCAATGACCATCACCTTTGCTCCTAAGTGACACCTGGCAGAATGGTTTCTGAATCTTCTACATCTGTTCTCAGAGGTACCAAGGGACCATTCTCCATTTCACAATCTTCGAAGACAACCATGCTGAAGAGGGGATAGAGTTTTTTGTGCAACATGTTCTGAAGAACTGTCCAGTTACCCCTGGGAATAATCAGCCAAAATCTACCAGGCATAGCAGCTAGTGGAAGGGTATTTCCCCTCTTGACGCCTCTACTCCAGTGATAGCATAGTCTCTTCGACTTCGGGGACGAATCTCCTCTCTGTCTCTACGGTCAAAAGCTACCACTCAGCTTAGAGCCTAGCTTTTGACGAAAAAGGGATTTCCTCTGCGTGGGAGTTGTCAGTCCTCATGTGGAGTCTTTGTAACGTACCTGTCCTCAGCTGGAGGTTGGACCGCCTACGTGGAACTTCGTCAGTTGATTGCGATCTCAGAAAGGAGCACCCTTGGTGCCGAGGTGTCAGACATCAGTTCTTCACCTGACACTTGGGACGATATTCCTTCTAGCCCTGACATCGGCCTGAAAAATTAATGAACGATTCACCCATTCTCACAACATTGACGTCTCCCATTCCGGGGTCGGGGATAGGTAATACTTGACATCGTTCCTGAGTGTGTCTCTAGACCTTAAAATCTTGCAGCAACGGAGCCCACTTTTGAGCCCTTCCGAATTAGGAGTATTTGTAGTGTAACTAATGAGCCAGATCAACTGCTACTTGGTCCAGTGAGGAGCTTGAGATGCTACCTTAAGAAAATTGCAGGAGCTCTCCCGTAAGTGGTAGCACTCTTTGTCAGCTCATAGAAGATCAAGAAAAGAATCACCAAGAACACGATCTCGGCATGGATTTGCAAGGTCATAGACTAAGCATTGAATCCTGATCCTTCCCCTCAGACGAGGAGACCTAGAGTTCATGATGTTAGTGACATGAACACGTCCCTAACGTTCAAGAACTACTACTCTGTGACGCAGGTCCTACATGTGAGTGTGTAGAAGCGTCCAACAGCCTTCATCGCCCGCTACCTGCAAGACATCTTGCGTGACCCACAGGAATATGGAGATGTTCTCCGCTGGTACTGTGGTGGCTACACAACAAATGGTTTAAACACCTCAGGCTCCTTGATGGACAAGTAGCAGATAGTGGAGGGCAGAGCTTTTTAGGATTATGTCTGGGATAAATGAAAAGAAGGACTGGCTCTTCTTTTTTTCATCTTCCCCTCTCTTGGGGAACAGCACCTACGGTACTCTGCGAGCTGGCCTCCTCTGTCTGCAGGTACTGTAAAACTATTTCCTTTGTGTAACCTGGTATAGAAATATGGAATTGTTGCATTCCCATACACTAGCGAGGTGGGATTGGGTAATGTGGTTCAAAGATATCTACTTTTCTGAGAATTCTTACCTAGACTATTCACACTGTTGATATCGCACAATCTCAGAGATTGCTCAGACCGCTGAAGTGTGCTATTGCACGTAGGTTTTAGCGAGGGATCAGTGTTTTTCCCCTTATATGCGCATAGCACAAAGGTTGGAAAACCTCAGGTCGAAAGCCAGCCAATGGGTTAGGACTTGAACCCACCTTGAGGGTGATTCTTTGCTAATAAAGGGCGAAAGGGTTTATATTTAGTGATGGAACAAATGACAAATTTGAAGTAATTTGTATTTTTCCTAACGACACAAACCTTCAGCTCTTTATATAAATTTTGGCCACCATTTTCCTATCCCCCGGTAAGTCCTGCCTGCAAACAAAAGTGACGATAAAACACGCGTGTGTGTGTGTGTGAGCAGGGTACCCGGTATTTGCACCCTACTCCTTGCTAATCAGCGGTGAGGGTAGTTACAACTTGCTAAGTCTTATGGCTAGTGTTCCAGCTTTGCTGAAAGTATATTCCCTAACAAAGAGCTCAAAGTTTGTATTGTTAGGAAAAATACAAATACTTTAAATTTGGCATTTTTTGCAGTACAACAATGTTGTAAATATGTGGTGCTCAGAATTTTTTTGATAAATGCTGTATGTTAATGATATATTTTCAGTTTTGATTTTATCTTGTTTGCTGTTAATATTCAGAGTTAGTGAAGTAAGAATGGTTTTCACAGAGCCTCCAAACACTGAACCTAAGACCACTCGTAAGCGTAAGGGCACATTTGATGTTGAGGAAAGTTCTGAAAATGTTAGCCCTAATGGGAGGAAAAGTGGTAAACATCGACGCACAGGAACGTATGAAGTTACTGAAGAGGATAAGGTAGAAGATCCCATTCCTGCGGCAAAACGTCGTAGAACATCCACATTTGAAGTTAATCCATCTGATGGATCTAATGATTCTGCTTCTAAAAGTGTCAGTAAAGACAAAGTACGGACAGACACCTATGAGGTTACTGAAGAGGACAAGATGGAAGATCTCACCCCAGCAGGAAAGCGTCGTAAAACGGCCCCACTTGAGGCTAATTCAACTGGTGAATCCAATGATGATTCTTCAAAAGAAGCCAGTGATGATAAGGTAAGACAAAGAATCTTCTATTTGTTTAAGCTCTTTTTCATAAGAATAGAATTTTAATAATAGAATTATCTAAATAAATACCTGGTAGTCATTATGCTTCCACCGTCAAAGCTACCAATTTAATGACCTTTAAGAATCTTCATATAATCCGAGTTATCATAGGAGTATTTCTAAAATTTCTCCAGACATCACCAGAAGTGGAGAGGAGGAAGGAAATTCAATGACTAAGAGGTAAATATTTAGAATTCTGTTTATTCAAATAAATAAAATTCTTAATTCTGTTAGCCATTATGTTGATTCCCACACTTACAGTGGAGGTGGGTATATGTTGGAGAGAGATAAACCACCTAAATAAGTACCTACTAAACACCATGCAGTTTTATGAATAGAACTTACTTGGCCGATATATATATATAGCTTAGTCTCTGACGTCCGGCAGAATTTTTCAAAACTCGCGGCAACCGCCGTGTGGTGGTTGTGCGGTTAGGTGGTTAACAATCCTTACAGGGTGGTACTTGGAATAAATCACGTTTTCTGTTCCTCAGATCATCTCTGCCGGTTGGACTGACATTATCGTTGGTCCGCCATTGGAGTTTTTCGCTTCGCTTTCCCTGTGTTGCTATACCTGACTTATTTTTGGTGTACATTGACTTTGGGTTTTGGCAATCCCTTTTGTGTTTATTCTGTTACTACACTGTATTTGTTTGTTTAATATGAGTGAGAAACTTCATTTTCGTGTGTGTGTAAATGAGGAATGCAAGGTGAGGTTACCGAAAGTTTAGGTAGACCCTCACACTTTGTTTGGGTTGCAGGGGTTTTGATTGTGCACTTGATAAAAGGTGCAAAGAATGTGAGGTTTTGAGCGAGAAAGAATGGTTTGATATGAAGCGCTGTGTGCACAAGTTGGAGCTAGATAAAGCCAGGAGGGCTTCGAGATCTAAATCTAAATCTGCTAGTGAGCGTAGTTTAGATATTTCTATTGATCCATTAATTAATTCCTCTGTGGAAGTTGAACCTTCCCCTGAGGTGGTAACTCTGCCCCTTCTACAGGAACGGTATCTGCGGTTGACCCTCGGTATGCCATAATGGTGGCTGAGTTGAAGGCTATTAAAGACCAACTTTCAGCCTTAAAAGGTAAGTTTGAGAGTGGGATTAGTGCTAGTGAAAGTGCAGTGGAGGTGGCGACTGATCGAACCTGTAATTACCCAATGTGTAGACCTCTACCAAGCTCCCAGGACCAAGGGAGAAGGTACGTCGACGGCCGTAAGGGAGTGAGAGGTACGTATCCTCAATCAGCCGTCGCCTTAGACAGTCTTGTTGCATTTTCTCAGGCTGCTCTTGAACGCCACGGAAAAGGCGTGTTGGAAGTGATGGTGTCCTCCCCGAGCCCCTCTCCCAGACGCAAATGGCAGTATGAGGCTTCAAGACCGACCAAGAGGAGGTGGAACCTAACTGACCAGACCCGTTCTCGCTCTCCCTTTTCAAGTAGCCCTCCGAGGATGACCTGAACGCCATTCCAGTGAAAAGACCAAAGCCTAGAGACGAAAGTCAAGAGAGACCGTAGAGAGATCCTTCTCCTACAACCAGCGCTACTCGACAGCCATCGCCTTCAGAACCACAGGATCCAGAAGCAGTCGCTAAGTCATTTATGACTTATGCAAAAGCAGCTGTTTTCTTTGGTACAAGCTTTTAGCCGCCCTTCCCCCCAGTCGGACAGATGTAAGGACGACTCTTTACCTGTTAAGAAATCGGCCTCTAAGAGGGAACGGAGTTCCTCTCCCAGGGAACCTCGGTGCGATTTGTCTAAGGCGCGGTACTGCGCTTCTTCCTCATCGACACGCCTCCAGAACGCTTGCGATTCTCGACATCAGGACGCTTCTATCTCTTGTTCGCGGCGCCAGGACGTTTCCAGCCTGCTTCTCCAGGACGCTTCCGCTTCTCGTCGCCAGGACGATTCCAGCCTGCTTCTCCAGGACGCTTCCGCTTCTCGTCGCCTGGACGATTGGAGCTCTCGGCGCCAGGACACTTCCAGCGCGCGCCGCCAGGACGCACGCGTCTCTCGGTGTCAGGACGTATTCAGCCCTCTCCTACAGGACGCATCCTACGATTTGCCTCTTTCAGATGCAGGGGAACCTTCAGCCCGAAGAGAGACTGAAGTAGAAGTGGGACAAGTTCTTGAGGATTTCTCAGAGGATGAAGACAAACCTGCGAACGCGGCTGGGCATTATAAGGTTCTCTCTCGCTCCCTCCTTGAGCTTTATGGGGAGGAGTTTCAACCTGCTGCCCCTCGTTCTCCTCAATTGCAGTATAGCAGGAAGAAGGCCAAAAAGCAGTTGGCTTTCATCAAAATGAAGCTCTCCATCTCTGCTAGGAAGGCTCTCACTAAAGTTGATGAATGGATGAAGGAGCGTAGGCAAGCGGTTAAGACCACCTTCTCTTTTCCACCATCTCGACTTGCTTCTAAGGCGGGCATGTGGTACGAGACTGGAGAACCTCTGGGCTGGGAGTTCCTGCCTCATCCCAGGGGGACTTTTCTGGTATTGTTGACTGCTAGAAGGCATGCCCTTGACTCGGCGAAGGTTATGTGGTCTATGTCTGAGCTTGACCACCTCGTCAAGGGGGTTTTCCGAGCCTTCGAAGTCTTCAGTTTTTTGGACTGGTCTCTAGGTACTCTGGCCAGAAAAACCGAACAACTGGAGGAAACAGAAGACCTTACTAGTATCATGGCATGCATGGACAAAGCACTTAGGGATGGATCAAATGAGTTGGCTTCCCTTTTTTTCGGCAGGAGTTTTGAAGAAGAGGGCCCTGATATGTTCTTTTGCTTCCAGATCAGTGACGGTTGCGCAGAAGTCTGAGCTCCTTTAAGCCCCTCTCTCAGAACATCTCTTTCCTGAGTCCCTTGTTAGGGACATTACCTTTTCGCTTGCGCAAAAGGCTACTCAAAACCTCCTGTCACGCTCTGCTAGAAAGCCTTTGCCAGTCATCCCTTCGTCTCTGAAGAGAGAGAAGAAGAAATTTAACAGCCCTTTCGAGGTAGAGCTCCTTCGAGAACAGACTTTAGGGGAAGAAGGCAGGAGACGGGCGGACGAACGAATAGAGGTTCGTTTAGATCCCGCTCCAGGAAATGAAGTTCCAGTCCTCCAGACAGCGGAAGAGGGGCGGACGCCTGGTCCCTCTCGGTCATCAAGGAGGGATACAAGATCCCCCCATTTGAAGAAGCCTCCGCTTTCAAATACTTCTGTAGCCTTAGTGGCTCAGTACTCAGTACTCGGATGCCGTGAAACAAAGAGCCCTACTGGACCTGTTGGACCAGATGCTGGAGAAGGGAGCGATAGAACCAGTTCTTGAACTATCCTCCCCAGGTTTCTACAATCATCTATTTGTGGTACCCAAGAACTCGGGTGGATGGAGACCCGTTCTGGATGTCAGCTCTCTGAACGTCTTTGTGGAAAAGACAAAATTTACCATGGAGATGACTCAGTCGGTGCTGGCAGCAGTACTTCCAGGGGACTGGATGGTGTCTCTGGATTTACAGGACGCTTATTTTCACATCCTCAACCATCTGACTTCAAGGAAGTACCTGAGATTCATGATCCAGGGCAAATGCTTCCAGTTCAAGGCCCTTTGCTTCGGCCTCAGCTCTGCTCGTCAAGTCTTCACCAGACTAATGGCGAACGTGGCAGGATGGCTTCATCAAGAGGGGATAAGAGTATCTCTTTATTTAGACGACTGGTTGATAAGATCACGGTCGAAAGAGAAATGTCTGGAAGACCTACACAAGACTTTCATGATTGCTCAAGAACTGGGTCTCATCATCAACAGGGAGAAATCTCAGACCGAGCCGAGTCAGACTATTCTTTATTCGGGGATCGTTCTGGACTCGGTTCGTTTTCAGGCTTCTCCCTCCCAAGAGAGACAGACCAGGTGCCTCGAGAAGGTTTGAGAATTCTTAAAGAGACAGAAGTGCTTAGCGAGGGATTGGATGAGTTTGCTGGGAACCCTCTCCTCGCTCAAACTGTTTGTTTCTTTGGGAAGACCACCTCAGACCTCTTCAACGCTTCCTATAAAGGTGTGGAACAGGAGGATCCAGGAAGATTCCTTTTCCTTCCCCATTCCAGCAGAAATCAAGGATCATTGATTTGGTGGCTGGATCCAGCTTTGTTAGGAGAAGGAATCTCCCTGTACAGGAAGAACCCAGACCTAGTGTTGCTCTCAGACGCTTTGGAGTCAGGATGGGGAGCAACACTAGGAAGAAAGGAGATTTCAGGCTCTTAGGAAAAGAATCAGACCGGATGGCACGTCAACAGGAAAGAGTTGATGGCCATTCTGTTAGGAATGAAGGTTTCAAAGACTCGGTGTCAGGGAGGATAGTGGAGGTCAACTCGGACAACACCACGGCTCTAGCTTACATCAGAAAGCAAGGGGGAACTCACTCTCTGTCTCTGTTTGAAACAGCAAAGGAGCTCCTTCTGTGGTCAAAGGGAAACAAAATAGAACTGCTAACAAGATTCGTGCAGGGACAGAAGAATGTAAGAGCAGACATGCTCAGCAGGAAAGGGCAAGTTCTTCCCACAGAATGGACCCTCAACCACCAGGTCTGTCAGAGTCTGGAAGTTATGGGGGAGACCTTTAATAGACCTCTTCGCCTCCAACCAAAATAAGAGGATCCCCAACTATTGCTCCCTAGTTCTGGACGAGGAGGCAATAGCAGTAGACGCCCTCTTGATGGACTGGACGGGGATGGACACATATGCGTTCCCCCCATTCAAGATCATCAATCTGGTCGTAAGGAAATTAGCTCTCCTCGAATCAGGAAGAATGATCCTAGTAGCTCCATTCTGGCCAACAAGAGAATGGTTCACGGAAGTGGTGGATATGGTGGTGGACTTTCCAAGAAGCCTTCCTCCAAGTCCAAAGCTTCTCAAACAGCCCCACTTTGAGAGGTATCATCAAAACCCCCTCGCTCTAAGACTGACTGCCTTCAGACTATCGAGAAGCTTGTCAGAGCGAGAGGTTTTTCTGCGCAAGCTGCAAGAGCTATCGCCAGAGCAAGGAGGGTCTCTTCGCAAAGAGTCTACCAACCTAAGTGGGAAACCTTAAGAGCTTGGTGTAGGCAGCACAAAGTTTCCTCAACCACTACCTCTGAGCCAAATAGCGGATTTTTTGTTGTCCCTCAGACAGGATGCTAAACTGGCCGTACCCATGATTAAAGGGCATAGGAGTATGCTCTCAGCCGTCTGTAGGCACAGCGGCTTAGATTTGTCTCGGAATAAAGACTTGCAAGATCTCGTGAAGTCTTTTGAGACAACTAAGCAGGCTCAGTTAAGGCCCCCAGCTTGGAATCTGGATATGGTTCTGAAGTTCCTATGTACCAAGAAGTTCGAACCCATCTCACAAGCGTCTCTTAGAGATGCTACGAAGAAAACCCTCTTCCTGATGGCTCTGGCCACAGCTAAAAGGATCAGCGAGGTTCAAGCTATTGAAAAGCAAGTGGGCTTCAACCAGAATGGGGCAGTATGCGCATTGAGAATTGACTTCCTCGCCCAGAACGAGAGCCCTGAGAGCGTTTTTATCTCACACTAAGAATGTTAGAGGTGCATCTAATTCCTCATGGTGCTCAGTGAAAGATCCGCAAAAGCCCCTCTCAAAGAATGCATTGTCATTCTTCCTGTGGGAAACTATAAGAGAAGCTCACCTCTTGTGTGAGGAGGAGAACTTCGGCCTTTTGTAAGTAAGGGCTCACGAAGTGAGAGCTATTGCTACTTCGCTGGCATATCGTAAGAATATGTCAGTTAGACAGATTATGGATGCAACGTTCTGGAGAAGCAACTCGGTGTTCGCCTCTCATTACCTCAGAGAGGTAAGAGTGGATTATCAAAGGTGTTACACCTTGGACCCATATGTAGCTACATCTTCTGTATTAGGAAAAGGAGTTTCTACCTCCCCTCAACCTTAGCTTTTGTATGCCTGTGCTTGGGTCGAGGTTTTTACGGTTGTCTGAGGACTTTGACTTGTGGTACAGTTCCCTCAGTCTAGCTAGATAGTTTATATCTTTTCTGCAAGGTTAGGTGGTTAGTTTGAGTAAGGTTGCAGTTTTTTTTAAAAAAGGGGCATAGGTAGTTCTGAAGTCTAGTCAAGTTGTTGGTCTCACCCCATTTGACAGACTTGATCGAGTTGTTTTCAGCATGGCAGGTTCACTCCTGACTGAAACTCCTAAGGAAAAGCGACTCAAGACGCAGAGGAACCTTTGAAGTCAGCTACCTTAGCAAGTAAGGAATCAAGGTGTTTTTTCTCCTATTACTTATTGTTGTTTTTCCAACGATGTTAACTGTCTCACCCTCCTCCAAATGTGTGAATCAGCTATATATATATATATATGTATATAACTGCCAGGTTAGTTCTATTCATAAAAAAGGGATTTTGACAAAGGAAAAATCTATTTCTGGGGAGATACCTGTGACGCCCGGTGAAACAGAGAAAAGGGACTCTACCATTAGACAGCACGATTCAGCTGTTAAGAAATTAGCAATTTCCTAAAGAAGTCAGAACATTCTCGCATGACTTCTAATATGGCCATATCATTCTTTAAGTCCCTATTTGACAAGGGCCTAGCAGCTAGCACTATAACTATGATGAAGTCAGTTCTGAAAAAGATCTTCCTCGTGGGTTTCAATATTGACCTGGCAGATTCCTATTTCTCATCTACACTGTATTCCGAAGGCATGCGTAAGGCTCAGGCCTTCAGTTCGCCCACAAAAGGTCTCTTGGTCTCTGAAAGACGTACTAAAGCTAGCTTCGGACATGGATAACGAATCCTGCTCCTACATCACTCTTCTTAGGGAGACCTTATTCCTAACAGCCTTGGCCTCAGGTGCTAGAATCTCAGAATTAGCAGCTCTCTCATGTAATCCTGAAAATATAGATTTCCTCATGAAAATGGAGTTTTTATGATAAAACAAAGTTTTATGAATACTTACCTGGCAGTTATATATATATTTTAAGGCCCACCCACCTCCCCTCTGGAGACAGGTCGGGCAAAGATGATCTGAGGAACAGAAAACGGGAATGATTCCAAGTACCACCCTGTAAGTGTTGTTAACCACCTAACCGCACAACCACCACACGGTGGTTGCCGCGAGTTTTGAAAAATTCTGCCGGACGTCAGAGACTAAGCTATATATATATATAACTGCCAGGTAAGTATTCATAAAACTTTGTTTTATCATAAAAACTCCTTTTTCACAGCTGAAATTAGAGAACTTTAGAATAACTTAGGCTACTTGCTGAATCATAGCACTTAGTCCAGAAACGGTAGTTAATGAGAGAATCGAATACCCTAGTAGACCTGTTGTATTTCAGAATCTGATTGCATTTGGCAACCTGGAATTTGGTACTGAAAACAATATATAGCTTAATATTAAGCCTCCTAACAATATCTTTTAAATCTCTTGAAGTATGTGTTCCTTTTGACTCCTCGAAAACCAAGATACCTATCATTACTGCTCTGCTGGTGGTACAATACAGTACTATTAATGACTGGCAAAATTTTAAGAAAAACAAGGGAGATGATTTACTACAAGGAGCACAACCTGAATGTGAGCGATGTCTTTAAGCTGTATTCTGCTAGACCTGCTCTACAACACATTGAAAAACCTGAATTTGGTTGTTCGCTTTAACTGCTAGACATGAAACGACCCAAAATCAGGATCCTTCAAAGGAAAGAGAACACTAAATCAGAGACCTTATTTTTACCTTATTGGCATATCTTCATAACAGAAAGCCTATCCTAGGAATAATTCAATATTAAGTAAATCACCTTTTTTTCCTATGCGACCTCATCTAAGAAAATGTAAACACTCGGCTAATTGTGGTGTTAGCTGATTTTGAGCTTCAGTTCTGCTATTGAGGATATGCAAATACTGTAGTCGTCCCCCGCTTTTTACAAGGGTCACCTATTTTTTGGTATTTATGGGCATTTCAAACGTTTACAAACTCTCCCCTCACTCCAATAACACTTTCCCACACTGGCCTCTCCTATCTGTACGTGAATAATACTTGTTGCTTACACATACCCTTAGCAAGGGGGGATTGGGTATTGTCTTTGGTATCCTTGGAAGATTCCTATGACTGAGAACTCTTATATGTAGACTTAGTCACATTGCTAGTATCATAGGCACACTACTTGCATAGGCCGCTGGCCGTGCATAGCACGGTATTTAGCGAGGTGTAAGGGTTTCTACCAGTTACCTGCAGAGCATGTACGGAGAAGTAATTTGTATTTTTCCTAACGATACAAACCTGTAGCTATTTATGCAGATTGGCCTGCCAGCACCTGTCCCCCTAGAAGTCCTACTTGCAAGCAAAAGTAGTTACTCAACCCAGATGTGTGAGTGAGCGGGATTGCAGTCTCCCCCCTCCCCTCCATGACCAGCCGATGGGTGGTTAACACTCACTAAAAGTCTTATGGTTCATCTTCCAGCTTCACCAAAAGTAATATCCCTATAAATAGCTACAGGTTTGAATCGTTAGGAAAAATACAAATTACTTACAAATTTGTCGTTTTTATCATATTTTTATTTTCTTTTTTATTTAGATAGAAAATTATTATTTTACCAAGAAAAGGATTAAAATGCACCTATTTAGAATCACTGCAAATTTAAGACCAGGGCACACTAGAAAAATTTGGCACAAAGTGAATTGGAAAAAGCTTGTAACAACTATTCAGTGGAACCTCTACATACGATTGTCTTTACATACGATTGTTCCAACACCCTAAGTAAAATTTGATCAAATTTTTGTCTCGACACCCGAAGTCTTGCCCCAACATCCAACGTAGATCGTATGCGTAGAATTTTCTCGAAGCGTCGATCTTAGTTTCTTGTTTACGCTGGTGGGCGGCAGCACGTCAGAGGGACGCCATTGAGCGTCGCCTTAATCAGTTCTCTGTTCTCGTGCGCATCGTGTGGTTGTCCTCTGTTCGCTCCGTTATTAACAGTGCTTATTATCTTCCTTTTTCACATTTTGTTTTTTGATTTTACGTATAATAATGGGTCCTAAGAGGCATGGTTTCGGTTCAGGAAGTAGTAGTGGTGAGAAAAGGAAGAAGTCAATGCTTTCATTAGAACTAAAGCAAGAAATTATAGAAAAACATGAGCGCGGTGTTTGTGGGAGTCATGTGGCTAAACAATATGGCTGGAATATGTCTACGATCTCGACGATCATCAAGCAAAAGGCATCGAAGGGGATCACCATTATTTCTAAACAACGTAGCCCTACTCTGGAAGAGATGGAACGCCTTTTGTTGATATGGATAAAGGACACAGATTGTTGGCGATACGATCACTGAAACGATCATTTGTGAGTAGGCCAGTGCTATCTATTGTGACTTGAAGGCGGCGGCCTCTGGGGGTGACACGGGATAGTTCAACCGATCCTACAACTCAGGAATTCAAGGCGTCTCGCGGTTGGTTCAAGAAATTTAAGAAACGGACCGGGATTTATTCAGTTATTTGGCACGGAGAGGCTTCAAGTTCGGACACCAAGGCTGCTAACGATTTTGTTAAGATGTTCGAAAAGATCGTGGAGGAGGAAGGCTACGTAAAGCATCAAGTTTTCAACTTTGATGAAACCGGTCTGTTTTGGAAGAAGATGCCTAATCGAACATACAAAGAGAAGAAAATTCCTGGACATAAGCCTATGAAGTATCGGTTGACTCTTGCCCTTTGTGCCAACGCCAGCGGGGACTGCAAAATAAAGCCGATATTAGTTTACCATTCCAAAAACCCTAGGGCATTTAAGGCACATAGAATCAATAAGGACATGCTGCATGTTTTGTGGTGTGCTAATTCTAAGGCTTGGGTCACTAGGCATTTCTTTGTTGAATGGGTAAACATAGTTTTCACCCTGCTGAAAAGAATTACCTTCAGGAGAGGAATTTGCCTTTGAAGTGCTTGTTTTGCCTGGATAATGCACCCGTTCACCTCCGAGGACTCGAAGATGATATCATCAACCGGTACAAATTCCTCAGAGTGCTGTATCTTCCACCGAACACCACCCCTATCCTCCAGCCCATGGACCAGCAAGTCATCTCTAATTTCAAGAAGCTCTACACCAAGTACTTATTTAAGCAGTGCTTTAATGTCATACAAAGCACCAACTTAACTTTGCGTGAATTTTGGAGGAGCCATTTCAATATTGTGCACTGCTTGAAGATCATAGATCAAGCTTGGGAGGTAGTAACTCATCGGACACTGAATTCAGCTTGGGAGAAGCTTTGGCCTGATGCTGTTTCTCCAAGAGATTTTGAAGGTTTTGGCCCCGACCCTGAACTTGTGCTTGCCGTAGAGGAAGACGTAGAAGAGATTTTATTCCTTGGCAAGTCCATGGGTCTGGAGGTCTATGAAGGTGACATCACTGAACACGTCGATGAGCATCATGAAGAGCTCACCACCGAGGAACTCAAGGAGCTACAAGTCATGCAGCATGATGAGTTCCAAGTGCAGTTGAGTGAGTCGGAGGAGATCGAGGAGGTAGGTCACATCTTAAGTTCAGCTGAAATAAAACAGATGTGGGCATATCATCAACACATGGTTGATTTCATCAATAAGCATCACCCACAAACGTAGTTTCGTAATTCGATGATATCTGTTTAACCCATTTCAGAAAAATTCTAAAAAGTCTTAACAAGAAACTTTCTCTTGGTAGTTTCTTTAAAAAATCTACGAAGCAGTCTAGTGATCATAATGAAGAGAAAGAAAGTGAAGCAAAGAAAAGTAAGACCGAATTGAGTGAAAGTGATGCAAATTAAAAATAAAATAGAAAAAAGGTAAAAAAAGTATAAAATATAAGAATGAAAAAAAAATAAATAAGCTAAGTTAGGTTAAAGTTCACATAGTGTAAGTTAGAGTAAGTTACGTTACGTTATCGCAGTCGCCATCTCTACCTCCTCGCTGATATTCCATCTCCTCCTACGTAGCAATTCTTACACCTGCGTTGGCCTGTCTCTAAGGTAAAGTGTCAATAAAAACACATTTTTATTTATTATTCCTTTATTCTTCTTCTTTGTCTACATGTTTTCCCACTTCTATTATTTCTTTCTTATTCTTTTTTTGATCTTTCTGTATTATGCATTTGTAATAATGTTATGTGTAATTATGTGTAGCAATTTATTAAGGAGTTATGCATTTGTAATAATGTTATGTGTAATTATGTGTAGCAATTTATTAAGGAGTTATCATGGGTTTTTGGGCTGTGGAACGAATTATTCAAATTACAGTGTATTCTTTTGGGAATATTTGCTCCAACATATGATCGTTTTAACATACGAAGCAATTCCTGGGACGAATTAAGATCGTATGTAGAGGTACTACTGTACTTGATACTTTTTTCTTAAAAATTCCTGCTTGATGGGTTTCTAAAGCCTCCAATCTGAGAGACATGTAAGGTGGTATATTTACAGTGTGCCTTGAGCAGCTGCCTGTTTGCAGCACCCAAATGACTTGAAAATATCACACGGAAATATATGTACTGTATTTTTGTGAGTTTATCTTGTACATTTATTTTCTGGTTTATTGTGTTGAAGTATAGAACACAGAGTTAGTATAATTTAGAAGTATATTCAGAGTACTTGATAAAGTGTATATGATGATTTTGAAATGTTATAGTTTTATTTTGCTTGCTTTTAGACATGAGCCTATTTTTGTTTGTTATTTTTAATCTAACATTTTCTCTAAATATTTAATTACAGGTTCAAGAAAATAGCCATCAACTTGAGGCCTTGAGGATTGATATCTCAAATGACAAACGCGTTTCTGCAGGTTCCCCATCGTTGTCAGAGAATGGTATGTGTATTTGGATTTTCATGTCTAAGGTAATCCTAAAGGAGTTTCACTTACCATGCACATCTTACTATGAACAATACTAACCCCATAAAACTCACAACACAATGACAAGGTTAATAAATGCATGGAGAAAATATTGAAAGCTGCACACCAAGGAAAAATGTCTGGGGATTATTGTTGCGTGCAGCTAGCATACGCAGACACAATCAACAGTTATGTTTAATGTTGAGGATCCAGGTGATTTTTCTATGCCTGGTTGGAGTGAATTGTTATTTTGGGTTCGTTATACATAAAAGGGTTTGAAGGTTATAAGGCACTCATGAATGGCAGAGGCAAGGGAAAGTGATAATATCCTAACCTAGGTAGTAGGACAATGTCTTAGAGACTGACCATATATAAATATGATCAGCACCCAAGCCCCTCCCCCTTAACGAGAGAATGCCTTGACAAAGTCATATGGTTTCTTCATGTTGTGAAGAATTGTGGCTGGCAAGAGGGCTCTCGAACTTGGGAAATTGCTCCCCAAGTTTGAAAATAAATTTCTCTCCTCATCTATTTCTTCTCAGTACAGTAATACCTTGATATACGAGCGACCCAACATACAAGAAAATTGAGATACGAGGAGAGTTCCGAGAAAATTTCCATTCTGAGATGCGAGGAAAAATTTTAGATATGAGGCACAGTAGTTCCCTATGCGGCCGCGTGTGCGAGAGGCTGATCATGAGGACAGTATCACTCGGTTTTTCCCGTCGGATCTCCGTCGCGTAAAGTTATCTCCGAGCATAGGCCATATTGTTTGCTTTTTTTTATGTGTTTTTTGCGAGAATCAGTGCAGAATTAAGTGAATAAACAATGGGTCCAAAGAAAGCGAGTGCAAACAAGGGTAGTGAGAAGAAAAAGCGTATGATGACAATGGAGATGAAGCATGAAATAATCGTAAAACATGAGTGGCGTAAGAGTGACTGAGCTGGCGCACCATTACGAGAGGAGTACGTCGACTATATGTACCATCCTCAAGCAGGAGGAGACTATAAAGAACACCAAGCCTTCCAAAGGAGTAACCATCCTTTCCAAGCTCTGTAGTGATGTTCACAACGAGATGGAGAGGCTTCTTTTGATTTGGATATAGGAAAAACAGTTGGCGGGAGATCGCGTAACCGAGACTATCATATGCGAGAAGGCCAGATGAATCTACGAGAACTTGAAAGGGAAGCAAGCAGCCGAGAAAGGGGAGACTTCGACGCCAGCGGAAACCTTCAAAGCCAGTCGTGGGTGGCTGGATAATTTTAAGAAAAGGACTGGGATACACTCAGTTGTGAGGCATGGGGAAGCAGTAAGTTCCGACGCGAAAGCCACGGCGGACTTCGTGACAACCTTTGCCTCGGTTATTGCCCAACATGGCTTCATCCCTCAACAAGTCTTCAACTGCGATGAAACTGGCCTTCTCTGGAAGAAGATGCCCAGGAGGACTTTCATCACAGCAGAGAAGAGACTACCGGGCCATAAACCCATGAGGGACCTGTTAACTCTAGCCTTGTGTGCCAGTGCCAGTGCCAGCGGTGACTGTAAGGTCAAGCCACTGCTGGTGTACCACTCTGAAAACCCACGTGCTTTCAAGAGCCAAAGGATCTTGAAAGAGAAACTGCAAGTAATGTGGCACGCTAATTCTAAGGCTTGGGTTACCAGGCATTTCTTCACAGAATGGGTTAATCTGTGCTTTGGTCCAGCAGTCAAAATATTTGACTGAGAAAAACCTGCCATTGGAATGTCTCTTAGCCCTCGACAATGCCCCTTGTCACCCTCCTGGTCTCGAAGAGGACATTCTTGATGAATTCCGGTTCATCAAGGTCCTTTATCTCCCGCCCAACACCACGTCACTCCTCCAGGCCATGGACCAGCAAGTTATTTCCAACTTAAAAAAACTGTACACGAAGCATTTGTTCAAGAAGTACTTCAATATCACAGACAACAACAATCTCCCCCCTCTGGTAATTTTGAAAGAACATTTCAACATCGTCCATTGTTTGAAAATTATAGACGATGCCTGGCAGGGTGGCCCAAGACGAACTCTTAATTCAGCGTGGAAGAAATTGTGGCCAGCTTCCGTCGCTGAGAGGGACTTTGAAGGGTTCGATACAACAGACCCTGATGACCCCGAACCTGTTGTGATGGATGAAATCATGTCTCTTGGAAAGTCCATGGGGCTGGAGGTAGATGAGGAAGACGTGAATGACCTTGTCGAGGAGCATCAGGAAGAGCTCACGACACTAAGAATTGAACAAGCTCCAGGAGATGACACATTCGGAGGTGTTGCAGGAGCTCAGTAGCGAGGAGGAGATGGAAGACGACGGCCGCCTTTCTACGGCAGAAATCAAAGACATGTTAGCGAAGTGGCAGGAGTTTTCTAATTTTATGGAAAAGAGGCACCCGGACAAGTTGGTGAGTGGTCGTGCGTTAGCCTTGCGTGACGACACCTGCGTGCGTCATTTTCGCAACATATTGAAGGGGAGACAAAAACGAACATCCCTAGATAGGTTCCTTTTAAAAAGGCCGTCAAAAAGTGCAGGTGAAAGATAGGCAAAAAGAGCCAAGCCAGAGGAAGAAGAAAAGTAAAAAAAAATGAAAACAAAATGTAGAATCAAGTTTAGTGTAACGTAAGATTAACATTTTATTTTTAAGTGTGTGTACTGTAAGCTAATTTCATTTAAGATGAATTGAAAGTTGAATTTAAAGTTGAATTTAAAGTTAAGGTTATATTACATAGTGTTACAAAAGTGTTGCATACCGAACATGTTGCCGTTAAGTCTATCTCCTCCCCATCCTCTCTCCCTGCTCCTCCTCCTCCGCACACACCGCCATTAGCTGCTACCGTCTTCCTCGAAGGTAAGAACTCCATAATAATGTTACATTTCATAACCAGTTTATAGCCTTTGTTATTTTGTCAGCGTAGGATGTTGATTACAACAATTATAAACATGTTTTTCCTCTGTAATATACTGTTTTTAGGGTTTTTTTAACGGATTAATTTGTTTTCAGTTATTTTGTATGGGAAAAATTCATCTGAGATACGAGGAAATTAAAATACGAGCTCGGTCCTGGAACGGATTAGACTCGTACCTCAAGGGGTTACTGTATTACTTCGACCTCCTAATTTTATAAACTTTCTTTTGTCTTGCTGTCCTAACTTTGAGTACTATTTCTCCTAAGTTTATATATATGTGTGTATGTATGCATATATATATAATATTCATTTTATCTGTTTATTCATTTATTTCTATTTTATTTAAATGGCGTGGATATTTCCACATTCGTTGTTACTGCCTGCTTAGATGAATGGGAGAAGGGATCACGGTTGGGAGGTATCTGCATTCAGAGCTATATGTGAGAATATTGGATGATTTCAGCCATCCGAAGATGGTTTGGTCCTTTTTGGAAGAACTATTCTCAAGGGTTGGGTCATTGGAATCCGGAGGGATCCAATCCTTGAGGTGGGACTCTTGGCTTCTGGCCGGAAGCCCATCATTACAGATATGGGGAAGATGATTCCATATATTCTTGGTCTTAGTTCTAACAGGTGGGTTTAGCTTTTTACACCTGTGCCTCTATATTTGTTTTGGTGCTATCCTTCATGTAGGGTATGGAGTGGACCATCTGGGAAGTATACTCTCATTGTGCCAATAGTGGAGAATGCAAATGTCCTTTCCAATGTATAATACTTTCTTAATATTCTCAAGCAGGTAAACCAACTTACAACAAAACATAAACAGACTAAATACAGCCCTCTACTATGAATCCTGCTGACAAGATCCCCCCATCCCCTGGATATGCTGACCCCCACCCCCACCCCCAGTACTGTTGACAACCTCTGGCGATTCTATTAGGGAAAATTCTGTTGCTGACTTAGGAATGAAGAAGGATCACTGTAATGTTTAGAAATTAAAATTCTTTCCTATATGCAATTTACCAATAAGCTGTCATTATGAAGTGTTATGGATGACTTTTAAAGCTTATTGTAAAATCACTGAAATAAGTTGAATTTTAAGGAAGAAGGTGAAAAATGGGAAGCATGGATCTACTTTGATAATCATGAAGAGGCTTTTAAAGCAGTCTGTGAAGTTTCAAAAATTAAAATTGATAATAGCAAGATTACCAGAGCACTATGCAATACTGCTCCTAGAAACCTGGATATCACCCTAGTGACTGGCATCAAAATGAATTTATGGACCCGAAAACAAACTTGATAAGAGAACAAAATCCTAAACCACCAATGTGGATTATAGCAACATCAAAGAGAGAAGAATACATCTATTTTAGATTTAGTAAACTAATACAACAGAAAGTAGGCGTATAGAGCATGGAGACTTTTCTAGATTTGGCAAGAAGTCCATTTTAATTCAAGCCAAATTTAGAACATACAGTGAACCCTCGTTTATCGCGGTAGATAGGTTCCAGACGCGGGCGCGATAGGTGAAAATCCGCGAAGTAGTGACAGCATATTTACCTATTTATTTAACATGTATATTCGGACTTTTAAAACCTTCCCTTATACGTAGTACTGTTAACAAACCACCCTTTAATGTACAGAACACTTAATGCATGTACTACAGCACCCTAAACTAAAACAGGCACAAATATTAAAGGCGATTTTATATCATGTGTTTCCTAAACACCTAAAAAGCACAATAAAAAATGGCAACCAATGTTTTGTTTACGTTCATCTCTGATCATAATGAAGAAACAAACTCATTTAGTGTACAGTACACATATATAGGTTAGTTTTTGCATCGATTATATTGATTATACAGTACTGTATGTTGATTTTTTTATTACCAATGTTTTAGTTTACGTATTTTTCTTAGGACTTCCAAATGAAATCTTTTTCTTTATGACGCCGCCTGAAACGACGGCGTGTACGCTCAGTAAACAACCACGCTCAGAACAAACAAGGCATTTAACGCGCATGATGATAGTGATAAATAATGATACAGTACATACAGTATTTACAGTAAAAGCATTTACAAAATATGTTACCTTACAAATATAAATTATACAGTACTTGTACGTAGCAAAGCAGGAAAACAATTTGAGAGAGAGAGAGAGAGAGAGAGAGAGAGAGAGAGAGAGAGAGAGAGAGAGATTGTTTTACGTACGAATGTAAATTTTAAACAAAAAAAATATGATAGGTTACAACATGTAGACTTTTAAAACCTTCCCTTTAACTTAATGCATACAGTACGTACATTACTAAACTATAAAACAGGTTAAAGTAAAAAATAAAGATTGTTACTGTACTCACCACGAAAGAAGTTCAAGAAAAACTTGAATGACGATGGCGATGAATTTGCTGCACAGTAGAAATGATGATGATGAAGCTGATGATGTGTTCTACTGTGCAGTCAATGATAGTATTTTACGTCTCTTCAGACGGAGGTGCCTTTTCCTGGGACACCTCTTCAACTTCTTCAATTTCTTCCGAAGGCGTACTAGCAGGAGGAACTGGCTCTTTTTTGCGAGGCTGGAAGAACATTGTGATCGGAAGTTGTTGCCGCTGCTTCTTTTTTCGATCCAAGAGCATCCTGTAGGGAGTCATGATGTCATCGACCTTATTTGAGAATTGCATCGAGCGAACCATATCCTCGTCCCACTCTTGTAACATTTCTTTCGCCTCCTTCATATGGTTGCAGAACTTGGCAAGCCGTTCTAATGTTAAGCCCGTTTCTTCGACATTTTCTTGGGTCTCTTCCTGGGCACCCTCACTCTCTTCCTCACTTGCCGATTTCGTCAGGTCTTCGAGGTCTGCGTCAGTTAGGGGCTGGGAATGGCAGTCCAACAACTCGTCGACGTCTTCAGTCGTCATGTCGCCAAACCCGTCACCCCCAATTATGGCAGCCAACTGCACAGATTTCCGTATTGCAGAGTGTTGGATTTCCGACGGAGTAAATCCCTTGTCGTCGTAAACAATCTCGGGCCACAACTTCTTCCAGCTCGCATTCACGGTTGCAGGTTTCATCTCTTGAAGTGCCTTTTGAATATTCTGCAGGCACGTGGCTATGGTGTACTGCCGCCAGTACGCCTTCAAGTTGAAATCTTCATCCTCGTCATCTTGGGCAGCATCCACACACGCAACGAGGTCCGCCAAGGTATTCTTCGTGTAGAGGGCCTTGAACGCCCTGATAACCCCCTGGTCCATCGGTTGAATTAATGACGTGGTGTTGGGTGGCAGGAACTCAACCTGAACGCCCTCACGCGACAGGTCAGTTGCGTGTCCACCAGCGTTATCCATAAGGAGAAGGATCTTGAATGGCAAGCCCTTCTCTAAGAGATATTCATGGACTTGCGGGATGAAACACTGGTGGAACCAGTTGGAGGTCAGCATCTTCGTAATCCATGCTTTTTGATTATGCATCCAGTACACGGGAAGGAGATTCTTATTTTTATTTTTCAAAGCGCGAGGATTTTTCGACTTATAAATAAGCCCCGGCTTTAACAAAAATCCAGCAGCATTGCCACACATCACGAGGGTAACGCGATCCTTGAATGCCTTAAAGCCAGAGGCTTTGGCTTCCTCTTTGAACAGGAAAGTTCGCGACGGCATTCTCTTCCAAAACAAGCCGGTTTCATCCATATTAAACACTTGTTCCGGCTTGTATCCACCTTCAGCGATAATGTTCTTGAAAGTCTGGTTCACGTAAGTTTCAGCAGCGGCAGTGTCAGCGGAAGCAGACTCCCCATGCAGGGAAACGCTTTTCAGGGCGAAGCGTTTCTGAAACTTCGCGAACCATCCTTTGCTGGCGGAAAAAACGTTGTTTCTGACGCTGGGAATCAGTGGAGGTCCCTGGTTGAGGATCATCTACATCATCATCTTCTTCAGCATGGTCGCCATCGTCGTCATGAGGTTCCTTTGCCGCAAAATTCTCATACAAGCTCAAAGCCTTTGTTCGGATGGTGTTCGTATCCAACGCTATGTTCTTCTTCCGACAGTCGGCAATCCACACAGCTAAAGCACCTTCCATGCGTACGATCGTTTTATTACGCGTTGTAACGACTCGCTTCGCTGATCTGCTAAAGGTGATTGCAGCAGTCTTTCTAATGTTCGCCTCGTCCTTCTTGATGTAGCGAACGGTGGATTCGTTGATGCCAAAATGGCGGCCGGCGGCCGCGTAACTTCTACCATCTTTTAACATGTCGAGAAGCGTAACCTTCTCAGCTATCGTCATCATCCTTCGGTGGCGTTTAGGCTCACTACCAGCCTTACTAGAAGCAGAACGCTTGGGAGGCATTGTAACAGAAAGTTCAACAAAAAGTTCAACTTAAAACAGTCGCACACAGCACAGATTAAACTTCACAAACTTAAGAACGTCTACTCAGCA
>NC_090762.1:30852784-30886591 GCF_036898095.1 Palaemon carinicauda
CTAGACGAGGAAAAAAAATAAAAATTCATTAAAAAAAACAAAAAGGAAAATCAAAATTCTGTCTGACAGAATTGTTCGGTTGTTAGAGTAGTTTTTGTGGTATAAGTTTCAATACAATTGGTATTATAGCAGTGGGGAAAAATGTACCTAAATATTTTTTTTTAATCATGATTTTTGCTCATAAATCCAAAAGTTTTTGATCAAATGACTTGAAAATTTTATATGATGAAGGTATTATATGTGTCTAAAACATATATAGAAATTGTGTAATTTGGATCATTAGGAAAAAAAATGGCGGACATGGCGGACGGTCCCCTTAACAAAGATATCTATGAATTTAATGAAGAAGAAATATTAGACATGTGCCTTAGAGAAATATGGAAGGTTCATACGATTACAAGAATCACTATGATTATTTTAACATTTCAAGACCATGACATAGTCTCTCTTGTATACGTCGAAAATGAGAGGATTGCAGTTTGTGTCTATAAACAGGAACCTTTACAGTGCTATAATTGATATAAATTTGGAGATTCATGAAGAGTATGCAAAAATGAAAAGATATGCGAAAATTGTTTGGATCCTGAGCATGGACTCGAGCATTTCTATTTCAAAGTGCACTAATGGTTGCCGAATTCTTGATGCTACTAATAAAGAAATCTCCTCAGTATGATATAGAAGCTGCTGTTCAGAAGTCCGATGCAGAGCACATCAGTGTAGGATATGCTAGTCAACTTCTAAGAAAACCAAAAGTTATGCCAAGGCCTTACAATCTAATGATGCAGTACATAGAGAAAAAATTACACCACCTAGACCAGGTTATGTAAAGCATCCTATTGCTAAACTACCATCCCTCTCCCTTCTAAGAGAAATGCAAAAATACCTATTGCAAATACTGTAGGTACAATATTTTATCTGAAGATGATGAACCTTAAACATAAAGGAATAAAAAAATTCAAGTTGAGGTTCACTGTCCCCTCTCAAGAGTTAGGTAAAAAAAAATTTTAGAACATTAAAAGGCAAATGTTAAACCTATTTTATCAAGACCCTCTCTGAAGGTGCCTATAGGATCTATCTATCTATATACCAAGGCACTTCCCCCAATTTTGGGGGGTAGCCGACACCAACAATGAAACAAAACAAAAAGGGGACCTCTACTCTCTATGTTCCTTCAGCCTAATCAGGGACTCAACCGAGTTCAGCTGGTACTGCTAGGGTGCCACAGCCCAACCTCCCACATTTCCACCACAGATGAAGCTTCATAATGCTGACTCCCCTACTGCTGCTACCTCCGCGGTCATCTAAGGCCCCGGAGGAAGCAGCAGGGCCTACTGGAACTGCGTCACAATCGCTCGCCATTCATTCCTATTTCTAGCACGCTCTCTTGCCTCTCTCACATCTATCCTCCTATCACCCAGAGCTTTCTTCACACCATCCATCCACCCAAACCTCGGCCTTCCTCTTGTACTTCTCCCCTCAACTCTTGCATTCATCACCTTCTTTAGCAGACAACCATTTTCCATTCTCTCAACATGGCCAAACCACCTCAACACATTCATATCCACTCTAGCCGCTAACTCATTTCTTACACCCGTTCTCTCTCTCACCACTTCGTTCCTAACCCTATCTACTCGAGATACACCAGCCATACTTCTCAGACACTTCATCTCAAACACATTCAATTTCTGTCTCTCCATCACTTTCATTCCCCACGACTCCGATCCATACATCACAGTTGGTACAATCACTTTCTCATATAGAACTCTCTTTACATTCATGCCCAACCCTCTATTTTTTACTACTCCCTTAACTGCCCCCAAAACTTTGCAACCTTCATTCACTCTCTGACGTACATCTGCTTCCACTCCACCATTTGCTGCAACAACAGACCCCAAGTACTTAAACTGATCCACCTCCTCAAGTAACTCTCCATTCAACATGACATTCAACCTTGCACCACCTTCCCTTCTCGTACATCTCATAACCTTACTCTTACCCACATTAACTCTCAACTTCCTTCTCTCACACACCCTTCCAAATTCTGTCACTAGTCGGTCAAGCTTCTCTTCTGTGTCTGCTACCAGTACAGTATCATCCGCAAACAGCAACTGATTTACCTCCCATTCATGGTCATTCTCGCCTACCAGTTTTAATCCTCGTCCAAGCACTCGAGCATTCACCTCTCTCACCACTCCATCAACATACACGTTAAACAACCACGGCGACATCACACATCCCTGTCTCAGCCCCACTCTCACCGGAAACCAATCACTCACTTCATTTCCTATTCTAACACATGCTTTACTACCTTTGTATAAACTTTTCACTGCTTGCAACAACCTTCCACCAACTCCATATAACCTCATCACATCCCACATTGCTTCCCTATCAACTCTATCATATGCTTTCTCCAGATCCATAAACGCAACATACACCTCCTTACCTTTTGCTAAATATTTCTCGCATATCTGCCTAACTGTAAAAATCTGATTCATACAACCCCTACCTCTTCTAAAACCACCCTGTACTTCCAAGATTGCATTCTCTGTTTTATCCTTAATCCTATTAATCAGTACTCTACCATACACTTTTCCAACTACACTCAACAAACTAATACCTCTTGAATTACAACACTCATGCACATCTCCCTTACCCTTATATAGTGGTACAATACATGCACAAACCCAATCTACTGGTACCATTGACAACACAAAACACATATTAAACAATCTCACCAACCATTCAAGTACAGTCACACCCCCTTCCTTCAACATCTCAGCTTTCACACCGTCCATACCAGATGCTTTTCCTACTCTCGTTTCATCTAGTGCTCTCCTCACTTCCTCTATTGTTATCTCTCTCTCATTCTCATCTCCCATCACTGGCACCTCAACACCTGGAACAGCAGTTATATTTGCCTCCCTATTATCCTCAACATTCAGCAAACTTTCAAAATATTCCGCCCACCTTTTCCTTGCCTCCTCTCCTTTTAACAACCTTCCATTTCCATCTTTCACTGTCTCTTCAATTCTTGCGCCAGCCTTCCTTACTCTCTTCACTTCTTTCCAAAACTTCTTCTTATTCTCTTCATATGACTGACCCAATCCCTGACCCCACCTCAGGTCAGCTGCCCTCTTTGCCTCACGTACCTTGCGCTTTACTTCCACCTTTTTCTCTCTATATTTTTCATACTTCTCTATACTATTACTCTGCAGCCATTCTTCAAAAGCCCTCTTCTTCTCTTCCACTTTCACCTTCACTCCTTCATTCCACCATTCACTGCCCTTCCTCATGCTGCCTCCAACAACCTTCTTGCCACATACATCACTTGCAATCCCAACAAAATTTTCTTTTACTAACTTCCATTCCTCCTCTAAATTACCAGTTTCTCTTACTCCCACCTCATCATATGCCATTTTCAACCTTTCCTGATATTTACTTCTTACCCCCGGTTTTATTAGCTCTTCAATCCTCACTACCTCCCTTTTACATCCACCTACTCTATTCCCCCACTCTTTTGCTACAACTAATTTTCCTTCCACTAAAAAATGATCAGACATACCGTTAGCCATACCCCTAAACACGTGCACGTCTTTCAATAGGAAATAATGTTAAATCAAAAACTGCCAATGGGAAGACCTCATCCAAGATGTCTTCCAGAAATAATCCGTAGTTTTCTCCTCCATTTTGCAATGGAATTGTCAGGGTTTAAGGGCCACATATGAAGAACTTAGGCTCCTCATTCATGAGCACTCCCCTTTAGTTGTATGTCTACAGGAGAGCAAGCTTGATGCTAATACTTCATGTTCTCGAGAGTATGTTAGCTATAGGACACCATATGATCAACAAATAGGGAGCCATGGCGGAAGTCTTACATATGTTTGCCTAGATGTTCCCCAAATATCTTTGTAATAAAATGCACAATTTGCTCTCTCTATTTGCCTCCTAATGACAACATCTCGTATAATGATTTAGTAGATGCGATTCAACAACTCCCTGAACCTTTTCTCTTGTTGGGGGGATTTTAATAGTAGACATCCTTTATGGGGCGATGTTTTACCAAACACAAGGGGAAACATTATATAATCAATTATAGAAAATAAATTCCTCAGATGCTGAAGCCTTGATGAGGATGAGGGGCTTAGGGATTATCAGCTGGGCTCTAATGAATGGTGGAAACTGCTTTCCCATTGGACCTTGGTGCCCAATTGTTGATCCAACTAAATCAGTCAGCACTTTTACTCTCCTATCTCTTCCTCTTGGGCATGAACTTGCTGACGACTTTGGTTTTGGCACAGGGTGGGATGGATGGCATACTATCTCAACTGTACAAATTTAGATGCCATCACCCTCTGGCAGACCCCATTGGGTGCAGACCAAGTCTGTTAACAGTCGTGCTCCAGTGATCCGGTTTTAAGTCGCCCATATTTGCGGGTATTGTGTGACGCCAGGCATTGGAGTCGTCGGTGGGAGGGGCTAACTACCCCCACTGACCAGTGTACACCCACCTAAAGAGAGGCACCCCCTCTTTAATAGAGGACTGGTCCCCACTGAAGCCTCTTCTTGTGTTGGGCCACATGGGGTAGGAGGACTGACATTCTCCTATAAGAGGTGGATAACCTGGCTTGCTTCTTCTTTACTAACCAACCCCTCTGTTGACAACCTGGAAACTCTAAAGGACCATTCTACTAATGCTCAAAAACAAAGTAATTTGGGTGACTTGGAGAATTTGCAAATCTTTCATGTCACTCAACTTCCCATAGAAACTAATTACGATGTGCTGTATAAATCATTTCAATGTTATGGTCATATCAAGGAAATTAGAATGAGGATTGAAGGTGACAAATGGGATTCATGGATATTATTTGATAATTATGATAAAGCATTCAATGCAATTAGTAATATTATGAATATTAAAATCAATAATTTGAACATCAAGGGTACTCTTTGTGATGGGGTACCTAAGGATCTAGATATATACAAACCTGCAGATTGGATTGATAAAGGTATAAAGATAGTTGTACCCTCCCAGAGAAAGCCTAAACCACCAAATTGGTTTATTGCTCAGTCAAAAGGGAGTACAGGATATTATTTCAAGATATGTAAATTTCTCCGAAAGAAAGTAGGTACCATCGCACCAGGAGATATATCTCGGTTTGGAAAGAACAGTTTCCTCATAAGTGTCAGATCAGAAACACAATCTGCTATACTTTGCAATTTAAATATAGAGAATGATGACTTAAAGTTGGATGTGAAATCCCATCTAAACTTCAGTTATGGAAGGGGAGTAGTTTTTAAGAGACTTATATAAGTTTACAGAAGAGGAGGTATTGGCCATGTGTCCTTTAACTGTGTGGCAAGTGCATAAAGTCCCTGGAACGTCAATTATTATCCTGACTTTCCAGGATGCTGATGTGGCCATTCACATTTACATAGAAAATGAACGGATTAAAGTTCAAACTTTTAAGCAGAAGCCGCTGCAATGTTTTAATTTCTTTAGGTATGGCATCCATCTAAAGTTTGCAAGAATGATAAAATGTGTAGTACTTGCTCCAATGTTTACCATGGAGAACGTACACTAGATGCCAATTGTATAAACTGCAATTTAAATCATAAGTCTACTGATAGGAGCTGCCAGCAATATCAGGTGCAAGAGGCTGCTCTCAATAAATCCAGTATCGATCACACAAGTGTGGGGCATGCCAAGAGACTATTGAGTGAATCAACAAGTTATGCAAAGGTATTGAAATTAGGAGGAAAAATGAGGCAGGAGTCATCCAACCCACCTGTTACTGCCTGTATTCCCCAGAAAAGAAATTTGCCATCTTCTGATAAAATTCTGCAGGATAGGGCAAGAATATCACCTAAGGCTTTGCTCACCTCTATTAAAACTGTGCCCCCACTGCAAACGATAATACTAACCTCTCTCAGGCTATATCTTTGCCTGATTTGATAGAGGTTCCACATAAAACAGAGTTATCAGGTGCACCTGTAGTGCTGTTGTGGGGAAAATACCAAAACCTAATAAATCACCACCTGTCAATAGGAAGAGAGAGAGAGAGACCTCCATCTCTCTCAATTCCATCTATTTAAAAACACCAAAGTTATGACATTAGCTAGATATGATGTTCTGTCTATTGATATTTCAGATCAACAGGGAAACTTCTTGAATCAATCAACAGTTCAAGTTGAGGTCCACCATCCCCCACAAGAATTAGGTAAAAAGAACCCTGAAAAGGCTAATATAAAACCTAACTTATCAAAACCCACTTAAGAAGCCTACAGAAAATAGTCAAATCAAAAACTGTCAATGGGAAGACCTCATCAAAGATGTCTTCCAGAAAATAATACATATTTTTCTCTTCCATTTTGCAATGCAATTGTTAGGGTTTAAGGGCCAAATATGAAGAACTTAAGCTCTTAACTCACGAGCATTCCCCCATAATTGTATGTCTACAAGAGAGGAGACTTGATGCTAATACTCCTTGGCCTCGTAAATATGTTAGCTATAGGACACCATATGACGGAAGCCTCTTTTATGTTTGGTGAGATGTTCCACAAATACCCTTACCTATTCGTACACCTCTGCAGGCAGTGGTTGTACAGATTGATATAGGGAGAAAATATACAATCGGCTCTCTGTACTTACCTTCAAATGATACCATATCATATGATAATTTAGTAGAGGTGCTTCAAAAGCTCCTTTAACCTTTTCTTTTACTTCGAGATTGAATGGTAGACATCTTTTGTGGGGTGATGTTTTAGCAAACACCAATTGGCAATATTATATCATCAATTGTGGAAAACAATGATGTCGGACTCCTTAATACAGGAGAGCCCCCACAGATCCATGTTCAGACAGGTATCTTGTCATGCACTGACCTTTCAATTGCAAGCTATAACTGCCTTCTTGATTTTGATTGGAGGACATTAGATGAATGGCATACTAGTGATCATGCACCAATCATTATAAACACCACCAATGGTCCATCTTGACAAAGATCGCCACGATGGAATCTTGATAAGGCAGACTGGGTTAAATTTCGTGAGCTAAGTGAAATCGAGGGGAGTGCAGAACAGTTTGAAAGTATTGATAATGCCAAAGGCCTACTGAATGGTACTCTCCATACAGCAAGAGTCAATTCGATTCCCAAAACCACAGGATTATTCAAACGACGACCAGTCCCATGGTGGGCTTCAGAATTAACTCTTGATACGACATGAGTCCTTTATTTGTTTATTTGTGAAGCCTTTGCTTCCAAACTGCACCATGTGACAGTCTTTTTTGATCTTGAAAAGGCATATGATACCACATGGAGATATGGTATACTTAAAGCAATTCATGAATTGGGATTAAGAGGAGAGCTACCACTTATTTATTCAGTCATTTCTTTCACTTAGAGTTTATCAAGTGAGAGTGGGGGAAACTCTATTAGAGAGTAAATGTCAGGAAGGAGGAGTTCCTCAGGGTAGTGTACTGAGTATAACCCTGTTTGCAGTAGCAATTAATGGGATATCCTCAGTCATTCCCCGGGATGTTCTATCAACATTATTTGTGGATTATCTCTCTATATCATTTGTTGGAACTAGAATGGCAAGGGTTGAGAGAAAAGTACAACTCTCAATTGACAAAACTATCCAGTTGGCTGATATGAAAGGATTTAAGTTCTCAACAAGTAAAACTACTTTTGTCCATTTTTGTCGTTTGCGGGGAGTACATCCAGACCCGGATATCTACATTAAAGGTCAACGTATTCCATGTGTAAGTGAAGCTGAATTTTTAGGTTTGTTATTTGATTTTAGGCTTATGTGGATGTCTCACTTGATAGCGTTAAAAGCTAAATGTCTTGAGGCTCTGAATCTTTTTAAAATCATTGCCCGCAATACTATTTTAAAATTATACAAGGCCTTGATTTTTTCAAAATTTAGTTATGGATGTAAATTATACTCTTCAGCCAACCCAAGCCGATTAACGACGTTAGATTCAATACATCATGCTGGTATTAGATTGTCCACAGGAGCGTTTAGAACTTCGCCTATCACAAGTCTCCTTGTTGATGCTGGAGAATTACCTCTAGACCTTTACTGAAAGTCTTTTATTGTTCGGTATTGGTTATTAGGTTGCAGACTCTCTAACTCTTTAGCCTTTCAGACTGCAATCCTTGTAAGACATTATACTTTGAGTTGCACCCTAAATCTCCTCAACCGTATGGCTTTCAGGTGAAACAATTATTAAACAGTATTGATATAATTAGAAGTAAGGTGCTTCCATTTAAGGTATCATCAATCCCTCCATGGAAATTACCAGAGGTATCTTATTATAAATATTTTATTGGAGTTAAGAAGAATATGACTGACTTAGAATCCAGGTCTCTTTTTATGGAACATGTTGCAGAACATAGGGGATCGACTTTTAAATATACTGATGGCTCCAAATCTGATGCTGGCGTTGGATTTTGAGTACATAGTAATGGGTTTCATTATAGAGGTGCACTTCCTCTAACAGCTTCCATATTTACTGCCAAACTGTATGGCATACTAACCGCTATTGAGAAAATAGCGTTGGAGAAGGAAGGTAATTTTACCATTTTCAGTGATGCAAAAAGTGTCCTTCAAGCTTTAGAAGTTCTTAATTTTAGTAACTCTAGTTTTGAAGATTTTAGAATGGCTTTTTATTATTGGTCGGAGAGGTATAATGGTTCAATTTTTTTGGGTGCCAGCACATGTAGGTGTGTCTGGGAATGAGAAGGCAGATTTACTGGCGAAGAATGCTGCATCCGAGTTGCTACCAAGAAGGTATTCCATTCGTTGTAATGATTTCCTGCCTAACATCAAGAAATGGTTTTGTAATAATTGGCAACAGCACTGGGATAGTCTAGATGGCAATAAGATGAGAGGTAACAAATGTCATATCTCCTTGCTGGTATAACATGATGCCCCAAAAGTGGGAGACTTCTTTTTGTCGTCTCCGCATTGGTCACACTCGGTTGACACACTAGTTTTTGATGACTAATCAACATCAGCAATATTGTGATGAATGTTTGGTACCCTTGACAGTGAGACATTTGTTGACTGAATTCTCCACTTACAGTACCGAAAGAAATAGACATCTTTTTGAGGCTCGAGCTAAGGATGGTAGGTTTATCCTAGCCAAGATTCTCGGACATGATGTGTCGAACCATACTAGTGGTACTTATAAATTTACTTCAGAAGCAAGTCCTTTGAAAGTTATCCAACTGTTATAAGGATGTTTTTGCTTTTATTATTTTAAACTGAATTACCATTTATTTATTTATTTTATTTTTAACAAATAATATCAGCGTCAATGACCTTAGATGAAAGGATGCCAGATAACTCATAATCAATCAATCAATCACCTAAGCCCGCTCTCCTCCCAAACTAAGACCATGGAGGGTCCAGACAATGGCTGCTGATGATTCAGGAGGTAGACATATTGGCTCCCTCAAATCCTTAGCTCACAAGGAGGGTGAGGTTGTAGACACTGCTAGAATCCATTGATTTTGAGCAGTACTCAAACCCCAGTCCGGTGAACGCTAGGAATGGATGTTTCCAAAAGACATTAGCTTTGTGGTTAAACAGTTTACAAGGTTTCTTTTTATAAGCACTTTTGGTTTATGTATGGAAGAGGAATTGCATGGAATCAAGTACCCATGTGAATGGAGGATAACTCATTAATGTCTTCCAACTCAAATCTCATTTTATTTCAACAGTTGCTTTGTTTTTGCATCTTTATCTGTATATTGTTGTAAGATTTTAAGTATTATTTTTTGATTTCTAGGATCTGTTGGAAAGCTGAACTTGAGATCCAGATCAATAGTTATAAATCGTAAGAGAGAGTCAGCAGTGCCTAAGCATGTGGAGGAAGTCAAGCTGACTTCTGTTTTGACAAGTGGGTCTCCAAAGTCTTCAAGGTAAGAAACATAACATTTAATCAGATCTTGTCTTGATTAAAGGCTTGTTATCACAAAGTCTTATAATTACTGTATTGAGTATAATTCAGTCCATTTATTCCAAAGTTCCTTTTAGAAATTGGAGTTGAACTCCAGTCATCCTTTCTTTATTGAAAATTTTTAAATAAACTAAGTACTGTTTACTTAAGACCACTTGCTTATTTACGTTATATTCTGTAATGTTTTATCAGCACTGGAATGAGGCAGAGTTTAAAGCCAAGAGACCCAAGTAGTGTACAGAAGTTGAAAATATTGAAAGCCACTAGGACACCCACTAGGCCCAATTCTAGAAAATCTGAACTAGTATCAGAAAATCTAAATAAGAGAACGCCTAACCTCTCAAGAAAGTCTGGAGTAGCAGCAGAGAAAGTTGCTCTAAGCACACCCAGCAGTTCTAGAAAGTCAGGCTTGGCATCAGGAATGTTAGCTGCAGGTATGCCTAGCAACTTCAGAAAATCTCTTTTGGCATCTGGTAAACTTCCAAATGGTACACCTAAAAGTAATGGCAAACTTCTTAATGCTACACCAAAAACTGATGTCAAACATCCTAATGGTACACCTAAAACTGAAGGGAAACCTCAGGAATCATCTAAGATAATGAAGCCACTCTTCAGTGTTGGTCACGGCAACCCACCAGCCAAAGAGGGAAAAGGTATAGCTATACTTTGTGCTTTTTGTATTTTTAAATGTACAGTATATACAAGATGTGTTAGCTCTTTGAAAATGTAGCTTATTATTTGCAATTACATATTTGGAAATCTAAGAAAACTCTCTAAACGTATATTAATACATTGCCCCCTTTTCTTAACTAGTCAGATCTTCATAATTATTGTCATTTATAATCATGCTTTGGATAAGTGAATTAAAGAAATAGATTTTTTATATATATATAATTTAGTAAAGAACTGCCTTTTGTATACTATGTTGAAAAAGTAAATATTGCTAGTCATTTCCACTTGTTCTCAGTGACTTCAGAATGCATAGAAAATAGTACTATACAGTATTGTACTATAAGGTGTAATTAAGGAGCTTTGACAAAGGATAAACTTATTTTTTGTGATGTGCTGTAGGATCTTCAAGGACTTTCCAATACAACATAAATACCAAAGAAATATTGTCTCCTGTGGTCTAAAGCTAGTGTATCTATGTGCAAAGCACAGACTCACTGTGGATAAGGGAAACCCATGAAATAACTGAGGCTCATTTTAACTCGCCACATCACCTCAGTAGCTGAAATTCATCTGTTATTAGTGATGTCATGTGCGGCATCTAAGAAAGAAACCATCCTCTCAGTTGAGTGCCATTGTATTGATGCCACAACAAACTTGAACACCATTCGCAATAAAAGGTGTGCAAACAGTGTTACACTCCCTTGCATTTGGCTAGGAAGGAGGGAGTTTTGGAGACCACACAACACCTCCCCAAAAACAAGATTTTTCATTGTGAAAACTGCTTTTTCGTTGTTAGTGCTGTGTGGTCTCCATGGACTTAGTACCAGAATATTGATAAGTTGGCTCGTGCCCATTCCTGGGCAACCATCTGCAACCAAGCAGAACATAAAACACATGCTTATGTTTTTGTGAGTAAGAAGGAAAAATAAAAAATTCTGAATTACCTCACAATGGTGATTTTAGAATACGGTCTGCCCTGTGTCCTGTTACTTAGCTTCTGAAGAACCTAGTTGATTTGGCCCTTCTCTCCGAACTACCCTTGCAGGTGCCATGAATGCACCAATTACCATGCATGAATCAACGTTGTACTACTTGGATTTGCTTCAGAAAAGTTTCTACAAAGGTAGTAAAGCATGTGTTAGTATAAGAAATGAAGTGAGCGATTGGTTTCCGGTGAGAGTGGGGCTGAGACAGGGATGTGTGATGTCGCCGTGGTTGTTTAACTTGTATGTTGATGGAGTGGTGAGAGAGGTGAATGCTCGAGTGCTTGGACGAGGATTGAAACTGGTAGAAGAGAATGACCATAAATGGGAGGTAAATCAGTTGTTGTTTGCGGATGATACTGTACTGGTTGCGGACGCAGAAGAGAAGCATGGCCGATTAGTGACAGAATTTGGAAGGGTGTGTGAAAGAAGGAAGTTGAGAGTTAATGTGGGCAAGAGTAAGGTTATGAGATGCACGAGAAGGGAAGGTGGTGCGAGGTTGAATGTCATGTTGAATGGAGAGTTACTTGAGGAGGTGGATCAGTTTAAGTACTTGGGGTCCGTTGCAGCAAATGGGGGAGTGGAAGCAGATGTACATCACAGAGTGAATGAAAGATGCAAAGTGTTGGGGGTAGTTAAGGGAGTAGTAAAAAATAGAGGGATGGGCATGAATGTAAAGAGTTGTATATGAGAAAGTGATTGTACCAACTGTGATGTATGGATCGGGGTTGTGGGGAATGAAAGTGATGGAGAGACAGAAATTGAATGTGTTTGAGATGAAATGTTTAAGTAGATAGGGTTAGGAATGAAGTAGTGAGGGTGAGAACGTGTGTAAGAAATGAGTTAGCAGCTAGAGTGGATATGAATGTTTTTAGGTGGTTTGGCCATGTTGAGAGAATGGAAAATGGCTGTCTACTAAAGAAGGTGATGAATGCAAGAGTTGATGGGAGAAGTACAAGAGGAAGGCCAAGGTTTGAGTGGATGGATGGAGTGAAGGAAGCTCTGGGTGATAGGAGGATAGATGTGAGAGAGGCAAGAGAGCATGCTAGAAATAGGAATGAATGGCGAGCGATTGTGACACAGTTCCGGTAGGCCCTGCTGCTTCCTCCGGTGCCTTGGTTGACCACGGAGGTAGCAGCAGTAGGGGATTTAGCATTATGAAGCTTCATCTGTGGTGGATAATGTGGGAGGGTGGGCTGTGGCACCAGTACCAGCCGAACTCGGTTGAGTCCCTTGTCAGGCTGGTAAGAATGTAGAAAGGGGAGGTCCCCTTTTTTGTTTCATTTGTTTGATGTCGGCTACCCCCCAAAATTAGGGGAAGTGCCTTGGTATATGTATGTATGTAAGTGTTTGATGAACACCTTATGCCTAGACGACCCTTTAAAACTCTGGGTGTCCAAAAATTGCATATTACCAAAGGATGCCAGCGAAGAGGCAATTTTTCTCACATCGTTGTTTTTACGGGTGGAGACAGGATCATCATCATTAAATAACGTCATCAAAATATGTATAGCCCCTGTTGAAAAGGACTTTTTGGTCTGATTATCTTGAAGCAAACTTCTTTCTGAAGACGTAGATCTCTCTAAGTATAATTTTTAGGTCAACGCCGGACAGAGGTTGCTCTCTGCTGACTCGAGATCAGATATATGAATTGAAGATCTTTTCTAAAGAGGTTTTTGGTTTTTTATTAGAAAAAGGCAACCTGGGGTAATGAATTCTTGGACACTCCAAAAAGCCATTAATTCACTGACTTGCTCCTGAGGCTAAAGCTGTAAAAAGTATATCTTCCTTTAAAGGTTCTTTAAAACGGATGGTGGAATTATATAACTTAGCCAAAAACTCCGAACCCTATCCAGAGACCAAGGAACCACAAGAGTAGGAGGAGATGGTCTATGCAAAGCAAAGGACTGGGTAATCTTATGAAACACGTCCCAGTCAAAATCCATGTCAAAAGCACACTTGAGAGGATTTGTTAAAGTCGATTTGTATGACGGGAAAGTTGATTGTTGGAACCTCCTTTCCTCAAAGAGGTTGACCAGATAAGAAGCCAAGAATTCCAGGGTTATCTGACTAGGTGACTGACTATATAAAAAGCCATCTATGTGTTCCACATAGATTGGTATTATCTTTCGGATTAATTCAAGTTGTGGGCTGAAAATCTTTCTTGAAATTGTATGTGAGAAAATCCAAGTTGCTTCATTCTTAGTCAGAAAGGAAAAAACACGGGTAATCTGCCTTCCTACTTTCTGATACAGCTGTGTAGACCAAAGCAGATGTATTCTTAGTTTCAGATGTTGAAGCAGTGGGTACCATTGGCTGTTGGGCCAAAGATTAGCATAGCTGTTCCTGAATAATCGTGAACGATATTCAAAGGCTTTGAAATCAAACTCATTGAAGAATCAGATAGATCAATGACCATCTGTTCCAATCCAGATAAAGACCATCTTTTGCCATACTTGAGAGTCCACATTCAGAGCTACTGTACATATTGTGAAAGTTTGGTTTGCTTTCATAGCAAACAAGTCTATTTGGAGATTTGGAACAAGCTCCAAGCTCTGAAGGTGCTTCGTGGTGGAAAGAGTCACTGTGTTGAAAGTTCTCGAACAGTATCTCCCCTCCTGAGGTATTGGACAGCTACCTGGTTGTCTGTGAAGATCTTTATATGGGAATTTCTCCTTGGACCATTTCTCTTAAACATCAGGAAGACTGGCACTAGTTCCAACACATTTTATGTGAAATGCTGCAAACTGGGAGGACCATTCCCTAAACACAAAAGTCTCCCGAATGACCTCCCCAGTCCGACTGGGATGTTTCTGTGAATAATCATGGTAATTGGGTGAGGGACCAGTGGGCCCCCATGGCCAAGTAATATGCCGTCGCTCAAGGCCGGAGAATTCTTTTGCAACAACCAGGCAACTAAGCCCGACTGTCCTGAAACCCCTAATGAGCCGCCCAAATCCATATCCAATTGAGGTCTTTCAACCTGTTCTTAACCCCAGGTCAACTATTAAGGAATACTGAAGAAGAACCAAAATCTCCAGTTACCACCTGGAAAAGAAGCTGCTCAGTGGAAAGGATGCAACCTTTCCTGAAATTCTTTGCTGAGGCACTTTTGTAAGGCTTAGTGTGGCATCTGCCATATTCCATTGGAGACCTAACAATTGAATTGAAATAGCCTTCTTGTACTCAGTCTTGACTGCAAAGTTTATTGGGAAACCTAGGTCCTGAAGACCCTGCAAAACCTGATTTGTTTAATTGAGGCATAATTCTTTTGTCTCCATCTAGGTCAGCTATGATCTGAACTCAGTGTAACTGCATGAGTTTGATCACTATCTTTACCAGCTTTGTAAACAATCTCGGGGCAATGTCAAGGCCAAAAGTTATTATTTTGAACCTGTATGCTCCCCTCCCACTCTGAAACCTTAGGTAAGGTGGGCAATAAGGATGGCCAATACTGTACTCAGCTATTAGGTCTAATGTGAGACAGTTATCATATTCATTTGATTGCTCCTAATTTTTTTGTTGAAGTTTTTAATTCTAGCAATCCTTTAGTTTTAAAGATGTTAAATTGGCTTTTTATTATTGGACTGAGAGGTATGATGGTTCAATTTTGTTGGGTTTCAGCAAATGTAGGTATGTCTGGGAATAAGAAGGCAGATTTACTGGCAAAGAATGCTGCATTCGATTTGCTACCAAGGAGGTATCCTATTCCCTGTAATTATTTTTTACTAACCATCAAGATATTGTTTTATAATAATTGGCACCAGTATTGGAATAGTCGAGATGGCAATAAAATGAGAGAAATAACAAATGTCATATCTCCTTGGTGGTATAACATGATGCCCTGAAAGTGAGAAACGTCTCTTTGCCGTCTCCGCTTTGGTCATACTCAGTTGACACATGAGTTTTTGATTACTAGGCATCATCAGCCCTATTGCAATGAATGTTTGACAGCTAGACATTTGTTGATTGAATTCCCCACTTATGGTACCGAAAGAAATAAACATCTGTTTGAGGCTCGAGGTAAGGATGGCAGGTTCATCCTTGCCATGATTCTTGGACACGATGTGTTGTACCATACTAGTGGGGATTTTTTAATTCATTTCAGAAGCAAGTCTTCTGAAAGCTATTTAACAGTTATAAGGATGATTTTACTTTTATTATTTTAAACTAAATAACCATTTATTTATTTATTTCTATATAACAAATATCAGCATCAATGACCTTAGATGTCAGGATGCCTGATAACTGATAATCAGTCAATCAAATGCTAATTCCGAGAAGTATACAACCTAAGCCAAAAGGCGCATCAATCACAGGATCGCCAAAGGTTTCCCACTAAACCTGTACGTCTTTTGGAGAATCCCCTTATGCTGCCCCCCCCCCCCCCCACTACCAAGCCTTCATTAATTGGAACAGAAGGAAGTGCTCCTTTGGTTACTTTCTAGAAACTGGGAACCCAAAGGCCTAGCCACTGCCAAAACCCTAGAACCAGAAGGAAGTGACCCCATTGGAACCTTCCTTGGAAGCTAAAACCTGAAGGTTCAGCCATAAATTAGTCTGCAGGAACTAAAAAAGACTCTACCCTGAAGACTCTTTTGGATGCTGGTGACCCGAAGGCATACTAATGGCTAGATACAAAGGCCTGGAAGGAAGAGCCCCCATTTAAGTCTTCCTTGAAAGTTGGTCATCCTAAGGCCCAGCCTCACCCGAATTCCAAGGCTCGATTGGAAAGGAAGCAGAAGGCAAGTCAACAGTATCTTGATAGGGCTGAACATTGAGGGAGTGGATTGATACTTCTATTCTAGCCATAAGCTTCATCCACGGGAGAGACAAGCGTACCAAATCGAGGTAGACCAGTAACCTGTTTAGATGAACTCTGATTTAGATCGGACTTAGGTAGTAAGGGTTCCTCTTCTGAGGAGTCTAGGTCGTCCCAGATCCAAAATCTACAACCTCAATAGGCGCCTGGTGCACTATTTCCTCATTTCCAGGACCCCTAGCTGTCAAAATTGGTATACAGTGGTACCTATACATACGAATTTAATTCGTTCTACAACCAACTTCGGATGTAGAAAATGTTCGGATGTAGAAACGAATTTTCCCATAAGAATACATGGTAATTCATTTAATTCGTTCCTCAGCCTAAAAACCCATAATAAATCCTTAATAAATGGCTACACATAATTACACATAACAATAACATAACTGCATAATATGAAAGAAGCATGTAAAAAAGATAATTATAAAGAAATAATAAATAAAAAATGTGTTTTATTGCCACTTTACCTTAGAGACAGGCCAACACAGGTGTAGGATTTGCTACGCCAGGAGAAGACGGACGATCGGCTAGAAGGTAAACATGGTGTTAACATGTTCTTTAAATAAATACTCTCTCTCTCTCTCTCTCTCTCTCTCTCTCTCTCTCTCTCTCTCTCTCTCTCTCTCTCTCTCTCTCTCTCTCTCTCTCTCTCTCTCTCTCTCTCTGTTCTTCTTCACTGTTAGTGCTAGAGACGTCTATTAATTTTTTCTGAGAGAGAGAGAGAGAGAGAGAGAGAGATTAAACAAAAATGAGAGATTAAACAAAAATGTGTGTACATATGATTTTTAACAGCGTTAACGAGTTGAAAGACAGTTAAATGTAACTAAAAAAAAAACAATATCAGCGAATCTGAATTCCTTCATTAACTAAAACAAATATTGATACAAACACACTCGTGTGCGTATGCGGAAACACACACACACACACACGTGGAGACACGATCGGCGAGGAGGTAGAGATGGTGACTGCGATAACATACCGTAACTTACACTACGGAAATTTTAATCTAACTTAGCTTATTTATTTTTTTTTATTTTTATATTTCATATTTTTTAATATTTTTTTTCTTTTGATTTTTTATTTTCATCACTTTCAGTGACGAGTATGTTATCACAGCCACCATCGCTACCTCCTCCCCGACCGTCTCTCTTACTGCGTAGCAACTTTTGCACCTGTGTGTGTGTTTGTTTCAATATTTGTTTGTTCCGTAACCGAAATACAAACCACGCTATTTACAAAGGGTTTACTTTTAGCGCAGCTGAAATGACGAGCCAATAGTTTTTAACGAGGGTTAATTACCCCCGCGCTAGTTAGCGGGGGGTGGGGAAGGGTAGCTTGCTACCCCTCCCCCCTCCACACACCGGTGACTTGCTTCACTTCACTTTTGGCTCGGCGGTGATCAGACGTGTCTGTTCATCGCCTTCGCTGACAGCCTTTAATTTTCTTCTTTTTCTTTACAGCTTGTGTGATTGGTTGGAAGTTGACCTTCAGTTATTTTCTTTTATTTAATATGCGGACATGCCCTGGAGTTGCCGGCCGTCCTTGTGGGACTTTCATGTCGGACGTGAGTACGGATCCTCACACCCTCTGCCCTCAATGTCGGGGCCGACGGTGCGACCAGGATAACATGTGCCGTGAGTGTAGGGAGTGGTCTGCCTCCCAGTGGGAGAGGTTTGGCCGTCGGCGTAAGAAGAAGTCCAAGAGAGACCGTTCTCCTCCGGGGTTAGCCTTGAAGGAGGAAGGTTCTCGGGACTCTTCTTCCGCCGCCCAAACCTCCTCCGAAGCTCCCCCTCGTCCGCCTCCTAAGGAGAGTCGTCCGAGTGGGAGCGCAGGCCCTTGTTCTGTTTCCCTACCTTCGGTGGGGGGAGAGGGCGTCGCCTCCCATAGCGAGGCGGTTCCCCCTCCTCCTCCGGGGGAGGCTATTGATAATAATACTTTATCCAGTGATGATCTGTTGCAGATTTGGTCGTCCCTGGGGCTTAAGGGCTTGCCCTCCAGGGTCGCTCTTATTGACCTTGTCTCGTTGGGGGCCGCTGTTAAACAGTCGCCGGTGGTAGCGGAGGTAGACCCTCTGTCTATTGTCGACGTCGTGGTGACAGAGGCCTCCGACGTGGCTGGGCCTTCCGACGCAGGTGCTGTTGCTGGTGATGGTGCTCTAGGCTCTCCTCCTCCTTCCGTGCATCCTTCGAAGGGGGAAGTGATTCCTTCGGTCTCGACTGCTGCCCAGCTTCCTTCTGAGGGAAGTGTTTTGAAGGAGACTCCCCTTCGGAGGACCGATGGTCCCGACGATCTCCCCCGAGGCCGCCTCCGCCGTAAGGCTCACCGCCCTCTACGCCACAAGGGCCTCCCTTCCCCTTACAGGGGGACTAAGAGGCGCCTTTTTGGGTCTTCGTCCTCCGGGGGGGACTCTCCTCGTCAGCCTCAACCGACTACTCCGCCCTCCTTGAACCTCTCTGCGGACCGCTCTCCATCTCCTGCCGGATCTTCGCCTTCTGGAGAACTCGTCACCCGACGGGCAACGGTCCCTTCGGGGCTAAGGGATTCTTCCCTTACGCGAGCAGGGCCAGCGCACAAGCGCTCTCCTGCTCGCCAGCGATCTCCTGCTCGTCGACGATCTCCTGCTCGCCAAGACTCTCCTGCTCGCCGACGCTCACCTGCTCGTCGGCTCTCTCCTGAGGTTCGCCCCCCTCGCCAGCGCTCTCCTGCTCGTCAGCTCTCTTCCGAGCGTCAGCGCTCATTTGAGGACCATCGCCCTGCGGTCTCTGACCACCCTTTAGTTCCTGCTGAACTCCCTGCTCACCATCGTGTGTCAGAAACACATGTTCGCCAACGCGCCAGCGATCTTCCCGTTCCTGCTCGTGAACCTATCCTCTCACAGGACACGCGTCGACCTTCTGCTCGCCAGCGATCACCAGCTCGCCAGCGATCACCAGCTCGCCAGCGATCACCAGTTCGCCAGCGATCACCTTCACATGCTGCCCGCCATCGCACGAACCTGCATGATCGCCCGCTTACGCATGCTGCTCCTCATCGCAATACCCTGAACGATCGCCCTTCTGCGGATGCTGATCACCATCGCACAACCCTGCACGATCGCCCGCTTACGCATGCTGCTCGCCATCGCACAACCCTGCACGATCGCCCGCTTTCGCATGCTGCTCCTCATCGCAATACCCTGAACGATCGCCCTCCTGCGGATGCTGATCACCATCGCACCCTTTCACGCGATCATTCACCTGCGCATGCTGCTCGCCATCGCACAACCCTGCACGATCGCCCGCTTACGCATGCTGCTCCTCATCGCACAACCCTGAACGATCGCCTTCCTGCGGATGCTGATCACCATCGCACCCTTTCACGCGATCATTCACCTGCGCATGCTGCTCGCCATCGCACAACCCTGAACGATCGCCCGCTTACGCATGCTGCTCCTCATCGCTCAACCCTGAACGACCGCCCTCTTGCGCGCAATCATTCACCTTCACATGCTGCTCGCCATCGCTTACCATCACGTGATCATTATCGCCAGCGATCTTCTTCACCTACGCGGCAGCACGATCCCTCGCCGTCGCGCCATCGCTTGCGTTCGTCGCCTCGGACACGTGTTCCTTTACCTGCCCACCCTCACGCCCACTCGCCTGCGCGCCCGCGTGATCGCTCGCCTGCGCGCCCGTGCGATCGCTCGCCTGCGCGCCCGCGCGACCGCTCGCCTGCGCGCCCGCGCGACCGCTCGCCTGTACGCCCGCGCGATCACCCGCGCAACCATTCGCCTTTGCGCGACCGTTCACCCTCGCGCGACCATAGTTCGCGGCGAATTCCACAGCCGGTGGTAGCAGCAGGGACGCGTGCTCCTAGACGGCACTCGGGATCACCTCCATCCAAGCACAGGTTGGTATTGCAGGACGAGGACAGGTCATTACAGCATTCTTCCCCACCTTCTTTTCAGGCAGGTACCGTCGTGTCCACTCCAAAGGATCGCCCGATCCCTTTCACCTTAGCGAGGATTTCGGACTCTGTGTCCTTTGAGCAGCAGACTTGGTTTGGTCCGCTGGCACGGGCGTTAGTGAGGGTTATGAAACCAGCACTCGCCGGCCAGGGTAACAAACCAGCGGCTGTCTCTCCTTCGCTGAAGAGAAAGAGAGGAGTGGACTTCGTGGTGACTTCCCCCAGGGCGAAGTTGGTTCCCAAGAGGTCGGTCTCGAGGGTCCCCTCTCCTGCACGAGTACTCTCTCCTTCTCCCGTGGACGAGGCCTTTCCGTCCTCAGGTGAGTCCAGTGGACCGGTAGTCTTCCCCCCGGCACCAGGGGGGGAGACTTCGCTTCAGGCAGGAGAATTGTCTCGTGAGGAAGGGGCCCCTCGAACCTCGTTGTTGGGATCCTGTATCCCTCCTAGGAGGGAGCCCAAGGATTCCAAGACCATCCCTAAATCCTCTGCAAGGATTCGACAGGAACCCATGACTACCCAGGGGAATGTCCACGTATCACCCCAGGAAGAGATTCCTGGGGCAGGAGACTTAGCTGCCAGCCCACAGGGAGGAGAACAGCAAGAGTCCGAACATGCCTTCTGGCAGGTCCTAAGCCTGATAAGGCAACTTAACAGTCTTACGGATCCAGTCATCCCCCCCCGTGAAGGCAAAGACACAATTCTGGATGAAGTGTTCGACGTTCGGAAGGCCCCTAAGACCAGTGCAGCTCTGCCCTGGTCTCGGGGGCTGAAGAGTGCCAGAGCTAGGGCCAATGCTCAGCTCGCACTTCTTGCCTCCTCCAGTCGTTCCACTGCCGGGAACAAACTCATCCCTCCTCCTCACCTTCAGCAGAGGAGGTATTTCGAGATCCTGGGTGAGCACAACCTCGCTCTTCCGCTCCATCACTCTGTGGAGGAGCTGGCGAAGGGAGTTCCCTTGGAGAAACTCTCTGCCCGGCAGGTGTCGTTCTCGGCGGCAGAGATCCTTAACCACGAGAAGGTCGCTAAGTGTGCCATGCAGGCCACTTCGTGGCTGGACTTCTGGTTAGGATCTCTGGGCATCCTATTGCGATCTGAGGACTTGTCCAAGGAGACCAATAGGAAGGCCCTAGAGACCTTGCTCTCGGGCACCCGCTCCATCGAGTTCTTGGCGCACCAGGTTACCACCCTGTGGGCCAACTCGGTGTTGAAGCGTCGCGATGCTGTGTCCGAGAGATTCCATCCGAAGGTCCCCGCCGTAGATGTGTGTAGGCTCCGACATGCCTCCCTCCTGGGGGAGAGCCTGTTTGAGCCTCAAGACTTGGAGCGAACGGCTGAGAGGTGGAGGAAATCCAGCACGGACTCCCTCCTCCACAGGGCCCTTACAACTCGGCCCTATAAGCCTCCAGCCCCGCCACAACAGCAGCAACAGCCTCGTAAGGCTCCAAAACAGGCACCGGCAGCTAAGAAAGTGGTGTCTAAGCCCCAGCCCTTTCCAGCCAAGGTCAAGAGGGGTGGTAAGTCCTCCAGGGGAGGCAAGACTTCTAGGGGTGGCGGCCGCGGCCGCAAGCCCTAGGGGTGGCAGTCCCCCTGCGTGTCCACCTGTGGGGGGATGCCTTCAGCGTTGCGTCCGCAGGTGGCAACATCTCGGGGCCGATGCTTGGACGATCTCGGTGATCGGCCAAGGTTATCGCGTCCCGTTCACGTCATCTCAACCTCCCCTGACAGCGAATCCAGTGTCGTTGAGCTCCTATGCCATGGGATCGGCAAAGGGGCTGGCCCTTCAGGCCGAAGTCAAGACCATGTTCGAGAAGGGTGCTCTCCAGGAGGTCGTGGACGGCTCTCCAGGCTTCTTCAGTCGACTCTTTCTTGTAAAGAAGGCTACTGGAGACTGGAGACCCGTCATCGATCTCTCGGCTCTGAACAGGTTTGTCAAACAAACCCGGTTCAGCATGGAGACAGCAGACACAGTCAGACTTGCGGTGAGACCACAAGACTTCATGTGTACACTGGATCTAAAGGACGCGTACTTCCAGATCCCAATCCATCCGTCTTCCAGGAAGTACCTGAGATTCTGCCTAGACAACAAGATCTACCAGTTCAAGGTGCTGTGTTTCGGTCTCTCCACAGCTCCTCAGGTGTTCACCAGAGTGTTCACCCTGATTTCGACTTGGGCGCACAGGAACGGCATTCGTCTCCTTCGTTACCTAGACGATTGGCTGATCCTAGCAGACTCGGAGTCGACCCTTCTTCGACACCGAGACAGGCTTCTAGAGCTTTGCCAGGATCTGGGGATCGTGGTAAACCTCGAGAAGTCCTCTCTGCAGCCGTCCCAGCGACTGGTTTATCTAGGCATGCTAATAGACACCAATCTCCACAAAGCCTTTCCATCAGACGACCGGATAGCAAGGCTGAGGAGGGTGGCGGAACCTTTCCTCAGGCGAAAAGAACTCCCCGCCCAATCGTGGTTGCGTCTCTTGGGCCACCTATCCTCCCTGGCCCGTCTGGTTCCAAACAGCCGCCTCAGGATGAGATCCCTTCAATGGCGGCTCAAGTCCCGGTGGAATCAAGGATCCGATTCCCCGGACACTCTGATCCCAATGGGGTCTCTGGAACAGACGGACTTGCGGTGGTGGCTGGCCGACGAGAACCTGCGAAAGGGAGTGAGTCTTCTCGTCCTTCCCCCGGAATTGACTCTGTTTTCGGACGCGTCAAAAGAAGGGTGGGGGGCGCACGTTCTGAACCAGAGGGCCTCAGGCCTTTGGTCAGAATCAGAAAAGTGCCTACACATCAACCTGCTAGAATTGAAGGCCGTCTTTCTGGCCCTTCAACAGTTCCAACGGTTCCTGGCGGGTCACTCCGTGGTGGTGATGAGCGACAACACCACGGTAGTGGCTTATATCAACAAGCAGGGAGGCACTTTTTCGCAACAGCTATCCCATCTTGCAGTAGAGACTCTGAGGTGGACCGAAACCCACTCGATAACACTATCAGCTCGCTTCATTCCTGGCAAGAGGAATGTGCTCGCCGACAGTCTGAGCAGGGCTTCGCAGATAGTGAGTACCGAGTGGTCTTTGGATCCTCAGATAGCCAACAAAGTCCTGACTTTGTGGGGTTCCCCGACGGTGGACTTGTTCGCGACAGCCTTGAACTTCAAGCTGCCCCTGTACTGCTCACCAGTCCCGGACCCCAAGGCACTCTGGCAAGATGCTTTCCAGCAACGGTGGGACAACATCGACGTGTACGCCTTCCCACCATTCTGTCTGATGAGAAGGGTGCTCAACAGGACCAGACTATCGGTCAACTGTTCCATGACTCTAGTAGCTCCGCTATGGCATCACGCGGAATGGTTTCCGGACCTTCTGCAACTCCTGACGGAACTCCCAAGGGAGCTTCCTCCACGACACGAGCTTCTCAGACAACCCCACTCCGGTGTCCCTCACAGGGCCGTAGCCTCGCTTCGGCTTCACGCCTGGAGACTATCCAGCGTCTCCTCGCGGAGAGAGGCTTTTCGCAACAGGTTGCGGAGAGAATGTCTCGGCACCTGCGAAGGTCCTCTGAGGGAGTCTACCAAGCGAAGTGGAGAGTCTTTTGTGGTTGGTGTCGTGGAAGGGGTATCTCTCCACTCGATGCCACTATTCCAGCAATAGCGGACTTCCTTGTGTATCTACGAGAAGAAATGCGCCTTTCTGTCTCGGCAGTGAAAGGCTATCGCTCAGCCTTAAGCTTGGCCTTCAGATTGAAGGGCGTGGATATTTCTTCATCGCTAGAACTCTCTTTACTCATACGTAGCTATGAGCTTACCTGCCCCCAGTCGGAAGTGAGACCCCCTCCTTGGAACGTGGTTCGAGTTCTCAGGTCTCTCAAGAGACCTCCCTTCGAGCCATTACGCCAGGCCTCCGATCGCCACCTGTCTTGGAAGACGGCTTTCCTACTCGCCTTGGCCTCGGCCAAGCGAGTTAGTGAACTTCATGGTCTCTCGTACGACATCGCCCATTCAAGGGGATGGGGGGAGGTAACGTTCAGGTTCGTCCCTGAGTTTGTGGCCAAGACTCAGAATCCTGGAGTGCCGGATCCTCGGTTCGACTCTTTCAGGATCGCGAGTCTCCGTTCTGTAACAAACGACCCAGACCAGCTGCTACTATGCCCAGTGAGGTGTCTGAGGTACTACTTGAAGAGAACGGCTGCAGTCCGTCCTCATGTGCGAGCTTTGTTTGTGAGCACAGGCAGGACAAAGAGGAGGGTCACAAGGAACACCATCTCTGCTTGGATTCGAAGGGTTATCCACCATGCCCTGAATCCTGACCCTCCTCCGTCACGTCGCCCTCGGGCCCACGATGTCAGGGGTATTGCTACATCCCTGGCCTTCAAGAGAAACTTCTCTGTGACGCAGGTACTTCAAGCGGGGGTCTGGAAGCGTCAAACGACCTTCACAGCCCACTACCTGCAAGACGTGACCCACAGGAGCCTCGATACGTTCTCTATCGGCCCTGTGGTGGCTGCACAACAGCTGGTCTAACCTCAGGCTCCTTTTTGGACAAGTAGCAGTAGGTTGAGGGCGTTGTTACCCGGTCTTAGTCTGTGTGAATGAAAGAGTATGTCTGACCCTTACTTCTTTCTTCATTCTCCCCTCTCTTGGGGAAGCAGCATCCTGGTCCTCGCATAGCTGACCTCGACCTCTGCAGGTAACCCATGCTTCTTTGTGCTCCTAGTATTAAGCTTAATACTGTTGCGTCTCCCATACCCTGACGAGGTGGTATGGGGAACGTCCTATCCTAGAATTCCTATCTGAAGGTCTCAAGGTCAACTTCATAGGACGAGTCACACTCTCCTCCTCACACTACTTATGTAGGCCACTCGTTCCTAGCGATGCTAGGAACCTGTGAGGTACAGGGGCTCCCTCTCTCTAGTGCTGCTCACTAAGGGATCGAGCCCCCGGGCAAGCCGAAGTCAGTAAGGCTGGGGACTTTCCACCCTTCCTAAGGGGTAAGTCACCCTTTGTAAATAGCGTGGTTTGTATTTCGGTTACGGAACAAATGACAAATTCGAAGATAATTTGTATTTTTCCTAACCATACAAACCTTAGCTATTTACACATATGTGCCCGCCATCCCTGACCCCCAAGTCAAGTCCTACCTCTAAGTGAAGTGAAGCAAGTCACCGGTGTGTGGAAGGGGGGAGGGGTAGCAAGCTACCCTTCCCCACCCCCCGCTAACTAGCGCGGGGGTAATTAACCCTCGTTAAAAACTATTGGCTCGTCATTTCAGCTGCGCTAAAAGTAAACCCTTTGTAAATAGCTAAGGTTTGTATGGTTAGGAAAAATACAAATTATCTTCGAATTTGTCATTTTAGTTAATAAAGAAATTCAGATTAGCTGTTATTACTTTCTTAGTTACATTTAATTGTTTTTCAACTCGTTGACGCTGTTAAAAATCATATGTACTCTAAACACATTTTTGTTTAATCTCTCTCTCTCTCTCTCTCTCTCTCTCTCTCTCTCTCTCTCTCTCTCGGAAAAAAAATAATAGACGTATCTAACACTATAACAGCAAAGAAGAAGGAGAGAGAGAGAGAGAGAGAGAGATATTTTATTTAAAGAACATGTTAATGCTATGTTTAGAGAGAAACAGAAAAAGAGAGAAGTCTTATTTAAAAGAGCTTTTGTTCCGTAACCGAAATACAAACCACGCTATTTACAAAGGGTTATTACTTTTAGCGTAGCTGAAATGGCGAGCCATTAGAATTTAACGAGGGTGTATTACCCCCGCGCTAGTTAGCGGGGGGGTAGGGGAGTGGTAGCTAGCTACCCCTCCTCCCCCTCACACACAGGTGAATACTCACTTTCACTTTTGGCTCGGACTGTGACAGACGTCTCTGTCTTGGTCCTCGCTTGGCAGCCATTGTCTGTTTTGTCTTTACTTAATCGCTTACTTTTCTTTTACTCAATATATATGTAAACATGTTTTCATGTTTGTATATATATTTGAGTATAGAAATAAGTAAGTTTCCTTTTCAGATGTGTGTGTGTAGTGTACGATATCTACGTGGAGGCCTCGGCAGTTAGGCCACCACGGCTTAATTTTATGGGTTGCGATCGAGTTTGACTTCGGTCTTTCTCTCTCTCTCTCTCTTGAGGTCGTTCACCCTTTTACTATGTTTTACTACGCCCTTGTAGCTTCCTTCCCGTGTGGGTGGGGTTGCTACGCCGTACATTTTGTCTCAATTAGTTTATGAATCTAATTGTAGTTGTTATTTTTTTCAGCTTGTAGAACGATTCCTTTCGGGGTTTTCGTTTTTTTCTTTAGTGTTCATTCATTTTTAAATTACATAATTACATAGTTACATAATTATAATTGTTATAATTCTGTTTTGGTTACAGCTCTCCTTCCGCGAGTGTAAGTGGTTGTGAGGGCACGTGCCTGTTGTGTAATTCTTGTTCCTTTTCCTCGGGATTCCTCTTCGGAGCCTTCCCGGGGGAATGAATGTGTACTAATATTATTTGTTTTATTTTTTTACAGTTACCGATCTAGTTCGTTTCTGTAATATAGCAACGGTGTGAGCTGTCTGGTTGAGTCCTGGGGATTCGGCTGTTGCTGCCTCCCCCCTTGTATTGTCGTCAGGGGCGTGTCTCCTTCTACTGGTAGTACTCCCGTGTCGACGGACAGCTCTCCAGTTCATTTTAGAACAGTCAGGAGGCTTGCCTCCTTGGGCGGATAACTTTCCTTCCGAGGGAAGTTTTTTTCCTGTCCAGGCTTGAGCTTTTCCTCTTTTGGGGGGTTCTTCTCTTGCCTTTTTTTTTTTTTCGTGCGACTATGCTCTTGGTGCTGAGCGGTCGCACCTGCAGTTTCGCTCAAGGGGCTGGGCAACTGCAGGAGCTCCTCTTCGGAGGATTGCCCCTTTTAGGTCACTGGCTGACCAGTCTCTTCCACGAAGTGTTTCTCTTTCGTTCGCGAGAGAGTACACTCATAGAGACTCCTCTTCGGAGGTTTCTTCTGTTGCTGTTGCTGTTGGCCTCCCTCGCCGTAAGGCCCTCCGTCCGCCTCGTCGTAAGGGCCTCTCATCTCCCTATAAGGGTGCTTGAGGCGCCTTTTTGAATCTCCGTTTGCAGCCTACAACTTCTTTTTCTCGATCTTCCGTCTTGGTGCAGATGGACAGCAGTCTAATCTCGTCTTCCGACGGGCAACGGTCTTCCCGACGGACAACGGTCTTCCCGACGGACAGCGGTCTTCCGACGGACATCAGTCTCCCGGCGGACAACGATCCCTTCGGGGCAAAGGGTTGCCCCCACGGGGGTTCTTCCCTTGCGTGTCAGGGTTTCCCTGCGCGCCCTTCTGTTCGTCAGCGCTCTCCTGTTCGTCAGCGCTTTCAAGATGATCTTCCCTGCGGTTCCTGTTACATGCCCTGTGCGCTCACGTTCGCCCTCGCGATCTAGAACTTCGGTTCAGGTCGGGGTCAAGGACTCTTCTTCTTTGCGCAGGCTTCCACGCGTAGCCTTCTGCTCGTCAGCGATCATCAGCTCGTCAGCGATCATCAGCTCGTCAGCGATCATCAGCTCGCCAGCGATCGTCAGCTCGTCAGCGATCATCAGCTCGCCAGCGATCTCCGGATCGCCCACGTGTGTTACAGCTGGCACGCCAACGTTCTCCAACACTTCTGAAGGAACATGGTTCGCCAGCTACTAGCTCAACTGCGGATGCTGATCGCCATCGTGCGACCCTCAACTGCAGATGCTGATCGCCATCGCGCGACCCTCAACTGCGGATGCTGATCGCCATCGCGCGACCCTCAACTGCGGATGCTGATCGCCATCGCGCGACCCTCAACTGCGGATGCTGATCGCCATCGCGCGACCCTCAACTGCGGATGCTGATCGCCATCGCGCGACCCTCAACTCCTGAGAGATCGCCCTCATGCGGATGCTGATCACCATCGCACCCTTTCACGCGATCATTTACCTGCGCATGCTGCTCGCCATCGCACAACCCTGAACGATTGCCCGCTTATGCATGCTGCTCCTCATCGCACCACCCTGAACGATCGCCCTCCTGCAGATGCTGATCACCATCGCACCCTTTCACGCGATCATTCACCTGCGCATGCTGCTCGCCATCGCACAACCCTGAACGATTGCCCGCTTACGCATGCTGCTCCTCATCGCACAACCCTGAACGATCGCCCTCTTGCGGATGCTGATCACCATCGCACCCTTTCACGCGATCATTCACCTGCGCATGCTGCTCGCCATCGCACAACCCTGAACGATTGCCCGCTTACGCATGCTGCTCCTCATCGCACCACCCTGAACGATCGCCCTCCTGCAGATGCTGATCACCATCGCACCCTTTCACGCGATCATTCACCTGCGCATGCTGCTCGCCATCGCACAACCCTTCACGATTGCCCGCTTACGCATGCTGCTCCTCATCGCACAACCCTGAACGCTCGCCCTCTTGCGGATGCTGATCACCATCGCACCCTATCACGCGATCATTCACCTACACATGCTGCTCGCCATCGCTTACCGCCAGCGATCTTCTTCACCTACGCGGCAGCACGATCCCTCGCCGTCACGCCCATTCGCCTGCGCGCCCGCGCGATCGCTCGCCTGCGCGCCCTCGCGACCGCTCGCCTGCGCGCCCGCGCGACCACTCGCCTGCGCGCCCGCGCGACCACTCGCCTGCGCGCCCGCGCGACCGTTCGCCCTCGCGCGACCATAGTTCGCGGCGAATTCCACAGCCGGTGGTAGCAGCAGGGACGCGTGCTCCTAGGCGGCACTCGGGATCACCTCCATCCAAGCACAGGTTGGTAGTGCAGGACGAAGACAGGTCAGTACAGCATTCTTCCCACCTTCTTTTCAGGCAGGAACCGTCGTGTCCTCTCCAAAGGATCGCCCGATCCCTTTCACCTTAGCGAGGATTTCGGACTCTGTGTCCTTGGAGCAGCAGACATGGTTTGATCCGCTGGCACGGGCGTTAATGAGGGTTATGAAACCAGCACTCACCGGCCAGGGTAACAAACCAGCGGCTGTCTCTCCTACGCTGAAGAGAAAGAGAGGAGTGGACTTCGTGGTGACTTCCCCCAGGGCGAAGTTGGTTCCCAAGAGGTCGGTCTCGAGGGTCCCCTCTCCTGCACGAGTACTCTCTCCTTCTCCCGCCCTGGAAGGATTTTTGGTGGGGGGGCTTTCCGTTGAAGATTTCTCCATCGGACAAGGGGTGACTGCTTACCTCTTCCTCTGGGAGCTTACCAGGTTCTTTCCCTCCTCGGTTACGGCCCGAGGTTTGGTTCAAGGAAGCTACAGGAAGATCAAGGGTACTTTCCTCCTCTCGAGCTCAGGCACCTTGGCCTTTCGTCGTTAAGTATCTACTTGCGGACAAGCTCGATGTTGTACCATCTCGACGCACTGACTGAAGGCTTCCTTCGGGTGTCTCATCTGTGGAGGTCAACGACCTCAGACACCCTTCCATCCTTGAGAAGAGTTTTGTCTTTGCCCAAGGACAGAGACTTAAACATCTGCTGTGCGGAGTAAATCGACTTCCGGTTTCACTACTCCAAGGCGCTTTCTTCCAGACTCTGCACGGCTCCAGCTCCCTTTTCTTTCAACCACGTCGGCCTAAGTTATCGGCTACGACAACTGGGACAAGGTGTCCAATTGCAGTTTCCTCCTGTCAGGAACAGATGGCACGGGAGACTCCCCCTGGGGGGCATAGTCCTAAAAGGAGTTCACGAACTCTAGGATTGCAGGTTTTTTTCGCTGGGAGGATGCTTAAGGTTACTCATCCGAATGACAGCTTCCCGATGCCCATTCCCGCACAATCTCTGTGAGTAGCCAAGGATATCGCGCCTGCCGTCTCTGTCAGCGAATTCAGTGTCTCTGAACCTCTATGCCATAGCATCAGCAGAGTTGCCCGTTGGGCAGAATGATCCATACCTAGGCGAAGGTCTTCCTTAGGATCATCGACGGCTTCACCCCCCGGCCCCCTCAGTCGATCCTTTCTTGTAAGGAAGGATCTGAGAGGGGATGTCCATAGTCGACCTCTCAGCCCTGATCAAGTTTGTCGAACAAACTTCGGCCAGCGTAGACCAGCAGAATCGATCAGACTGGTAACGAGGCGACAGGACTCCTTTTAACCCTGGGATCGGTAAGGACGGGTACTTTCAGTTTCCATTCCATCCATCTTCCAGGGTGCTCGTCGAATTCAGCCTAAACTGCAAGTATTCCTGCTTATGATGCAGTGTGGCTATCCCGCTGTGGCATAGCAGGTTTGTTTCCCCAGAGAACTCTCCCTGCCTTCCTCTTGGCCGCTCAGGTGCAGACTTCCGCCCTCCTCTGCTGTTTGGAGGCTGGTCAACTCCGGTAGGCTCGGGTTTCGACCTTCTTCAGCGCCGGGAAAAGCTTCCGAATGCTGACCATGAGTGTGGGCTCATGGTATTTTGCTTGGAGCCTTCTCTTCCTCTGCCTCAACATCTGGAGTATCTGGCCATGATATTGAGTCAACCGCCTTACCACGTTGGAAACCCCGCTTCTCGTCCGTCCAGCGAGGTTAAGCAACGTCAGTACTTGGATGGGTGACCACCTGGGGACGGCCAGATTCTGTTACCAAATCCTCCGAGCCTTCCTTTCGGTTGACTGTGGCAAGACTGAGGAGAGTCGCAGTACCTGTTCTCAGTCAAGCAGAGTTTTCAGCCCTACCTTGGAACGTTTCCTAGTTCTTCTTTCCTCATTGACCCGTTTATAGTCCGAACGGTCGCCTCAGGATAAGTTCCATGTGGGGCGATCCAAGTTCCGGTGGCTTCAGGCAATGTTTAACCGGACTCCCTGGCCCTATGGACCAGCGGAACTATTAAACCTGCAATGGGTGTTGACCTATGGAGCCTCTTGATGGTAGTGGATATTCTCGTCCTTTCCCCACATTCTTGATGCGGTTCTCGGACTCGTCAAAGGAAAGGGGGGGGGGGCATGTTCCGGTCCAGGCCTATGGTCAAGACCTGAAGGATACCTCTCCATCATTCAGGCAGGCTTAAGGGCCTTAGTCTGGCCCCTCTTCAGATCCTACCGCTCCTGCCAAGTCGCCCCGTTGCGTGTCGACTTCATGCTAACCAGCAGGGGACGCATTTTCACACCTTCACATCTTGCAGTAGAGATACCGGGATGATTGAGATTCTCTCAATTCCACCATCGGCTCTCTCATTCCAGGCAGGGGAATGTTTCTCTCAGACTATCCGAGCAGAGCCTCATAGAGAGAGTGTACCTAGGGGTCTTTGGACCTTGGGTAACCAGCAAGTGCTGGTCTGGGGGGACCTGATCGCGACAGCTTGGAACCTCAAGCTTCCGCTAGTTTTCCCCCCAGTCTCAGACCCCGAGACTCTGGCAAGATGCATTCCGGTGATGGTGGGACAACTTCGACGCCTGCGTCTTCCCTCCTTTTTGTCCTGCGGACAATGGGTCTCAACAAAACCAGGTTGTCTGTCAACCTTTCAATGGGAGAGCTCCACTGGGGACTATGCGCAGAACGGTTTCTGGACCCTCTGCTTCCCCTGACGGAACTCCCGGGAGAGCTTCTCCACGGGCGCAGACTACTCAGGCAACCACACTGCGACATCTCTCCCGAACCGGGGCGTCGCTTCGGCTTCATGCCTGGAGACACTACGCTTCCTCCTCTAGAAGAGACAACCCGCTACAGTCGCGGTACGGAGGTCGCGTCATCTGCGATAGTCATCCACAGGGGTCTCCCAGGCAAAGTGAAGAGTCTAGGTGGTTGGTGCCGTGGGAGATATACCTCTTCCCGTGAGGCCCTCTTCTCCAGCAATAACGGTCTTATTGCCTTTCGGCGGGAGGAAACTCCTTTCCGCTCTTGGCAATGAAGCCTGTCGCTCGAGCCTTTCCCTGACCTTCAGGCTTAAAGGAATAACTTTTTCCTGCCCGCTGGATCTATCCTCGCTCATGCGAAGCTACGATCGTCCCTGCCCTAGTCGGAGGAAGACCTCCAACTTGGAGCATGGCTCGGACTTTTTAGTCCTTTAAGAGATCTTCTCAAGACCCTTTTACGACAGGCCTCGGATTGTATTCCGCCTTGGGTCTTCTGCTCACTCTGGCCACGGCCAGTGTGTAAGCAATCTTCTTGGTCTCTTACTACTCCCCCCCTTTCTAAGGAAGAGGGGAAGGCAACATTCAGGCTCGCTCCTGAGTTGTTGGCTAGACTCAGAATCTGAGGGTCCCGACCCTTCGGTCCGATTCATTCAAGATTTTGAGTCTCCATTCTGTGTCTGATGTCCCAAGACCTTCTCTTTCTTGCCAGTACAGGAATCGAGAGGTTAGCGCTGGGAACAGCTGCAGTTTGGCCTCAGTTGCAGCCGATTTGGGAACACAAGGAGGACATGGGGGGAGAGTCACCAGTATACCTCTTCAGCCCGGACTCAAGGACATTCATCTCGACCTGTCTTCAGACCCTCCCCCGTCACGTCGCCCTACAGCACGATGTTGGATACATCGCAACGTCCCTCGCCTTCGAGTAATACTACTCTGTGACGCAGGTGCTACAGAGCTGGAGTCTGGAAGCGTCTGATGACCTTCGCAGCCCGCTTCCTGCAGGGCGTGACCCACAGGAGTCTCGATACGTTTTCTATCGCTCTGTGGTGGCTACACAACAGCTGGTCTAACCTCAGGCTCCTTTTTGGACAGGTAGCAGAAGGTTGAGGGCATTGTTATCAGGTTTTAGTCTGCATGAACGAAAGAAGTATGTCTGGCCCTTACTTCTTTCTTCATCATCCCCTCTACGGGGAAGCAGCATCCTGGTCTCTGCATAGCTGACCTCGAACCTCTGCAGGTAAACCATGCTTCCTTGTGTTCCGAGTATTGAGTCAATACTGTCGCGTCCCCCATACCCTGACGAGGTGGTATTGGGAACGTCCTAACCCAGAGTTCCTTCTGAACTCCAGGTCAACTGCCTAAGACGGGTCACACTTCTTCCTTCACACACAAGCTTACGTAGGCCACATGGTTCCTTGCGGTGCAAGGAACTTGTGAGGTGCAGGGACTCCTTTTCTCGAGTGCGACTCACTCGGATTCTGAGTCCCGGGTAAAGCCAAAGCCAGTATGGCTGGGGACTTTCCACCCTTCCTAAGGGATAAGTCACCCTTTGTAAATAGCGTGGTTTGTATTTCGGTTACGGAACAAATGACAAATTCGAAGATAATTTGTATTTTTCCTAACCATACAAACCTTAGCTATTTACACATATTTGCCCGCCAGCCCTGTCCCCCAAGACAAGTCCTACCTCTAAGTGAAAGTGAGTATTCACCTGTGTGTGAGGGGGAGGAGGGGTAGCTAGCTACCACTCCCCTACCCCCCCGCTAACTAGCGCGGGGGTAATACACCCTCGTTAAATTCTAATGGCTCGCCATTTCAGCTACGCTTAAAA